>NC_050579.1:216452155-216762073 GCF_011100635.1 Trichosurus vulpecula | reverse complement strand
CTTAAGCGATACCTTCTGCAAGCCTTTTCCTGTCACCTCAGGTGCTAACAACTTTTATGGCTACCTTCTATCTACTCTGTATGTCACACTCATACACACATCCTTTTATGCACATGTTGTATCTCTCATTTAGAATGAGAATTCCTTGAAGCCATGGACTAATTTTTTTGTTTTTTAGTATCCCAATGTTTGGAACAATTCCTTTTACTCAGTAAAAGTAATAATAATAGTGATAACAATAATAGCTAAGTAAAATTTACAATAGTATTTACTATGTGCCAGGCATTGTGCTGAGTACTTCACAATTAATCTCATTTGATCCTCACAAGAACCCAATGTGGCAGGTGCTATTATTATCCCATTTTAAAGATGAAGAAACTGGTGCAAAAAGAGGTTAAGTGACTTGCCCAATGTCACACAGTTAGTAAGTGCCAGAGGTGCAGTTGAACTCATGTTTTCCTAATTCCAGAATTAGCTCTCCGTTATACCACCCAGATGCCCCTACTTTATTAAATGCCTGATTGTTAAATCTAGAGTTGTAAGGGATACATGAAGTTGTCTAATCAAACTCTTCTCTTTAGAAATGAGGAAACCAAGTCCCAGGGAAACTAAATCTCAGAGATGGGATTTGAATCCAGGTCCTCTAATTCAAGAGCTAATACTCTTTCCAATGTGCCACAATTAATTCCTGCAACTGGAGACTTTCAGT
Source organism: Trichosurus vulpecula (assembly GCF_011100635.1). Lineage (NCBI taxonomy): Eukaryota > Metazoa > Chordata > Mammalia > Diprotodontia > Phalangeridae > Trichosurus > Trichosurus vulpecula. The sequence continues at coordinate 216,761,364 of NC_050579.1, read as the reverse complement.
AAAAGAAGTTTTTCTGCTTGAATCTATTCTTCCTAAGGATTTCTGATTATGGACAGTAGAACAAATAAGATTGATCCAATTAAAAAATTAAATTATCTCTAAGAAGCAAGCTTCCTATAAAATAATTTAATGATAATACTTTGATGGCAACCAATCTGCAATAGGTGTGTCAGAAGGAAGGAAAGGAAAGGGAGTTAGTAAAGTGATTGAGCATTATGAAATATCCTCATGTTTTCAAAGTAGGAAGTAAAGGAGAAATGATGTGAAAAGAGAATTATGGGCTGGAGTAAGACAGAAATCACCATAAAACAGCATATAAATATACAGCTATTTCCGAAAAAAAAAATTCCATCATGGTGATGACTAAGAAAGACAGTGATGGCAGACTTAAGGTTTCATTGTCTTATCCAGTCAGGGGATTTTTGTCTAGATGGATATCTAACAGGAAGGCATAAATACAGGATATGCCAAGAGCGGGAATCATTAGAGGAACTTGAGAAATGTGGTCCCTTCTGTATTGTTTTCAGTTTTATGATGGGATTTTTAGGGCTCTTAGGCATCAACTCTCCCATGCCGCTTCTATAATTTTCTATCTTGATCCCTCAATTTTGAGTACCTTAGTGTGCTTCACAGTCAATTACAAGGGATGTCTCTGTGTCTGATACTTCAACCTAGCTTTTATTGCTGGGGCCATTGATTTTTTTTTGTCCAACCGCAATCCAATGACATTTCCAGGTAGAGCTTCCTTCTATGGTTTTCATTTCTGGTGAAGATTTGGGGACAGGCTATATTTTGCACCTACAGATCCATCATTTGAGTCATCAGAATGGAACTAAGATATTTGCATGACCTCTTTCATCTGATTAGCTCAAAGAGCTTCCCCTCATTAATTTGGTAAGCTTACAGAACCATACAAGTAAGGAAGTAGAAAATATTTTCTGAAATGGAGCACAGTAACTGTTTAACCACATAAAATCATAAAATTCTTAAGTTTTGGGCAGCTAGATAGAGCAGTGGATAGAATTTTGGGCCTGAAGTCAGAAGACTCATTTTCCTGAGTTAAAATCTGGCCATAGACACTTACTAACTATGTGACCCTGGGCAAGTCACTTGACCCTGTTTGCCTTGTTGCCTTGCTTGCCTCATCTGAAATATGAACTGGAGAAGGAAATGGCAAACTACTCCAATATCTTTGCCGAGAATGCCCCAAATAGGGTCACAAACTGACATGACTGAAAAAAAAAAAAACATTGGATGTAAGTTTTGGGAAAGGGAAAAAAGAAAAATACTGCACTTAAAGGAGAAAAAAGATTAAAGTTATATTATCAGAATCAGATGACATAAGTTTTATTTCAGGAGATATTGGTTCAATATTTTTAGGCATCAGAAGGGTTTACAATAAATAGTATATATTTAATACAAATTGCCCAGTGATGATCGTGATGAAGAGTATTACCAGAAAGACAGGCAAAAGAGGTAGTCACATACATAGTGTGATTATGGTTGGAGTACTTTTTCCAATCCAATTGTCTCCCAATTTTAGTTTTCCTTGGTGCCTTAAATGACACTGATAGAGAAGTGTTTTAAGATTTTTTTTTGTTTCTAGTAGTTCTCATTGAAAACAAATAGTCCTAAGACACAGAACTCATTAAGATGGGTTAGATCCTATGTAATGGTAATTTAAATTTCAAGATCTTCCCCACCCATTAATAGGGCCATGTGACCTGCTTGTGTCATGGTATGCCTAAGTCACATGTGATAGGAGGAGCTTGCTGAACCAGAGGAACTGGAAGGGTGGAGCGGGAAATTCTCAGAGCTGAGGGAGAGAGCAGACTTGTGCTGACTGTGCTGTGAGTGCTTGTTGGTGGCAAGTCCCCAACATGGGGCAGGAAGGTTATGGGATGGCTCGGCTCTCTGCTGTGATGTCGCGTATTAATTTCTTTGCTGCTATGATGGATTGGACTTATTGGTTTTGGGATCTGGTTCTCCGGTTTCTGAATAAATGGTTTACTTCTACCTTCTATACAGAGTCTCTTATATTTTGCAATACAGAATTACATAGGCATATTGACAATTATCATCTATAATGTGATTATTGCCTTGCTAATACACCCTATGAAGACTGAGCCATCCTCTAAGTTGCCAAGCAACACAGGGATTACAAAGGAGAAGAAGAATTGTTATGGGTGAGATCCTGTGCCATTCTCTCCACTACAGTTATAGAACATCACAACATTATCACAGACCTAGAGAGAAAATCCATGCAGATCTACTCTATAAAGCCTTCAAATTCCTATCCACACTCTTGGGAGTAGTAGCTTGTGAGTCAGAAAGACCTGGGTTCAAGTTCTGCCTCAAACAAACTCTAGCTGTGTAACCATGGGTAAGTCATTCATACTTTCAGTGCCCCAGGCAATCTCTAATATTAAAAGTTGCAAATGAGATGGAGAGATTTTCCATAGTAGGACTTCAGTGAATTGTTAAGATCACTCACCTGGTTTAAAAAAAAAAGTAAAAAAGAGATCTGATTATACAATCTACCTCTCCTGTATTGGTTTTTGTGATGGCAATCATACAGTTTCACTGTTTCCAAATCAGTCTGCAAGCCCATACAACCGAAACCATCATCCGTACTCTGATCCCCCCCAATCTACTACGGACACACAGCAGCTGAATTTACCCTTCTTCAAGTTTCTTCTACTACTTCCATAGGAAGTTCAGCTCTAGTCTCAGTCAACTCCCATTCATTTTGCTCCTTTATTCCTCTCTTTTCTTTAGTTCAAAACTGACTCTCCTTTAAGGATGCCACATTAGCTGCAATTTTTTTCTGTTGGTAATTATTCCTTTTCCCATTCTTCGATGAATCAATCAATCAACAAACATTTATTAAGAGCCCACTATATTCCAGGCACTGTGCTAAGTGCTGGAGATACAAAAAAGAGGCAAAAGGTGGCCCCTGCCCTCAAAGAGCTTACAATCTTGCTGATTCACAGTGCTAAGAACAGTGGCCATACATCCTATTACTCCCATTGCTGCTTCCGGATCATTCCCCCACTCCATACATTAATAACTTTTCCTCTTCGAAGTCCATGCAACCTGTTGATTATTTCCATTTATCCTGTCCATAGCTTGTTTGCACATGTTTATTTGCATATTGTCTCATCCATTAGAAAATGTGCTCCTTGTAAGGAGGGACTATCTTTAACCTGTCTTTGAATCTTCAGTGCTTAGTAGTGCCTGGCTTAGACAGTGCCTGGCACATATTGGGCACTTAAGAAATGTTTACTGAGTGATTGTTTGTATAGCTCTCACCCTCTTACTGTTATCTACCATCTCAAAGTTTATAAATTGGTTCTACTCTCTAGCTCAAGATCTTCCTCTTCATCCTTAGTCCTACCTTCAGTTACCAGGGTATCAGTATTCATGCTATGATTGATAATCCAGTTAACATGACCACCCAATTCGTTGACCTCAACTCTGATAATGTCATTCCTCTGCCTGGCTTGAGTCACACACTGATATGGCTACACCTTAGACCTCATCATCTTTCACAGTTGCATCACCTTAGGAACTTTGAAATTCCATTCTTTAACAACCACCCCTTATTATCCTAACTTTGCCACTTTTTCACTCCCACTAAATCTCTTTTTAAACCTTATCATAACCTTGGGTTCGTTTACTCACATCTATTCTAGTTCATTTCCCCCACTCTCATTTAATTGGTCTCCAAACCCAGACTTTTTCCCATGATTACCTACTTTCATGTTTCAATAGCCATCGCTCTTTGAACACCCCTGCACCATCTTGACCTTCCTTCATTCCCAGTCTGATGTTTCATATCCCTCGTTTTCCCTGGTTTTCAGATTCTCCATTGTTATACTTTGGTTACTGCAATGCATCATGGTCTCATGACTAAATTTTCACATGAAGTATGAATTCAACACACTGTGTGTAGTGGTAATCAGGGCAGGGCTTTTTGCTGTTCTTCTCTTAAGTGCCTTTAATGATTCTGGCCTTTGTTTGAATTGGGCTGGTAAAGTCGGATCTTATCTTGGAATGTTTCTCAGCACTAAGACAATTAGGAGTCATTGACTTGTATATGATGTGATACTGGGATTGGGGACCTTCACACACCCAGCCTGGGTGAGGTCAGAGACCCCAGGGCTCCCAACAGGATATAACTGAGGTGAACATGGTGTTTGACTTTTGGGGCTCACTCATGGAAGGAGTGTTGAGACTCTGGGCAAGCTGTTGTAAGTGCCCCCCAGCAACAACCCAGAAAAGATATTGGTGCTTCTCTGGTAACTATGTATTGTGATTTGAATCAGACAAGGTCTGTCTGTTGATGTTTGTAATTTCTGTTTGTATTTGCCTTGAAGTTCAGGGGGCTGATCTTTTCCCCCTGAACTAAGTGAATGATATATGTATGTTTGACTAAACTGAGATTGTTAACCCCTTAAAGTTATTTTCCTTAGTAAAGCAGATCAAAGAATCTGTGTTAGCAGACCTTCTGTATGCTGGTGTTATTGGTGTTACACAGCCACAGTAGCTGCTAGGCAGATTGTTGCTCTTCTGAGTAGGTTTATTTTTCCTTAGGTAGCCTGGTGCCCCTCCAATTCTGTGGGCTCATCATATTAATGTCAGTTTCTCCCAGTTGCTGGGTGCCCACCATACCTGGATGAAACACATATTAGTAAACAAGGACCTTATTAGGTTAAGAGATCCGGTTAATGATTATTTTATGCCTAACTCTTCTAAGTGAGGCTGTTTCTCTGTACAGACTCAAAAGCAGAACTACCATCACCTAAACGAAGACTCGATATTTTTAAAATATGGATTTATTCCTTGTAAGACTCCCCTCTAGGTATGGAACCAATTTGGCCTCTCTTAGATGGGATCAAAAGCAATCAGCACAAACACAAAAGCACAGAGGCAGGTTGGCTTCATCATTTGAAATATTAATTTAAGTTAGGAAAATTTATAATATTGGTATTATATTATTAAAAAAAATCATTGTTAGGATTTATTGTAAAGCAGTGTGGCCATGAATGTAAATTCTCATCTCTGAAACCTCACAAGATATCTTGGGGTTTATGGGCTAGATTTTTTCCTTTGGCTGCTCAGACTAATACAAGCTTGGAATGTTCTATCACAGGTCAGGGACAAATAGTCTATGTGAACATTTGGGATGGATTCTCTAAATTTGTGCATCTCCTGTTTCTTTTGAGCTACTTCAATTCTGCTTTGCTTATGGAGTGCAATACCTTCTCAAATGCTGGGCAGTCCTGTGCCTTTGGCTCCCATGTCACACAATCAATTCCAAAGTTCTTAAGAGAGACCTTGAGACTGTCCTTGTATCACTTTTTCTGACCTCCATGTCTGAGTTCTTTTTAAAGTAGTCTTTTTGGTAAGCATAAATTTGGCATTTGAACAGTAGAGTTTGAAGGCTGAGCAGTTTAGTTTGAGAAAGGGCCTCAGTGTCTGGTATCTTATCCTGTAAGCTAATCTTCAGAATCTTCCTAAGACAATTCAAATGAAAGCAATCCAGTTTCCTGGCATGGCACTGATATATTGTCTAGGTTTCACAGACACACAACAACGAGGTCAGTACAACAGCTCCATAGATTTTCAGTTTGGGAATCAGTCTAATACCTTTTCTCTCTCACACTTTCCTTCATATCCTCCCAAACACTGAGCTAGCTCTGGCAATGCATGTGCCAACATCATTATCAATGTGTACGACCCTGGAAAGTACACTGCCAAGGTAAGTGAACTTGTCCACAGCATTCAAAACTTTTCCATTTGCTGTGACTGATGGTTCCATATTTGGATGGTGTGGTACTGGCTGATGGAGCAGTTGTGTTTTCTTGGTGTTATTAGGCCAAAATTAGCATAAGCTAGGTAAAAAAGGCCATTCTTTGCCTCATTTTAATCACTGAATGGGTATTGACTCAGTCAAACTGAGACTTGGGAAAGACCTTAGCTTAAAAAGGCCAAGGTCTCCTATTGTATCCAAGGCCATCTGTGGTCGTTCTGATCTATATCTTGCCCCTGTACCCACAGGGCTCTAGAAGAGAAAGTGAGGCTGGTGACTTTGCACAGTCCTCCCTCACTTGAATCCAGTTCACTTACAAGTCATGACACCACCTTTCCAATGTCCTCTTTGAGAACAAACAGCAGCAGCAGCAGCAGCAGCAACAACAACCAAATAACAATGAGGTAGATGAGTATTATATCGTTTTTATAGAAAATAATATTGAACCTTTCAGGGATTATATAACTTCCCACTTATAATTGATATTTGAATACAATCAATTTCAAGTAAAGAGACACCAATTAAAGAGATAATAAAGCCCCTTTTGAGCCTTTTCTACATTCTTAGTTAATAATGTTTTATTGAGCATTGTTAATATGCTAACTCCTTAGAGTTACAAGAGAAAGAGATTAAGTAGATGGGAGGAGTTCTGGAAGAGCTTTTCTCATTATTCTATTGATTTCTACCTGAAGATCCTTAGCCCACAATGAATAGAAAGTTATCTTTATCAAATGAGATAATGCCTGTAAATTATCTTGCAAACCTTAAAGTGCTTTATAAATGGGAGATACTGTAATTACTCTTCTTCTCATCATTGACAATTTCACTATCTAATGAAAAGATGATGATATGAGAATTTTGAAGTTATCTAGTTGGTGCTTCTTCTTATATTTTTTTCTGTAAAAAAGTATCTCCATCTATTTATCTTCAGCCTCTCTTCTTTCTTTTCAGTCTCTGGGAATTTCTACCTGCATTCAAGAACAGGTTCAAGGAGCATGGCCTATAGAGGGTCCTTCTTGATCTCTTAGTTATTAACGATATTCTTCAACATCTGGCACATTGCCTGGTATGAGAAATCAATGCTTTTTAAAATTTCATTTCCTTTTTTTTGTAGGGGGGAAGGCAGGGCAATTGGGGTTAAGTGATCTGCCCAAGGTCACACAGCTAGTACATGTGTCAAGTGTCTGAGGCTGGATTTGAACACAGTTCCTCCTGACTTCAGGGCCGGTGCTCTACTCACTGCGCCACCTAGCTGCCCTAATCAATGCTTTTTGAATGCAAATGAAGTTCAATTCTCCACCTGTGCTCAGAATCCTTTTTATTCCTTACCTAGGGTGAATTTCCTATTCTAATTATGCCCTTCTTTTCAAACACCCTACCCACTCCATTGTATCTCTTCCCTTTTCTATCAAACTTGAACAGAATTACCTTGTCTGAAAACAGTCATAGCAATTAAGAAAAATAATGATCTTACTGCTTCTTCTAGCTAGTATTTATTTCTCTAATTTCTTTTGTCCCCAACTTTTTCGAGTAATATTTTACAACAACTCTTTTCCTCATCATTCATATCCTTCTTAAAATCTCGCATTTTGACTTCTGAAAGTATCACTATACTGCAACTATTGTCACCAATGATTTTCTTCTAACCAGATTCAAAGGCCTTTCTTTTTTCCTCATATTTCAATCCTCTAGCACATTTTAAAACTATCGATTTCATTCTTTCTTATTTTAAGGGTTTTCCTGCTTCCATGACATTTTGGATCTTTATTTTTGTCCTGTCTCTTTGAGTCTTCCTTCTTTCTATCTAATCCAATAAACATTTATAAAGCAGTCAATCAGTCAGTCAATAAACATTAGCACCTCCTATGTATATGTAAGGCTCTTTGCTAGGTACTGAGATACAAAGACAAACACAATGCAGTCTGTCTGCAAATCCTGTCTTCTATTGAGAAAAAGACATGTACACAGATACATCAATAAAAATATAGGGATAAGGGACTTGATCTCTGATTTTATTAGTAGAGAAAACCTCTAGATTCTAGATAAGGAAATTCTTTCTACCAACGCAGATCAGCACCTTCTCTTTGAATTATATTGTGATGTCTGCCTACAATGAATAAAAAAAGTATTTATTGGAAACATTGCTGTTCCCAAGGATTTGGGGTTCTGTGTCCTCAATGTCTGAGGGAAGATAATGGTTAAGGTGATGGTGATGATCTAGGATGACCTATCATGGTACATGCCACCTCTTGTCTTTCTTTCTGAACATCTTACTGTTCAAACAGGCTGGATCACCTGTTCTGGGGATGGTAGTTGTTTGTCTTTTGGTGGGGATGGCTGGCCCCTTCTCCACAAGGAATTGCTTCCTCAGATGTGGCTGTCTGGGCTGGTCTGGAAGTAGGACCAGTCAAGGGTGCTGCCACTCCCAGGTCTGTTGTTCTTACTTGCTTATACGGGTTAACAGTCAAGTAGTTGTTGCTATTGGTGACAAGGAAGATGGGACCTTCTCTACAATGATTCTCCCCTCATTACTAGCTTCCAGGGCTGAGCTGGAAGCAGGTCTGGTGGTTTTGGGGCACCATTATTCCCAAGGATTTTGGGCTCAAGGTCCTGTGCTCTCTCCACTGGAGTCTGAGGGAATAGCATGGTAAAGGCGCTGATGCTTTTTTTACTTGCCTGGCACATACATGTTTACTCCTGTTTAACCATCAGGGTGCCTTGCTACTTTAGCTAGGCTAATTTATCTGCCCTGTTAGGGCAGTTGAAAGGCTCAAACGATCTACCTAGTGTCACATAGCCAGTATATATCAGATGTAGAACTTGAACTCAAGTCTTCTTGGCCCAAGATTTGTTCTATATCTACTACTCCTTTTGTCTCTCAAAGTATTCATTGTAGTTGTTTAGTCATGTCTGACTCTTTGTGACACCATTTAGGGTTTTCTTGGCAAAGGTACCAGAATGGTTTGCCATTTCCTTTTCCAGCTCATTTTATATATGAGGAAACTGAGTTTGATAGATGACGAAACTGGGGTAAACATGGTTAAGTGACTTGCCCAGGTCACACAGCCAGGAAATGTCTGAGGCGAGATTTGAACTCAGGAAGATGAATCTTCCTGAGTCCAGGCTCTATCCACTGTGTCACTTAGCTGCTGGGGCAAAGATCTGACCACTGTCACATAGGTTTGTCTCCTCTGTCTCTAAGGCCAGCTCTCTATCCAGTGTATGACTGAGCTATCCCTCAAACTATATGCAAAGTAAATATTAACAGATAGGGGAGGAGGTGTTAAGATTTGGGAGGTTAAGCCAAGCTTCAATGAGGTGACATGAGCTGAAGATTGAAGGAAGCTAGAGATTTGATATATATGTGTAGGGGATACCTTCTTGTCATGGGGCACAGCTCCTGAAAGGCATTTAATGGGGAGATTTAATGTCATAGGCACCAGTTTGGTTGGAATCCAGTGCATGGAGGAAAGTCTTAGAAACTTAAGTTGGATCCAGATAGTGAAGGCATACAAATATCAAACAGAAAAGTTTGTTTTTCTTCCTAGGTGTGTGCATGTGTGTGTGTGTGTGTGTGTGTGTGTGTGTGTGCATGTGTGTGTGTGTGCACATGTGTGCGTGTGTAAGCTTTTTAAGCAAGGGACTAAAATAATTAGATTGCTGTTTAAGGAATGTTAGTCTCACAACCTATATGGAGAATGAACTGGACAGGGAGAGAAGTGATTATCAGATTAATGATTTAGGAGATGATTGTCGTTCTCTAAGAGAGAGGAGACTGGCCGAGAATGGGACTGTATGAGTGGAGGCAAAGGGATATAAAAGATATTGTGAACCTTTGAGGTCCCTTCCATTTCTAAATATATGCTCTTAAGCTAGAAATGGACTTTACCTATTTACTTCAAAAACATTTCACAGTCACAGAATTTGACAGTGGAAGGGGACATGAATACCCATCTGTTCCAATGCAAAACTGAAAAGGAATCCTTATTATAACAAAGTTAACAAGTATTCCTCCTGCCTCTGCTTGAAGATGTATGATACAGGAAACTACATTAATTCCCAAGGTATCCCATTTTGCTTATGGATAGATATAATTTTTAGGAAGTTGTTTGTTTATTCTTTTTGGTTTTAGTTTGTTTTTTCCTCTATCAAGTCTAAATAAACCTCTTTGAAATTTCTGTTCTAGCTTCTGTTTCTAGTACACATAATCAGAGTGCCTTCTGTCTGAGACCACCTCCAATTTATCATTTATCCTGTATAAATCTTATTTGTATATAGTTGTTTAAGTGTTGTCTCCCTTATTAGACTGTGAGCTCCTTGAGAGAAGAGTTCTTTTTGCTTTTCTTTGTATCCCCAGGATTTAGCGCAGTGCCTGGCATATAGTTGGCTTAATAATACTAGATAACTCATTGACTGACTGAGCAGGGTCTAATCTCTCTTCCACGTGGAGCCCAGCAATACTGGAATTATGCAAGGCATTCTGAGATTTCAAGAAAACTAACATTTGTAGAGCCTTTTCTAACTTTCAAAGCCCTTGCTTATGTATTCTTTCATTAGATTTTCACAACAGTCTTGGGAGGTAGTAAGGATAGCGAGTACTACCCTCATTTTACAGAACAAAAAAAGACTCAGAGAGGTTACATGACTTTTCTATGGTAAGAAACTTTGAATTATCAAAAGTGGGAGGGGATCCACAGGTATTCTCTTATTGATTCAATGTTCCCTTTTACCATATCATGTTGTTCTAATTACCTGTTAAACTGGTCTGCCATTATTCACCTCCGTTCCTTTTCCCTTCATTCCAGCCAGGTCAATACACACACACACATACACACACACACACACACACACACACACACACACACACACACACGCTTGCTTGCTTGCTTGCTTCCTTCCTTCCTTCCCTCCTTCCCTCCTTCTTTCCCTCCCTCCTTCCTTCTTTCCTTCCTTCCTTCCTTCCCTTCTTCCTTATTTCCTGCCTTGCTTCCTACTTTCCTGCCTTCCTGCCTTCCTCCCTCCCTCCCGTAGTTCCACATTCCTGATGCTATTTTGTCCTAGAAAGTTTCAGTTGTGAACTCTTCACAAACTTCCCACTCTTCACGAACCCCGTTTGGGGTTTTCTTGACAAAGATATTAGACTGCTTTGCTATTTCCTTCTCCAGCTCATTTTACACATGAGGAGACTGAAACAAAGTGACTTCCCCAGGGACACACACATAGTAAGTGTCTGAGGCCATATTTGAACTTAGGAAGATGAGTCTTCCTGACTCCAGGCCCAGCACTCTATCCACTGTGCCACCTAGCTGTTTACAGCCTATCCATTCACCAAGAGGCAGTTCATGTTCCATCCCTTCAATGAGAAGTTTGCAACCAACACCAGGCCATACTGAGGTTTCCTTTCTTTATATACTCTTGTCTTCATTATCTGTACCATGTAGGTTATTACTTTATTTTATGGTGTCTTGGTTTGTAGTTCTTTTATTCATATTTTAGAAAAGGGATTGTATATTAATTTTTTTGGTTTTTTTTAAATACACCTCCCAAGTATCAAAGTACCTATCAATGAATTAGTCATATAGCTGACTATGCAAATACATTTTTATCACTTATCTGTTGATACTGTCAGCTCATTGTAGTAGCTGCTGATGGACCTGTGAATAAGGTTTTGCCTCCTCAATCTTGAATGAAAGAGATTCTACTTCTTGTTACTGAAAAGATGAAAGATATACCCCTTGGTAAGTATGAGACAGGAGAATAATAACTGTCATTCACATAGCACTTTAAAGTTTACAAAACACTTTATAACCATAACTTGTTTGACCCTTAAAACAACAAAGTAAAGAATGTATACTACTGTTATGATTATCTAAGTTTTTAAAATGCAGAAACAGAATTGGAGAGAGCAAGTTAATTATCAATAGTCACACAGCTAGTAATCGGCATAGGCAGATTTTAAACCTGTCAATCCAACTTCAAATACGGCATTCTACCCAATACATAAGATTGCATCTCGGATGTTGATAAACCCTAGGTATTTGGGTTTGGGGACTGATTATGTCCTTCCCAAGTTTTATTGACATCAAGCTTAGCACTTTATCCCCTATGTCAGAACAATATCCTAACCTCCTAGCCCCATGAAAGTTATGTAAGTGTTGCCTAAAAAATACTGAAACTCTCCTATTTATCTTACAGCAAGGTGACACAGTGGATGCTGAGCTTGGAGTCAGGAAGGCCTGAGTTCAAATATGGCTTCAGATACTTACTAGCTATGTGACCCTGAGAAAGTCATCACCCCCTGTTTTCTCATCTGTGAAAGGGGATAGCATCTGCCCCCAGGGTTTTTATAAGGTCAAATGCTATAATAATTATAAGGTGTTTATCACAGTGCCTGGCATATAGTAAGCACTATGTGAATGTTAATTATAATTACTATTATTATTACTTCTTGGGTACTTTTGTACAAAACAACTCTGAAGAGCTCCAGACTCAGAGGAGATTTGCATCCTCAATGCCTAACTTTGATGAACATTCTTTCCTTGGCATGGCTAAGTAAACCTCCTTTTGTTAATTGCTGAATGATCTATGTGCATCTCATTTCATTCCAATAAGAAACCTAAAGTATCAGGAGAATGACCTGAGTCAGGGCAAGCCCAAGAAATTACCCTTAAGCCCATTCAGTTATAACAGGAAATAGTATTGTGTAATTAAGTTGAAAGAAATCAGTGAATGTACTTAATATTCACATGCCTGTACACACTTCATTGGAGGGGAAGGGAGAGAAGGATGCAGTGTAGGTGTAACATTAAATCCATCTTTATTCCAAGGTGAATGCCAACATAACCTTTCAATTCAGTAAATGCAATAAAAATGGAAATTAAAACATCAGCTGCACTAATTAGTTGGCATTGGCTTTCCTCCCACTTTTCATCCATTTATCTTAAAATATAATCTCTTTGAGGACAGAGACTTTTTGTTTGTTTTTCACAATTATCAATAGTAAGCATTTATTATACTACGTGCTAGGAGATACAAAGAGAGGCAAATTCCAAATACTTAGCATGGTGTCTTGTATGTAGTAGATGCTGAAGAATTAAAAAAATAAGATGCAATGCCTATATACTGTTGTGAAAACTTGGGGTGAGGTAGGTCCCATTACTTAAAAGAAAATGGACCACCGCACCAGAGCATTGTCGTCTCTGGCAAATGGCTACCACATTTTATCAAATACATGAGATTTAGATAACCCAGATGACAACTATCTCCAGTTCTAATAGTCCTTCCCTGCGCAGATATACATACAATCTGACCTAGCTTTTTATTCATTCTCCAAGAATCAACTGATTATTCACTCTCCTGAGAAATGTGCCTCAGAGATTTGCTTGGCAATGGGTTTGTTATGTTGGAAGATGGATTTAATGCCACATTCTTTCCACAGCTTTCCCCTTGTTCAAGATGTTTGATTGTTGATGGAACCTCTCTTGCTTTCCGTTTTGTGACTTTGTGAAAAAATGATTTGGAGAAACTACAATCCATGACTTTCCTTAATCCTTCTCTGTTCAACAAGCTCCCAACCCTAGCAGAGGCTGAGTTTGGAAGGTGTTTTTCTTTACAGTTTAATTCTATTCTCATCTAATGCCTGTTGGCAGACCAAGCTTCCCCAGTGAGGTGGCACCTTAGTAATACTAGGTACATAGATTAGATTACTGTAACATATGCAGCTATTCTCTTCCTGAAAAATTGCTCTATTATACTTCAATTACACAGAATACAGACTTCCAACTCTGCCCTCTCCTGAACTCAGTGTTTTATTCCTCTAAGGAAATGCAATTGATTTCTTATTGAACACTAAATTGATTTCAAAATTTAACAAGTTAAAGCATAGGGGACAGGAAAAGATGAGTCTATTTCCAAGATACTATCCCTGTATGAACACAGGTGGAATTGCTATGGGTTCTCTGAAGCAGAACTGGTAACTGAAGTAACTGGTTATTCTAGATAGGAAGGAAAATATTTACTGAATGAGTGAGCACCTACACTTTTAGCTATTATTGAATTTGAATTTGGGCCTCACCAATGAATCCAGTGAACTGCTTGAAATGTACACTCGTGCCTTATCTTTTAAACACAGGCATTTTCTGATGAAATGTTTCCTTGTTTCTTTTTACTTTTATATGTAGTTATTGAAAAAAATGCCATGGGGATATTATAGTACCAAAGGTGCAGAGCAAGCTTCCTTCTTGTTACAACATGGTTTCTTATTAAGAAGGACCTATTGACCTGCCAAACGTACTGACCAAATACCAGTACATGAAAAAAGAATTTTGCTCATATACTTCATTGCTACTAGTTTCTGCTCAGATAGATGGTAAAATAATAATTTGTATTTGTATAATGATTTCAGATTTGCAGAGGGCTTTATATACATTTCTCTTGCCTATCTATCATCACATAAGTGTGAGAGATGGGATGTAAACCTGGGTCTTTCTTGAATCCAGCACTGAAGCACTCTTTTTCATAATAGCTCACTGATTTATGGTGGAAAGAATGCTAGAAATTAGGAGACAATAGATTCCAATTCCACAACCATTACTAATCAGCTTCATCAAAAGCATTAACATTTCCGGTCTGTTTTCTCCACTGGGAAGTGAGGGGTTTGGACCAGATGACCTCTAAGTTTCATTCTGTCTTCATGCTTTGGCTTTCCTCTATGATCTACATAAATTTTAAACAGAATTAATCTGTCATCATCTCATAGACAAGATAACCATGTATTTATTTACATCCCAAAGCATAGATACCACAAGTTCAATGAAGCCTGTAAGAACAATTTAACTTTCATTCAAGTCATCCTCATATATATATATATATATATATATATATATATATATATATATATATATATAATTGGAGTAAACAACTAACATCTTAGTGTGTGTTGTAGACTGGACAAATTTAGGTGGCTGAAGTGCTTCAGGTATTGATATTAGAATAAAATGACACAGATATTTATTTACTTCCCACTTGGCTGTCCTACTTTGAGATTTCACTGGCTTTTCCACCTTGTCTCAGGAAGCTCATCAGTAGGAAACTGCATTATCTTGCAAGATACAATCACTCCTGATACTCATCTCACCACTATTCTTGGACCCCTTTAATTAAAGAGTGTAGCCATGAACTCTAAAACCTCCATTTAAGGAGGGGGATGAGCCCTAATATCTCCTCATTTCCCACCTGGCGGCACTAATTCGGGACTTCTCTGAATTCTCCATTATGTTCCCATGAGGAGAAAACTTCTCCCAGCAATTTTAAACTTCCTTCTGTGTTATCTTCCCACATTAGATTTTAAGCTTTTTGAGGACAGGGATTATCTTTCTTTTTTTTAAATTTGTATGCTCAATGTTTGGCACAGAACCTGGAATATAGTAGGTGCTTAAGACTATTGACATTTGTAGACAGTCTAATAGTTAATAAAAAGGAGTTTATTGAGCTATAGCAGGTAAAGGACATTTGGCAAGGATACAGAATTGATTTTGATAGATGCAGATTTACTATGCCGGTCTGCTGGTCAAAAGCCTAAGGTAGTTGTTCCTGATTCTGCCTATACTGGTTTTTGTGCTTAGGTCACCAAGAAGCCACATCAGTGATTTGAACTTTAGAATCTTGATGTCAATTAAGTCTGAAGTACAACTTCAATATCTTTCTTAAGGAAAAAAAAAACATAAACATAAACAAAACCAAAACTGATCATTTATGGGTGAGACTTTAGGATAACTGCTTCTATCAGAAGTGGTTGCAAGGGTTAAGAGGCCTGTCTTAAAATATTACTAAAAATTAAGTGGGGAAGGGAAAGGAATACACATGTCTGTAGTGCCTACTATATACTAGGCACTGCTAAGTATTTTACAAATATCTCATTTGATCTTCACAATAAAAACAACAACAATGTTAATAGCTTGCCTTTCTATTGTGCTTTATGCTTACAAAGTGTTTTTCATATCGCCATAGATAAATAGAAATGGTGGGGATCATAGGCATCACCTAATTCAACCCCTTAATTTTACAGATGAGGAAAATCTATATTTTACAAAAACCTAAAGGAAGTCAATCGTGTATTATTAACTCCTTTTACAGGTGAAGAAACTGAGACTCAGAGATGTTAAAAGACTTGCTGAAGGTTACAAAGGTAGTAAGTGGCAGAGCCAAAACAAGAACCCACAGGTTCAGGTGCCAGCACTGTGGTTCAGTGCTAGGTTTTGTGCTCCTTTTGACTTTACATGATTCATTAATTTAGAATGGAATTAGTCCATCAAAGATAAATAGGAAAGATTACTACTATAATTAGTGCTCTCCCTACTCAATTATAACTGGAATTCTTATGGATAAAAGTGAAATATTGGAGTACTATATTTTTATGGAAGTTTTGGAGTAGAGTTTTGTCTAAGACCACTAAACCTCTAAGTGATAATATTGTAGATCCCATAATAGTATCCTACTTTCTTACAGAAGACTGAAAAATCTTGTTCTGAATCACTGATTATTGTTTCTATCCTGGAATAAGTCACATACAATTTTTTTTCACTAGACAGGAAAAAGATTTCCAAAAGCTGCAGGAAGTGGCATCCTACCAGTGATGGATGGAAGCTTGTAAAATTAATAGTCTTGGCCAAATATTTAATGTGTTATTTTCTTAGAGATCTCTGCATTTTGGAGAAAGTAATTAGAGGTTAGCAGAGTAAAAACCAAAAGTGGGCAGAACCTCTACATTAGTTTTCATTTTCATATATTTCCTACTCCTGCACTGAAGTGTGACTACAATATGTAGATCACCCTGAGTCATTGGAGATGATCTGGTGGAATGAAAGTTCTGGTAGCTCCTATCAATATGGAAATTGATTGTTTAAATATCTGCTGCCTGACAACAAATCTAGCTAAGTTTGCAGGGGATTAGCAGCAAGGAGTTGATTTCAGGGTGATGAATTTTTTTGGCCACTACTCTCAAAAACAATTTACAAAGTTGTAGAGCAGTTGGCATCAGCAGTACCACTGCTAGGTCTATATCCCAAAGACATCAAAAAAGGGGAAAGGACCTATATGTACAAAACTGTAGCAATTCTTTTTGTGGTGGCAAAGAATTAGAATCAAAGAGATGCCCATCAACTGAGAATATCTAAAGCTGTGGCATATGATTGCAATGGAATATTATTGTGCTATAAGAAATTACAAACAGGATGATTTCAGAATAACCTGGGAAGACTTACATGAACTGATGCAAAGTGAAGTGAACAGAACAGGAGAACATCGTACACAGTAACAGCAATGTTGCTCAATGAAGAACTGTGAATGACTTAGATATTCTCAGCAATACAATGATGCAAGAAAATCTCAAAGGACTAATGATGGAGCATACTATCTATCTCCAGAAAAAGAAGTAATAGTGTTTTAATACAGACTGAAGCAGGCTATTTTTCACTTTCATTCTTTTTCTTTTGAGTCTTCTTATACAAAACGACTAATATGGAAATGTTCTACATGATTGCACATGTATAACCTATGTCTGTTTCAGGGAGGGAGGGAAGGAGGGATAGAATTTGGAACTCAAAACTTAAAAAATTGTTAAAAAATAACATGTAATTGAAGGAAATTTTTTTTTCAAAAAAGTTTGCAACCTGTGGAATAGCCAGACTCAGAGCTCTCATTAGTGGTTCGGTGTCCATGGATCATTAGGTCTCCAGTGCAGTGCCCAGGGATCTGTGCTTGGTCCTGTGCTATTTACCCTTTTTATTAATGGTTTAGATAAGAGCATAGATGGTGTGCTTGTCAAACTTAAAGATGATATGAAGTTGGGAGGGGCAACTAACATGCTGGATAAAAGAGTGAAGATTCAAAAAGTTTTTGAATTATTACATTAGGTTGAATCTATTAGGAAATTTAAGATGTAAATTAATCTTATAATTGGATTAAAAAATTCTACTTCTTAAGTACAAGATGAGGAAGGCATGGTTAAACATCTTTTGTTTGAAAAACTTTTTTTTTGGTGGATTGAAACCTCAATATGAATCAGAAGTGGTATGACAGCCAAAAAACAAATACAAAACAGAACAAAACAAAGCAAACCTTGCCCATGATCATACAAGGTAGCAGGGCTAGGATGCTAACCTAGGATGTCTGACTACAAAGTATGAACTCTTTTCTTCTCCTTGGACCAAACACTTCAGAGGCTTTCTTTGACCACATAAACAGTAAATTTAATTATAGATCATAAATATGAATTCCCTCCCTCCCTCCCTCTTTCTTTCCTCCCTTCCTCTCCTTCTCTCCCTTCCTTTCCATCTCTCCCTTCTTCTCTGTCTCTCCCTTCCTTCTTCCTTCCTTCCTCCCTTCCTTCCTCCCTCCCTCCCTCCCTCTTTTCCTTCCTTATTCCCTTTCTCCTTTCCTCTTTCCTTCCTTCCTGCTTTCCTTCCCTTTCATTATTCGCTGTTTCTGTAGCAGGATCTTCAGTTCACTTTTTAAAATAAGGGAACAGAAAGAACTATTTTCATTCCTTCCCCTGAAAAAAACACTGAAACTCCTATGCTTCACTCAGACTTGTTAATGCTTCTTTCACCCAGCTTTTCCATGTGTAATTTTTGTGCCTTCACTCAGGTTAGTCCCTATGTCCTTTTTGGTCAGTTCCACTCAGGTACTTTTCTCCATTCCTTCAAGACCTCATTATTTTTCACTTCCTGCAGAAAGTAATTCCAGATAGAATGTAAGAGACATTAAAATTCTTTCTGAACCCATGACCTACTCTATCAAACCACTGTAATACAATGAACTAAGTACACTCTTCATGTAATTTATTTACTTTTCATTTCATAACCTTAGATGGATTGTTTTTATCTCATGGGTAGCTATCTCATGGCCTTTTTACACATTCAGATTCATAACTACTATTTTATTTAGTTAGGTCTTTTTAGAGGGAAAGGGCTATTTTTCCCCAGTTTTATTTGTACAAATTCCAGAGTAGCAACATTTGTGAAAGAAAAAGTATTATCTGATAATACTGCACAACAAAATCCTACTTTTACTGAGTAGGCCCCAAAGTATGAATATGTGTTTGTGTGTACAAATGTTTGTATTCTGTGGTGAGGAGGGGGATCTCTAAGGATGCTTAAATTTCTACTGCGGTACAAAGTGTGACTTCCCAAGAAATGCAAAACAAAGCATATTTTCACAAGGTAAGAAGAGAGAAAAAGACACTCAAAGAAGCAAATCTGAATATGTCTTATTGCTTCTAGTCACAGTATCAGAGAACAAAGATATTTTTTCCCCAAATGTATGGGTTATTTGGAGAAATTTATGATAAAGTAATGTGAAGAAGAACTGAGGAAGGCATGGTTATACATATTTTTTCGATGGATTGTAATCTGAATATGAATCAGTACTGTGATATGACACCCCAAAACAAAACAGAACAAAACAAAGCCAAACCTTGCCCATGATCATACATCTTAATTTGCAAAGCATGATTCTTAACTATTAATCCTCTGGTCCTAATTAGGAACAACTGTCCTAGGCAGTCTACAAAAGGATCAACATATTATCTACAGGAAAACTTTAAAGAGTACAATTCCCTTTGTGAAATTCACTCTAAGCTAAGATGTGTTCAGTACAAATTAATCCATTAGTTTTCTATACAGTTTCTTCTGCTTTATATAGCTTGACATTTAGGTTCCTTTCTTTGAACCTGACATTTTCCTTCAACCTGGTCATCTCCCATCCAGCTGCTATCTCTTTAACCTTGAAACTGGGAGTTAAGGGACTTTTCCCAGGAGATGCTAAACCGTTCAACCTCTGAACTCCCTGGAGCCATACTTTACTCCAGCACCTCCAACCCTGCTCTCTGCTTGTATACTATCTCTCTTCCCTCTTCCCTTCCCTCTTTGCACTTCTTGCTCTGAAAACTGTAATCAAATCAGCACTACCATTGCTGGAAAGGGCACATCACTCAGTCACTCAACAAACATTTATTAAGCACTTATCATATTTCAGAAACTATGCTAAACATGGGAGATACAAAGAAAGGCAAACAATAATGGGGAAGACAACATGAAAATAACTAGGTACATACAAGACATAGACATGGAAAATGATGGTAATCTGAAGAGAGAAGACATTGGCAGCTTTGTAGAGTGAATACAGTAGAAGAGGAAAGGCCTTCTGTATGTGGGCTTGAGCTGAGCCGTGAAGGCAGCCAGTGGAGGTGAGATTGAAAAATGTCTCATACATTGTGGTTGGCCAGTGAAAAGACAAAGAAGATAGGAAAAAGAGTGTGCGAATCACACTAAGTATGTCATTGTTGCTGGATTGAAGACTATGTGAAAGGGAGTAAAGTGTGAGAAAACATGAAAGGTAGAAAGGAACAAGATTATGAAGAAATTTAAATGACAAATAGTTTATATTTGATCCTTTGTTTTAATAATCCCGCTAGCAGCTCCTGTGGGGGCATAAGATCCCCCCACAGCCAGCACCCAGGAGGCTGCTGGCACGCTGAGAAAGCACAGGTTCTTTTTATCTGCTTAAACAAGGAAAGCATGGTGAAGGGGTTGACCAGCTTACTTTAGTCCAGCATTCAGTTAGCATACAGACAACATTCATTTAGTTCAGGGGAAAAACGCCAGCATTCAGTTAGCATTCAGTTAGTTCAGGGGAGCAAAGAGACAAGCATCAAGAGATATACCAAATACAGATTCATTCACGTACTTCAGGGGAAAAAGCCAGCACCCTGAGGTTCAAAACATTCATTTAGTTTGGGGGAAAACAAACCAGCATCCCGAACCTCAAAACCAAAATACAAACAAATTACAAATATCAACAGACAGACCCAATACAATTCATAGTTACCAACATCTGGGCTCAGGCCAGGAACAAGGGCTGGCCCAGAGTCATGCTTGCCACTGCTCCAACACCAACTGGAAAGGAAAGAGGACTCTTCAAGCTGTCCTCTCCCCTCTTATAGAGTTTTTGACATCATCAAGCGCTGCCTGAATGACCAGGGCCGATTGGTTCTTGAGTTGGCCCCTCCCCCTAGTGTAGACCAGGTTAACACCCAATAGGGTGTGGCTCTGGAGTCAACACCTCCCCTCAGCCAGCCCCATGACTCATCACACAGGAAGTTCTCTGTTCCCAGGCATGGTCTCTGGGCTTCCTGCCCCGGAAGAGGAGCACCAGGCCCAGCACCCAATGAGATAAACTGAGCCACTCAAAGAAAACAAAGGCCATTCTGGTCACAACCTTATGGTAAAAGGAGCCCCTGCTACTCACTCACCAAGAGAGGGCGACATAGAGAGACACTTTAGAAAAAAAGTCAGCTTGGGAGCTCAGGAGAATATGGATCAGAGAACTGAGAGATTTAAGGTATGGAGACCCAGTGAACATTAAATTAGAAGGACGTTCCATAAGTCTGGTCAAGAGGTGATGAAAGCTGAACTAGAGTGGTGGTCTTGTGAGTATAAAGAAGGAGACTTGTACTAGAGATGTAGAAACCACAGAATTTGGCAATGTTTGTATAAGGTCAGTGAAAGAATGAAGAGGAGGATCAAATGAGATTGGAAACTTGGGTGAATAGAAGGATGATATCCTTGAAAGTAATATGGAATTTCATAAGAAGAGAGGGTTTCATGTGCAATCATATTTTTTATTACACTATGTTATGGAAATGCTGGTTTTATTCCATAAATGAAAGAATAAAATAAATATTTTTTCTAAAAGAAGGGAAGGTTTGGGGAAGAAGATGAATTTGTTAGGAGCATATCTTATTTGAGATTCCTGTGAGATATTCAGGTCTAGATATTCATAAGGCAGTGGGTTATCTGTAATTGTAGCTCAGGGAAGAGATCAGGGCTGGGAATCACTGGCATCCCATGGGGGATGTTGTAATAACCAAGTGAAAGTATATAGAGCAACAACAGAAGAGCCTTGGGGGACACCCACAATTGATGGGCATGATACTGATGAAGAACCAGCAAAGGAAACTAAAAAGGAACATGTCAATCTACTACTTCATTGTTCCATTCATAATCCTTTAGGCTTTCCAGACCAAAATATCCTTCCCTTACCTCCATTCCCCTACATGTATTGTGCCCCCTTTTTCTTCTAAGCTCTGTGACGGCAGGGGCTTTCTCACTATCTCCAACATTTTGCATAGGGCTTAGGAAATGCTTTTATTCTTGGTTTTGGCCTGGGAAGAGTTCCCTTAAATTCTTAGGGCTTAGAAAGAGCCTCACTGACTCCTAGCCTCTTGCTTATTCCACATTCCATTTAAAATGCATTGAAACTTGGTTTTTAATGGTGTAATACCTTCATTGAGCCCTGTTACGTGACAGAATCTCCTCAGTGAAATGCTTGAATATGTAAAAGTGACTGATCAAGTCATCCATAGTATAAAAAGAGAGTGGATAAAAACATGTATTTCCTAGTCTAGGACCTCTGAGAGAGGAAGAGAATGAGATAAGAGGAGAGAGATATAAAGATCAGATAGATAGAAAAGATGCTTCAGATCGATTGTTAAGGTACCTCAGAATTGAATAGGAAGAAATCAGACCAGATTGCATTTGGGAACTACTATGGTGCTTTTAAAGATTTCAGACTACTTATTGCTATAAATCCCTCCACTGTTTTAACCCCAATATTCTCCTGGTGATGCTGCATGGCTGTGAATCATTGAATATCATAATCTCAGAAGAACGAAAATTAAAATTAAGACAAAGGGCAAGGGGAAGACTCATAGAAGTCTTAATTATGTTGTTGCATGTTACCAATGATGACTTGAAAGAGAGAAGTGATGCAGAGGGCATTATCAGGGACATGTATAATCAGAAAAAAGAGTTGAGGCCTTTCATGTAGTGAAAATGAAAGACAGCAAATTGTGATTTGTTAGATACTAAAAAGGGGAAGAAGATATCCAGCATGATGAGTTTATCAAAAGACATGAACAAGATTCACACAGAAGCATGGAAGGGCTAATAATACTTCCTTACATTATGTGGTACTTTCAAATGAGCATATACATACGTATATGTATATATCTGTATCTATATATATCTTGTTTGAGTCTTCCAACTATCCTTGGAGGGATGTACTATAAGCATTCTTATCTCTACTTTCTAGGTGAGATATAGATTCAGAGAGGTTTTATGACCTACTTATGATCATGCTATGTGGCATATAGGATAGAATAATAAATCGACTTGGAGTCAGGAAGACCTGACTTTAAATTCAACCTTAGACCTACCCAGCTGTGTGACCCTAGGCAAATCATTTAATGATTCTCAGCATCATTTTTTTCAATGTAAAATGAGGATGAATATTAATTATAGCACCTATCTCATAAATTTTTGAAGATCAAGCAAGACTGATAGTGCTGATGATAATGATAATGATAATAATAATTGTTTCACAGGCAGAATTCCAGGCCAGCTTTACCAAATTTATCACTCTATCCACTTGACCTGAGGTGTCAAATTCACACTCCTGGGCTTTAAGTGACTACAAAATTTTGCAGTAAAAATATAACTGGGAAATGTTTAATAAAATAATAAAAATATAACACTACATAGATAATATTAATTTGTGGTTTTCTGAGTCATATGTGATCTGGAGGAATTTGTTTCTATTTGTGTTTGACACCACTGTACTAGACCATATTATCTCCTTTTGAGATTCTCTCTTGGTAGGAGGAGTACTCCTACACTTGAGTAAAGCAAAAGCAAACAGTTTTTTTAAAACCCCTGACTTCTTGCTTTTTCATTACAGCCCTTCCCAGAATTCATCCTGGATTTTTTTCTGGTCATCTTTCCTACTTCAGATTTCTAAGGTAATTTAGATAATCTTAAAATAATATTTTTCCACTTACATTTTTCATAATCTCATCTTGTCTTACTTTAATGACTCATAGTACTCTTAGGTATTTGATTCCATCTTGGAAAGGCAAGCTGAAAAGAACAAGACTCCAGATGGATTGTGTGTCTGTCATCTAAGAATCAGAAGATTGGCCACTAGGTTACAGAAGCTTATGAATGATGTCCTACTAAGGCATAGGGGAGGTTGTAATCTGTAACAGTGAAAGGAATCTGTATTGATGAAATCATGATCCCTGACATAATGGAGGAAATATTTAGGGAAGATTTTCTTTTGTCTTAGCTGAATTTACTCATTAATTGCATGAAAGCAATATGTTCTGTTTGATGCTAATCATACTGCTTAGCATAATGACAAAAGCAACAAATCTTGCATAACTAATAGACCCAAACATTGTAAAGGTGGAACCTCTAGCATCTAATTTGCTGTGACAAATCCCTTTGTCACCTTTGATTCAGAAAGCCCTTGGGCTAAAGAATTGGGTTGTCATATAGCTCTTGGCTTTCTTCACCCCATTAGGTAGGCCATGCCACGTACCAAATGACTACTCAGAACTCTTCTGCCTCTAAATCTCCATATATAAAATTTCTCTCTCTTTCCACACCCTCCTATCCTTCCTACTTTCTCACTTATACTGAACCTACACACCATTCTCATTATGACCTTAAGTCCCTTGACTCCTCCTTATTCATTAACTTCACCAGTTCTGATCTCTTTTCATTTGCCTATCATCCTAAGGATTTCAAAGATGTTATCACCATTACCTGAGAAACTTCCATGCCCTTGATCTTCTCCTATATTCATTGAAAATATCTTGTCCAGCCTATACCAGACACTTTTTTTCAGCCCCACTCATATGTTACTAAGTGTTGCTAGAGAATCATGAAAGTTGTTGACTGGGTCCATTGCAAATTTATTCTGTTTGATAGCAATTAGACCCTCAAAATGGCTTGCTCATTTCTAATCCTCTCTTATCAGTTACTGACCTCATTCCCCACAATGATTATTATAAACATTTTAAACTATTATCAAACTTACTCTGAGCAGATGATCTTGCTTACTCTTTTACCTAGAAGAATGATGTCATTTATTATGATCTCCCTAACTTTTCCTCCTCATACTTTTAAGTGTGTACTTTTCTTTATTTTTTTAAATCAGTTTTCCTGTACTTTCTTTTCTGTTTTAAAATCAGACGTGCACATACACATATACTGATGAAGAAAGGAATTGTCATTTCTTCCTTGCCCCCCCACTCCCTAATAAAAAACTATAAGTACTGATTGTAATATATATGTGTATATATATATGCATATATACACACATACACACACACATATATATGTGTGTGTGTATGTATGCATGTGTATGTGTATATAAAACACTTGCAGGAGAGAAAGTGAACATAATGATAATAACCTTCGATTTGAACTAAACTTGCCTCCCTAAATGGAAAGCAGAAAAATGAGAAAACAGAATCCTGTAAATTGCTACATATAAGAAAGACAATCAGAACATGAAAACATACAGAGGAGAGATGGGTGACTAAAATAAAACTTACTATGCTAAAGGAAATGAAATAAAAAGGAAATTCACCATCATGATTTCAGATAAGACATTAGTAAGAAGATATCAGACAGAGAAACTGCATCATGTTTGAATGCTTACACAGATAATGAAATAATCTTAATATTTAATATCTATATGCAAAATAGCATAGTCTCAGCCCTTAAGGAAAAGTTTATTAAATAGAAAAGATTTTGATTAAAAGAAAATGATTATAGCTGTAACATTCTTCTCCAGAACTTGGTACTTCTAGAAGAAAGACAAGAAGCAAAATAATACATATGAACAAAATATTGAAAAAAAATCATTTGATAGTTATGTGGAGCTGGCATTGAAGAAATAGTTTGATTTGGTGTCAGAGAACATTAATCATATTGCTATTCTGCTGGTGGCTACCTGTGTGTAATACTTTCAATAATGTAATACTTTCATGCACCTTGGTTTCCTTCTCATTTGTTAAATAGGGCACTTGTTTTACTGTATGTGACCTTTATGCTTCCTTCCAAATCTAAATCTGTGCATAGATGATTCTATGAGGCTTCCTGAGTGGGAGTACTAACTTGCATACATTTTTAAACATCAGAGAATAACTTTGCAAAGACTGATCATGTTCTGAAGTATTAAACTGTAAGTAAATGTAGAAAAACAGATATATTAAACATTTATAAACATAAGGTTACAGATGAACAAAAGAAATAAAAATAATTGATGCACATGTAATTGGATAATAAGTTGATATTCTAAACTGTTTGAGTGATAGATAAATGATAAAAAATATTTTGATTAACAAGTTTTTATTAACTGCCTCCTGTAGGAATAAAAAATAAAGATGATGCAGTTCTTGCCCTAAAGAAGATTATCTTTTTGTGGAGGGGACAAAACAAGTACCTAGATAATATATACATATATATATATATATATATATATATGTGTATATATATGTGTGTGTGTGTGTGTGTGTGTGTGTGTGTGTGTAACATTTATACACACACACATGTATATCCCAAAATAATTGGTGAGGGGGCAATAACTGGTGGAACCCAGAAATGCCTCTTATAGGACATGGCCCTTGAGCTAAGCTTTAAAGGAAGTTACAAATAATTTTATTAAAAGGAATATAACAACAATCCAATAACCAAAAATTTATGGACTGCAAGTAAAATAATCTTAGAATAAAACTTACATTTCCAATAAAATCTTATCCAACAAGAATTCTTTAAGTACTTATTCATTATGGGCCCTATATACTTATATATAGAGAAAAAAACCCAGGGATAGAAGGAGAATTGGTTCAATAAAGGACTCCATGCTAAAAGAGACAGATTATGAGGGTGTTGAGGGACTATAGGTAAGGTATGGAAAGGAAGAGAAAACAAAATTCAAGGAAAGCCCAAACCAACTTGAACTTTAATACCAGTGTAGGAAATGGTGTGTGTGTGTGTGTTTTGTTGCCCAAATTGGTTATTTTTGTCCACATTGGAGTGTATAGATGTATCTTGCAGAGACACATGAATAGATATTTCATGAGTCTTCTCCACCTACCCTTTTCCAAGAGAGATTATGATTTGTGCAAGATAGAGAAGGAGGAAGTAACCAGGAAAACAATTCCAAAGTGCTAAATCTGCTCTCTCCTTTATAAATCATTATGAGAATTATTTGTACATGAATTGAAGACATGCTTAATGAGGGTATTATCTGTAGGGAACAAGCAAGCTTTCTTAAGGTAATGACAATGGAACACATCTTAAGTATTTCACAAATGACTGAAAATTTAAGAGAATGAAGTACTATTCTTATTGTTCACTGATTATGAAAAAATGATTTGGTCAAAGTAAAATCCACCTTAAGGCTCTCTTTTCCAGAATGGTGTTTCTCATACATCAAAATTTCTTGAAATACATAGCAACAGAAATAACCCTGCTCAGCGAGCTTCTGATTATAAATATCAGGCCTAGTATAAACTAGAGATGTACGCTCACCAAAATGTTTGCCATCATCACTGTGATGGAAGAAACAAGTCTTCATATATATATGTACATATGAGGTTTAGATAAAATTTTATATCTTTATGCCAGGAATCTATTTAAAATTACAACTGATATTCATGAATGATATTGATCTACAATTCTCTTCATTTTATTCTTACTTGATTTAAGAATTAAGAATACATTTGTTTAAAAAAGTTTAGCCAAGTGATTTCCTTTTAAATTTTTAATAATATTTATAGAACAGTTATTAATTGTCTTTTAAAGTTTGATAGAATTCTGATATAAAGCTATCTGAATTAATATCTTTTTCTTTGACAGTTACTTCCTAGCTAGTTCTATTTCCTTTTCTGAGGTTGGTTTATTTAGATCTCTATTTGTTCTTTTTTAGTTGGGTATTTTATATTTTTAAGTAGCCCTTTATTTCTCCGGATGTTCAGGGTTTTTTTGGAGGGGGGAAGGTAAGGCCCAAGGTCACATAGCTAGTACATGTGTCAATGTCTGAAGTCAGATTTGAACTCAAGTCCTCCTGACTCCAGGGCTGCTGTTCTATTCACTGTGCCACCCAGCTACTCTGGTGTTCAGTTTTGTTGACATATAACTGCATAGTATGTAAATATATATAAGAAGTTAGATTCATTAATAATTAGGCAGTTCCAAATGAAAATGCCACAACCATTAAATGAGAAACATGGTGAAAGATGATGGGTATAAATAGAAAATAAGACCAGAAAAAGTAAATTATAACCAGATTTTTGAGGGCCTTGAATGACAGCATAAAAAAGTTTGAAACTTAGTTGATGTACAGTGGGAAACCATCAGCTGCTTATTATCATATAACCTTTGACAAGTCACGAGTCTTTCTGAGAGTTATTTTATTCATCAAGAGAACAGGGATGATAATTCACTTCACAGTGTTGCTGTGAGGATTAAATGAAATAATATGTGTAAGGCACATTGTAAAACACAAAATGTTCCATGTGTCAGCCATCATCACCATCATAATCATATTTATAAAGGTGATCCTAGAAGTTCTGGTGCAGTTTCAAGTTTTTAGAGCTGTACTAAGGCTTCGTGAGACACCCTGTATTTGTGTCATATTTATTTTTTTATCTGTCAGACTTTCCTTATGAGTATAAAAGGGTTGTTTGACCTGCCTCAGCCCCAATTAATGTAACTCAAATGATGCTCTAAGCCAGAGGTTCTTAACCTTCTGTCATGGGTCCCTTCTGCAATATGCTGAAGCCTATCGATCCCTTTTCAGAATATTGTTTTAAAATGCAAAAATAAAATATATCAGATTACAAAGAAAAATAATTATATTAAACAAAAACAACAACAAGCTCATAGACACTAAGTTTAGAACTCTTGCTCTAAGCCCTGGTACCTTCATCAAATGATACTCACTCATCTTGGACTGAGTTACAAAAATCAAAGCTGTAAACTAGGTTTGATCAAGTTCTAAAGCTCTCTAATCAGTGCTTCCTAAATTGTGGGTCTTGACCCCATATGGGGTCATGAAAAATTTGGCAACAGTAAACGGTTTCTGAATGCATGATGACCAAAAGTTAATTAAAAATCAAATGTGTGGGGCAGCTAGGTGGTGCAGTGAGTAAAGCACTGGTCCTGGATTCAGGAGGACCTGAGTTCAAATCCAGCCTCAGACACTTGACACACTTACTAGCTGTGTGACCTTGGGCAAGTCACAACCCCAATTGCCTTGCCTTGCTCCCTCAAAAAAAAATCAACCGCCTAATAAATCTGAGGTGTTTGTGGCAGCAATTGCCTGTGTTGCATCACGCAACTTCACTGAAGTCTTGGTTCAGAACACACAGCATGTGCACTTTGCACTGCTCATGGCCTCTGGCCACACAAGGCTAATGACTGTTACCAAACACAAAAAGGAGTCATGAGTGGAAAAAGTTTAACAAGTCCTGTTATGAATCAGTTAATGAAAGATATCAAGTGTGAACAAGTTCTTAGTCAATGTGGGAGGAGTTAAGTGTTTCTACTTTTGGATCAAATAAGATGATACTGAATTAGAAATGTCCTGTGTTTGAAAGGAATTTGTCACATGCCTTTATGCCTTGGAGACATGTATAAAACAGGGAGCCTGTATTCAAATACTAATCCAGCTCTGTAATGGATCTGTTCTAGCAAAGCCTCTGAGAGTGGTGAGTGGTAGAGGAGAAAGTCTGTTTTCCTTTCCCCACCTTCAATCAGAAGATGTCCTTTTTCATACCTCTTTCTTGAAAAGTAGAAAGAATGAGGTTTACCATCAGTATCAGTACCCCTAAAACAGCAGTGGTTGTTTGCAGTACTCACATCTGGAGATGAGGAAAACTAAACACACCAAGGAGAGCCAGCCTCAGGACTCTTGCACAAGGGCACTGGCCCTTAGAACCCAGGAAAAAACTATACAAACAAAGGGAGAACTGTATGAAGACTCCAGAAGTGGCAAAAAGGAGCTGATTTACCCCTTTGGCACATGTGATCTCTAAGCCTGAGCCAACTCATTCCATGAACCAAGTGTGCGAGAAAGTGTGCCTTTAATTTCGGAGGATGTTTCTGTAACAGCTGTCCTCACTAAAGCACCTTAGTAAGTAAATTTCCACTTGCAGAAAATAATTGATATCTACTGGTTAAATGCAGTATTGGGGAACACAGCAAATGGGGTCTTGAGCAGAAATAAAAGAAAACCAACCCAACCCCTCAGGATTAACCCTGGAATCCCAAAGAGACAAATAATCAACTGTCTTCTACGGACTTAGTTCACCAATACAAGTAAAGTTAGGCAGAGTGAGTCTCTACGAGGTGTTACACTAGAGGAGTGGAGGGAATCTGTGGCCTTGAGGCCACATGTGGCCTTCTAGGTGCTTGGGTGTGGCCCTTTGACCTAGTCCAAGTTTTACAGAACAAATCCTTTTATTAAGGGGATTTGTTCTGTGAAGTTTGGATTCAGTCAAAGGGTCACACTTGAGGACCTAGAGGGCCACATGTGACCTCAAGGCTGCAGGTTCCTCACTCCTGCACTAGAGTATAAGCAATAAAGGCAGTTCAGTGGTGCAGTGGCTAGAATGCTGACACTGGAATCATTAAGATCTGAGTTCAAATCTAACCTCAGACACTTACTATATGGGTGCCCTTAATCTTTGTCTCAGTTTCTTCAACTGTAAAATGGAGATTATAGCAGGGTTGTTGTGAGGATCAAATGAGATAATATTTGTAAAGTTCTTAGTGTAGTGCCTGACGCATAGTAATAAGCCATATATAGATACATATTCTCTTCTCTTTCTCTTCTTTCTTGATGATTATGTTTAGTTATTTTGTATCATCCTTGTCATATAATGCAATGCCAGGCACATACAAATCATTCAAATGTTTGGTGAGTGAATATAGAATGAAAGAACTCCTACCTTGAAACCCAATATAGCATAGTAACATCCAATTACAGTAGAGGTATTAAATACAGCTCAAATGCTACCCACAACAATTCTGAGTGCCACTTAAACAAGATTAAAATGTAACTGGTAAATACTTAACAAAATAGATAGGAATACAACAGAATATGGATAATGTTAATATGTGATTTTCTAAGTCAATATGAGGCTTGCAGGTATCCTTATGTGTGGTTTAGTGGCTCCCATTTCTACTCAGGTTTGACACCGTTTACCCGGAGGACCACATCACCAATAGGGAATTCCTTTTCCATTTGGACTCTTAATAATTTCTCCTCCATGGTAGTGAAAATGCCTTCAGCAAACATACATTTCTCTGTTTGTTTGGGTTTTTTGCCTCAACTTATCTAAAAATTCATAGTCATTAAACAAAGTCCTGTATATGGCTTGGCTAATGCCACAGGGTTTGCTGACAAGTACCAATCTTTATCTTTTATCTGGCATTAAAATTTGACCAGGTTCAGCTTTTGAGAAGCTGACCTAAAATCAGGAGAATTAGGCTTTCCATTCTCATATTCATTGGCTCGTCAGTACAACTTTTTAAAATAAAATCGCCAATTATAATAGAACCTCTGGCTCTCCTCTAGGATTTTCCCAAAGAAAGGGTGAAGTAAAAAACAAAAACAGCACTTAATATACAAATACGAATCAGGTATCTAATAAGGGATCTCTCATTTTATAAACTCAAGCAATGAATCACTTTGGCCTTGGAATCCCCACAAATTTCTAGGTAATCTCTGGGAAGTTGGTGTCTGGAATTCCGTATAGTGTGAAAATTTCTCCACTGTATAGTTCAGGAGGCTGATATCCCCCATGTCTATCCCAAGCATGCTGATCACAGAATTTAAAGTACATTTCAATTGGTTACTTATCATTGCTTCATTGAAACTCTTTTTACACTAAAGTCCTCTATGTGGTATTTCTATCTTCTGATGTGGTGATCATCTGATATATTTATCTCATCACTGTCAAAGCCTACTCATAACTCTCTATTAGTGTGTTTGCCTCATTGCTCCTTCTAATTACTGGTAGGGTCAGTGACTATGCCAAGTGGTGTCCATTGTCAGATTTAGGAAACTGAAGGCTTCTCCTAGCTGCTCAGGCTGAAAAATGGAAAAGCAAGAAAAGAAAAGGTTTCAATACAAACTGTCAATATTTCATAAGGGTTTTAAATTTCTTACTAGTAAACACTTATCCTACTTGGCAAGCTGGGAGGTACTGTAGCCAGCAGCAATATAGATTAATACTATAAAATCATTTGTAAAATCAGGATGGTGGAAGACTATGAAAAATAAGAAAAAAACCTTAAAAACAGTGAAAAGCAGTAAAGGAATAGAAAAATTGGCAGAAAATTTGGAAGAGACCTAATCTAGCTGATCCTGAGCCATTAAAAGTTGAAATTGAAAGGAAGAAAATGAATACATAAAATTAGAGATCTGTAAAGCTACATGTAAAAAACTTTTTAATCAATAAAAGTAAAAGTACCCATATTTGGAATCTAACATCACAATCTAATATGCTACATGGGGAATTAGAAATGCTACATGATATGCTATATGAGGAATTAGAAATGGCACCAAAGAAATCAATAATGACAAGGACATGGACTATTTCAAGTATATAGAAAGTCTAGTGTAACAAATTCTAGGAGCAACTAATTCCTATGATATTTCAGGGAAGACAGGATACCAAAAATGTGGAAAATATATCAAGTCTTATAGTTACTCCAAAAAGAAATAGAAGAAAATAGCAATAACAAGTAACCCATAATAATTTTCCCATTTGTAAAAAAAAATCCTTATGACAGTAATCTACACACTCACATCTAGGATATCTTTGATGAAGATGTGAAAAAGGAACAGAGAGGATTTTATAGGTAATGACAGCAGAACACATCTTAATAGTTACACAACTAGCTGAACACTGTAAAGAACATAAAATCCCATTATGTTTATTACTTGCTTTCCAAAAAAGGAAAGACCAAAACCAAAGCATATGATTTGACTAAGCAAAATGCCACTTGGAAAGCTATCCTCCAAAAAGATATCTCCATGGATACTTAAAAGTCATAAAAGATTCCTTGGAAGATAAAGCAATAGGCATAACTTTGTTCAATGACTCTATGGATATTAATATGAACTGAGACATAAAAATGGGAATGTATGTTTGCCAAAGGAATTGGTCCCTATTATGGAGGAGAAATTCATGAGTTCCAATGATAGAGGAATTCCCTATTAATGGGCCTCTTGATCAGTGTTCCAAACTCAGAAGGAAATAGGGTCCACTGAACCATGCATACAAACCTTGTAGGGCTCCTACTGATGTAGAAAACCACATATTAACATTATCCGGATTTTATTATATTTTTGTTTATTTTTTAAATACCAACTACATTTAAATCTTGTTTGGGTGGCATTTAGGAGCATTGTGGGTATTTGACACATTCACTTAGATGAATGCTACTAAATGATACACATAATAAATGAAGGAAATAAAACTCATATGCAAAGGAAAAATCAAGTGGATAAAAATATTTACTGTGTGTTATTCAGTTGAATGGGCAACCCATAGAACTGATTCAGCAGTGGCATGTTTTAGATAGAATTATGGATAAACATGAACTGGGGCAAGAATTAATAAAAGGAGAAAAGACAGAATTTTTAAAAAAAAAATTAGTGCTTTTGATGAGCCCTTAAAACAAAGACCTTCATAAGATGGTTTATATTATTCCTTTTTAGGAATTAAGTGATTGTACATGGCTAAGTCATGAAATGCCATAGTGTTTGAAGAATTAAAGTTGCAAGTCACCCATGGGCTAATGGGGAGGTTTGTGATCAGCATGGATAGGGTGACACATATTTCCAAAAAGAATTACACAGGAGAAGAATGGAAAAAATATCATCATGGAGATACACAATTAGTCAAGGCAGAACAGCCCTGGATCACTGAATGAGGGATAACTGATGAATAGCTGCCATCCTCAACTGGTATTGACATATCAAGAGACTAAGGGAAGGGCTTCCAGCATTTAAATAGACCTTGACCCAATTTGAGAATTTGTAGGAGGGTACAGACATAGAGGCCTTTGAAGATACAGAATGCATGACTTGTGATCAGCAGTGCTGGAGGTGTTACCAATATCAACAGGATCATGGATGCTCTGGATCACTGAGCTCCCAAGTGTTAGGCAATACCCTCTATACAGATCAATGCTTTGTTTTCATTCTGAATTTTTGTTAGTGTTTTAGTGTGGACATATCATTTTGGCCAGCCATCTAACTCCTATCATCAAAATTCTCTCCACCATCACAGATTAAAAACTTGTCTGTGAGTGTAGTCTTAGAATTCCCTGGGACCTTGAAATGACTTATTCTTGGTCACATGGTTATTATATGTCAGAAGCAGAGCTGAAAACCTAGGTCTTCCTATAGTCAACTGGATTTTTAATCACTGCACTATGTCTCTCCCTATATTACGGTAAGAGTGAACATATTTAACTGAATGAAATAGAAGTTTTTCTGATTAGAAATATTTTATTACAATCTTTATAAATTCAAAAGTTGGTTGATGTATGCAGAGTTGTGAAGAAATACGCATTATTTCTGAAATTGAGCATCTTCTGAAGTCAAATCGACTTCAATCTTTGATTTTTTTTATTCCTGTGGCATATTTTTAAAAACCCTTTGTCCTTTGAAATAAATGAAATTCACTTGGAATATGATAAATACTAAAAAAATATAGGATTGCCCTCACAAGTCATTTTGATCAATGGGGATGGCTAGTTACTTTTTAGGTAATTAGGTTTGTGGGTGATCACAAAAATAACATCTTCTTAAAAATAATTGCTATAGTTTCCCAAAGCGAAACAGACACTGAAATCAGATTGTTAATTAAAAATGACACAGTTCAATGACAGAGATGACAATATTGCAGGTGAGCCATAGGGTGATTATGGACTTGTGATATCAGTCATGTAGAATGTTTGAACATAATAAATCTCTCCACTGATACTAATCTGAACTCATATACAGTCAATCCTCAATATTTACTTGTTTAAACTTTTTCAACTTAAAGCATTAGCATGATTTTATTAGTTATTTCATTTTCACTTTTGAGTTGGCAATTATGCACACTTGCAGCTATGCTCATGCAGTAGCAATTTAGATTTGAAGATCTTTCCCACCCATTAATGGGTCATGTGACCTGCTTACCTCACAGGAAGCCTAAGTCACATGTGGTGGGAGGAGCTTCCTGATGGGAAAAAGGAAGTTATATCACAGAAAATGCAGAGAAAGAGAGATGTTATGGCTGCTGATGGCTGCCCTCGTGATAGAACTGAACAGGCTAACTTAGCTGTACTGTGGGTTGTTTTTGGGAAGGCCTTAGCAGAGGGTCAGAGAGGTTTTGGGATGGAGAGGCTCCATGTTGTGATATCATGTTTGGGTTCCTTGCTGTTATGATGAAGTGGGTTAACTGGCTGTGGGAGCTGAACATTTGGTTATGGGATAAGGTTCTCTGGTATCTGAATAAATGATTTACTTCTTCTACATTCTATGTGGAGAGTCGTATGTGGTTTGTGATATAGAATTACATAGGCATTTCAACAATTATCATCTACATTGTTGTTATTGCCTTACTGATACAGCTCAGTAGAGAAGAAAATGAGATGTGTGATGCATGCAAGTTTGTAGAGTGGCTGATATCCAGCTAGGCCTTTCACTGGTCTTCTTCACTCTACCATTGTAGTGTAAAGAGCTTCCCATGTATTCGTTGCATAGTTTTATTGGTTTTATACCTCCAGTTTTGTGTTGCAATTATGCCCCCAAAATATAATGAAAATCCTCTAAGACCAAGTGTGTAAAGTCAGTGATGTGACAGTGAGAAATTAAAGGTGTCAGATAAACTTCATGCCCGAATGTCTGCAGCTGCTAACAGCCTAATTGACTAGCTGCCAAGAGACATTGAGGCTGCCAGTCCCATCATCCATTGTAGCCTCAAGGTTAAACCTCAACTTGCCTCTGCTCCCATTCTTTGAGATTCTTAAGGATCTCAAATGGTGCATGAAGCAGACATTGCTGATGGATTATTTCAAACTAGTACTTCCTTCATGGCCTCCAATGCCATCCACCAACCATGAAAGACAGTGTGATGTTTTCTTACAGAAATGACTAAAATCCCAGACATTTCTCCCCTAGTTTTCAGAGGGCAGCCAAAGTAGAGAGGTTTAGAGCAGTATAATATAGAGGACAACATCCTCACAATATCAGCTGACATGGTGGAAGATAAGACTCAGGCTAAAAATGTTTTAGTTAAGAAATTTTTATTAGTTGTACAGTATTTATGTACTATAGATTTCATGTGTTATAAAAAATGGATGTTGTCTAAAATCAATATTTTAAAAATTGTTATGTTAGCACAAAAGTTCAAAGAATTCTAAGTAATTACTAGTGAGAAAATGTGTTTTGCATGTTACCAATTTATTTTGTGTACTGCATTTTATGGATTATTTCATGATTATGTGTTAGGAAAAGTTCATGTTATAAAAATTAATGTTTTGTTATAAAGAATTGTATGTAGAAAAGTATATTTTCAACAACCTCTAGCAGAAAATTACAATTTCTGGTGGTTGTGGAAACCTAACATCCTATTTCCCGTAGGTTCAATGTATCAACATCACATTTTTGATTTGCATGTCATTTTCTAGGAAAGTTATTGCATAAAAGTTGGGCATTGACTGTTTAACTTTTCTGCTTAATGAGTTATCTGAAAAACTGAGGGCCCAAGATTATAGGAGAGTATACTTCATGAGCAAGACCTGAATCCTGGCATTTCTGGTTCCAGTCCCATCACTTTTTCTACAATTTCAATGATGGCTGATAATAATTATTGGTGGTGATGTGATGGCAGTGGTGATGGTAGTGATGATAGCTAGGTGGCACAGTGGAAAGAATGCTGGAAGTCAGAAATACCTGAGTTCAAATCCTATCTTAGACAACTGTATTGTTAATGCAATAGGAAGATCTTTCCCATCCATTAATAAGCCCATGTGACCTGCTTGAGTTACATGAAAGTCCAAGTCACATGAGTTTGAGTGACATGAAGCCTGCGGTGGGAGGAGCTTGCTGAATGGGTGGAGCAGGAAGGGTGGAGCAGAGCTGAGAGGAAGTCAGTCTGAACTGGGAGAGAGACTAAGTGTTGCAGCTTGGAGAGAGAGAGAGAGGAGGCAGTCAGAGGAGCAGCAGTTAGTGTAAGATCCAGGGAGTGATTTTGCTTGAGGGTCTTTGTTTGTGGGAAGGCTTGGGGATGGAGGTGCCCCATCACCCCTGCATTGCTAATGTACATAGATTTCTTTGTTGCTATGGGATTTGGCTTTCTGCTATTTGAATAAATGTTTTGTTTCTGTCTTCCACGTAGAGAGTCTGTTATATTTGGCGATTCAGAATTGCACTGGCATATTCATAGTCGCCGTAGGCACTGTGATTATCACATTGGCGCTATAACAACTACTAGCAGTATGTCCTTAGGCATATTCTAAGCCTCAGTTTTTCCATCAGTAAAATGGAGATTATAAAGAAAGAAGGAATCAAACATTTATTAAGCATCTATGATAAGCTAAGTGCTTTGCAATTTATCTCATTTGATCTTCACAATAATCCTGAGAGGTAAATGCTATTAATATTTCCATTTTACTGTCTTGCCCGGGGTCACAGAGCTAGTAAGTGCCTGAGGACAAATAGGAACTTAGATCTTTCTAACTCCAAGACTGGTGCTCTATCTACTTGGCCACCCTCAAGGGGCCTATATTCTATGCTGGGTGGGGGGGAATACAATTTATTCAATGATAAGCAGATAAAGATTACATTAGAAAATAAACACAAAATGACAAGGGATGGCATCACAACTGGTCAAATCAGGAAAGCTGGTAACAGGAAAGGAGGAGAGCTCAATTTGGAGTCAGAAGACTTGAGTTCAAATCCTTATTTCTGTACTACTGTTATTCTTCTAGATACCTTGGGTAAGTGTAACAGCAAGCACCTTGGCACACCCAGGATCACCTGCTAGCACAGTTTCTTTGTTCTGCTTTTAAAAGAAAGATAGCTTTTGAAGGGGTCAACAGTCTTCTTTTAATTATATTCACTAGTTCAGGGAAA
This sequence comes from Trichosurus vulpecula, assembly GCF_011100635.1. Taxonomy (NCBI): domain Eukaryota; kingdom Metazoa; phylum Chordata; class Mammalia; order Diprotodontia; family Phalangeridae; genus Trichosurus; species Trichosurus vulpecula. The sequence continues at coordinate 216,723,491 of NC_050579.1, read as the reverse complement.
AGGTCAGCACCCTGAACATGGAGAAAATATAAATGGAGAAATTAGCACAAAAGACCAACAGACAGGGCTCTAGCTGTCTGAACAGGTAATACAACCACCTACATGTACCACTGGATCAGGGAAGCACAAGTAGTTTGGGGGGCTCCGAATAAATGGCTACTCAAGAGGGCCCTCCAGATAATCAAAAGGTCCTTCTCATAAAACAAACTCCCAAAGCAAAATACCAACCTTAGAATATATATACACTTCTCAGAGCCAGAAGGCATCACAACCCTCATGACTCAGTGTCTAACTAACTTAGTACTGAGAGCTTTGAAAACCTTCCTACAAGCAAGCCTCCCAGTAAGCAGGATACCTCTAAGCAAGCCCCTCCTTAGGCAAGTTCTTCCCCCATGGGCTCTATGGGACTCAGAATGTATCACAGCTGTGGTTGAACACATGTGGTCACATAGGCCTATTAATGGATGGGGAAGATCTTCCTATTCCATTAACATTACAGTAAGTCACTTCACCTCTCTGGGTCTCAGTTTCCTCATGTGTAAAATTAGGGTGCTTTACTGAATGATATAAAAATCCAGGACCTTATAATCAGGAAAATAATTCTACAGGAAGTCACTCATGAACTAAGCTTGAAAGGAACCTAAGGATTACAAGAAGCAAAGTGAAGAGAAAGTATGTTGCAGTCATGAGGAACAGCCTATGCAAAGATGTAGAGGAGGGAGATGGAATACTGAGTTTTTCAATATAGCAAATTTGGCAAGTAGACTGTATGAAGGGCAAAAAAGTAAATTAAATAAGCCTAAAATGGAGGGTGAATTCAGACTGGGAAAAACTTTAAATTCCAAGTTGAATAATTTACATTTTTATTTTAGAGTTAACAGGGAGTCAGAGAAAGTTATTAAGCAGAGAAGTGTCATAGTCACATGTGTGTTTTAGGATGATAATTTTGGCAACTATGTGGAAAGTGAATTAAAGAGATGAAAAATGAAACAAGAATTCTAATTATAAGGCTATTGAATGATCCAAATGAGAGGGACTGAGGCTTGAACTAAGGTGATGGCCATGTAGGTAGAGGGAAGGAGTAGATAAGAGAGAAATTGGAGAGGGAGATTGGTAGAACTTGGCAACTCTTTAGATATGACAGGTAAGAGGGAGGAAATCAATTACAATGGTGAAGTTGTGAAGGATAGCATTATTCTTAATAGAAATATAGAAGAAAAACAGGTTTGGAGAAGGGGATAGTTTGGGGGAATAGGGAAGATATTGGGTTCTGTTTTCTACATGCTAATTTTGAAATACTTATGGGATATTCTATTAGAAATATAAAACAAGCATTTGGTAAGGTAGGAATGGAACTCAGGAGAGAGATTAAAGCTGGATATATATATGAAAGTTATTTGCTAGATATAATCAAAGGTAAGATGAAGGGTGAAAAAGGATGTAAGCCTGAAAAACTTTGATACTTCACATACAAATGGGAAGACTAGAAAAGAAGTTAAGCAGAAAAGACAAAGACCTGGCACCAAGTCTTAATTCTCTTCCCCTCCCCTTAGTTTCACTTTAGTATCTCTACCATTTGTATTGCCTGGTTCCTCTCTAAGTCTCATCTAGGATGAGGCAATTGTTATAGCTGAGGATTCTAAAGGGGAGAGATATCTGGCTGTGACTTTCCCAGAGTATTGGAAAGGGTAAACTCCATACTGTTAGCAGTTCTACCTCTTTTTTTTTCCATACTCCTGATTATGCTCTATAGGCATAAGAGCTGACCCCACATTGGATAATCATATGAGAATTGAGCTGCTTTCTTCCTTTTCCCATCTCTGTTTTCACCATCTCTGACCAGATATGATCCTTCCCTGTCCTACCACCAGGATCTGTTTTCTTTCTACAGGAATATAAGCACAATCACTAGCTCATAGGCAAATTCCCAGCTGACCTGCCCTAATTACCTAGTTATAGCTTGAAAGTTAGCAATATGTGCTCAGACAATTTTCCAAACCTTTAATGGATTTAAAAATCAATTCACCTTTGTGATAACATGGGATTGCTAACAGAAAACAAATTACTTTTTGTACCTGGACAAGGTTTTATTTAACTTTAGATTGAAGTGATTGTTGTCTTCATGGCCAGCAGCCCAGAGGGGGAGGGATGGGCAGGATCCAGTCCAAGTAATCTCTTTTATTTCTAAGGATCTCTCTAGCCATATCAGGCCAGAAACATTTCTACCACACACTAAATATCTTTGACCTAGGATATAATTTTAAGAGGTTCAGAATAAAAGATACCTTCCCTTATTTCTATTAAAGAGAGAGAGTAATACCTTATCATTGCCAACTTAGCTCCTCCTCTCTGTGCCCCCTGTCCCTTTCCCCCTACCCCCACCCTGTGCTTTTCATGCACAGGATCATCAGGAATGGCTGATACATCTTCTTATCATTCTACAGTAAATAGAAATCAGTGAAAGTTATATAGATTAGAACACATCAAAGATTACACAAGGTTAAATGAGTTCAGCTGGGAAGGAGATAAAGTCGCAGTCCAAGCCAGGATAGATCTCACCAAGGGCTGTCTTTTCTTACCAGTCTCTGGATGCCAGGTGCTGGTACATGTTGGGGGGTGGGTGTCATCTTAATCTGAAGAATTTTCCACTGATGTGGGCATACAGCACTGCAGTGGGATAGCACAGGTGTTATATTCATAAACTCAGTACAAAGAAGATTTTTTTAAGAGAAAGGGAACTAGGGGAATCAGAAATGTCTAACAGAGAGAGTGGTGCTTGAGCAGAATTTTGATGAGGTTAGAAGTACTTTGAAGGTATGAGGAACAGTCAGTGCTAAGATGTGTGGATGGGAGGCAGAGTGTCCTACGCAATGAACAGCAGGAAGATCAGTCTATCAGGACCACAGAGTGTGAGGAGAGCAATATATAAAAAGGTTGAATACATAAGTTGGGGCCAAGGTTGTGAAGGGCTCTGAGTAGAGAAGCTTATATTTAATCTTGGAGGTAATCAACACCGAAGCTTACTGAGTAGGGGAATGCCATGTTCAAGACTACACTTTAGGAAAGTCATTCTGGCAGCTCTGTGTGGGATAGCTATAGAAGGGATCAATGAGACAGAGAGCTCAATTAGGAAGCTACTGCAGTCATCCAAGACAAAGGTAATAGAGGCCTGCATCAGAATGCTGGTCCTGTGAGGAGAGAGAAGGGGACAGATATGGAGATTATCATAACCTCTGTACCATCATGAAATTTAAATTCATGATGAATTTAATATTTCTCTGTGTATATCTAATACCTCTTGTTTAATCATTTCAGTCACGTCCAACTTTTCATAACCCCATTTAGGGTTTTCTTGGCAAAGATACTGAAGTGGTTTGCCACTTCCTTCTCCCACTCATTTTACAGATGAGGAAACCGAGGCAAATAGGGTTAAATGATTTGCCCAGGATCACAGCTAATAAGCATCTGAGGCTGCCTTTGAACTCATGAGTATAAGTCTTCCTGATTCCAAGCCCAGTGCTCTATCTACTGTGCCACCTAACTGCCCAATACCACTTGATTTCCATCCTAATTAGAATGTAATCCCCCTAGAGGATGGGAACTTTTCCATTTTGTTTTTGTGTTCTCAGTGTCTACCACAGTACCTTGCAAAAGGCAAGTATTTAATAAATGCTCATTGAGATAATTTGAATTAAAGGGTAATTTAAATAAACTGGGGCATGCAATACATGATACTACAGACCTGTTTGCTATCAGGAACACAACTAAAAATTCAAGTGTTCTTGCCCTAGTAAATCTACAACCTTACTGTGGCCCTACTCTTTCCACTGGTCTTTCTTAAGGGGGTGTTCTTACAGGCTATAGATAAAATTTAAGTGATTTACACATGTTTTTCACTAACAGGAAGAAATGTCTAAGTTCCCTGGAGCAGTCACATTTTTAATCCAATATAGCTCATAAATCACATTTACAACTTTCAGTTCTCAATCAATAGGATATTTTATAGTCTGTAGCAAAATTATCTAGAAAGGAGTAGGAGAAACACAAGAGGTGATATAGACAGGAGACCACACGCAGCTGGGTTCTGTCAGCCTAAAGGGATTAACTTGCCAATTTTAACAATGAGTGATCTATCCTGGAACAGCAGTGTATTTATGAACAGCACAGAGCTAGTGCTAACAAAGCATTTTGGGAGGATACAATCAATAATATCAAAACAAAGAAAATGGATTCCCCCTTTTATTTCAGGTTGGGAACAATTATCAATAGTTTGCTCATTAAGCATGGGACAGGGCTGATTTTGGTTCTAATAGAAAAAGTGTCATGATGCTTGTCTTAATTGACCTTGTTTGATGGCTGCTCCCTTAAAAGTAAACCTATTTATACCAAAAGATTCTCAAACCTCAATGACATTGCATTTGGAATTGAATTTTATATGTTTTTTAAAGAAATATATTCATGAGATATTCTCAACCAAAATAAAATGATCACATTTTGATAAGCTTTGATCTCAAGGCTGAATTTGAAACTGAGGGTCCAAAATAATTAGAGCTTCCTGAGAACATGCTCATGGGTCTATTTAGCTGATTTTTCTGTGCAAATAAATTGGATATTAATAATTTCCAAAGCATTATGTTTACAAAAGCTATGTCCTCTGCCAGCTTAAAAATGCCTTTTAAAGAGAGGTAAGAGAAATTTCATTGACAATATAAATCCTTACATTTTCAACTAGTGCTTATGTGAATTGATGGAGAAGTCACAGAAGTTCAGAGTTAGAAGAGACTTCCAATTCAATCTAAGAAACATTTCTATAATGTATTTAATACATGGTGATACAGAATCAGCCTTAAGACATCGATTGATGTGATAAACCCATCATACTCTGCCTTTGTCAGATCTCATATGGAGTATTTTTCAGGGCACCATGGTTTTAGAAGGAAGTTGATAAGCTGGAAAGAGTCTAGTAGAGGGCAACCATGATGGTGAAAAGCCTTCAGTACATGGGTTATGAAAATCTTAGTCTTAGATAAAAGACTCAGGGTAGTGACAGTGGTGGTAGGGATGCGATAGCTACATTTAAGTAGGAGGACTCTGCATGTGGAAGAAGGATAAGACTGTTAGGCCACAGAAGATAGAGGATAGAACCAAGAACAATGGATAGAAGGTACAAAGAGCCAAATTTAGGCTTGATGACTGGAAAACAAACAAAACAAAAACAAAACAACCAAAATGACTTCCTAATGATTAAAACTGTCTCAAAGTGGGATGACTTGCTTCAAGAGGTGGTGGATTCCTCCTCTTTGGAAGTCCTCAGGTAGAGGCTGGGCAATCCCTTGTCATATATATGAGAGATTCCTTTATGGATAGATTGGACTAGAGGCCCAATTGAGGCCTCTTCCTAATTTTAAATTCTATTATTCTGTAACTGTTTCCTGAGGGAGTGCATTCCACTTTTGTTTAGCTCTACTGTTAGGAACTTTTTCTTTAAACCAAAAAATGAGATAGCTGCATTTAAGTATTTGGAAGACAGTAATATGGAAAAGGGAAATTAAAGTCTAAATTTGCCTCTTTGCAACTTTCAACTGTTTGTCCAAATCCTGCCCCATAGAACTAATGAGAACAAGTCAATTGCGTTTTCCAATTAACCGCTCTGCAATACTTGAAGGAAATTGTAATATATAACCAAGTGTAATCCAATCCATTCAAATAGGCATTTATTATATGCCTGTCATATGCAAAGCATTACACTAGGTGCTAGGGATATTAAGTCAAATTGTAAAATGATTCCCATATGAAGAGCTTATTTTTTACCAGTGTCAGGGGAACATACAAGTAGGAGTATATAGAAGAATGCAAATGGTAATTTAAGGAGTAGGAAGAGTCTAGCAAGTAAGGAAATTCAGAAAGTCTACCAATAGGAGTTGGACCTTGATGGAAGCTATCTAAGAGATAGAGGTTTAGATTGTATAATCTAGGCATGGGGGACAGCCTCTGAAAAGGTAAAGGTGGGAAATAAAATACTGAATTTGGAGAAGAGAAGGTAGGCCATTTTTGGCTGGAATACAGAGTGTAGAAGGAAAATAATGTACATTAAGACTGAAAACTATGCTGAAGTTGGTTTATTCAGGTCTTTAAATGATTGAGAAAGCTGTATTTTATCTTAGAGGTAACAGAAAGTGACTGAAAATTCTTGAGCAGGAAAAAAATGGTCCGACTTGTATGAAGATTACTTTGGCAGCTGTTTGGAAGATGGATTGGGGAGGGAAGAGAATGGAATTAGAAGGCTGTTGCAATAAACTAGGCAAAAGGTGATGGGGTCTTGACACAGGGTGGTAGACATGTGGGTGGACTGAAGGTGAAGAATGGCTGTTATAGAGGTGGAACTGACAAGATTTGATTAATTATATGATATGGGGTCTGAGGGAGAGGTTAAGGATGACTCAGTTATGGACATTGGTGACTGCAAGTTTAGCAATGCTTCAAAAAGAAATGGCCACCCAGCAAAGGAAAATTGAGAGTAGTTGGAGTCAGGATGACAGAAGAGATCAATGTTGAGAAAACTCAGGGAAGAGAGTGTTGAGAGGAATGTAGTTACCAGTATCAAAAGCTACAAAGAGAGGTCAAGAAAGACTGAAATTATATTATTAGATTTAGCAACATCCCTCTACTAGATGGCAAAGTGGATAGAGTGCTGTTTCTGGAGTCAGGAAGTCAGGAATGTTTAAATCTTGCCTCAGACACTTACTACCTGTGTGATCTTGGGTAAGTCACTAAACCTCTATCTGCTTTGAGATCCTCATCTGTAAAATGGGGATAAGAGTAATACCTATTTCCTGGAGCTATTGTAAGGAAAAAAAAAGAATAAATATTTTCAAAACTTTACAGAGCTATCTAAATTGCTAGCAATTCTTATTATCTTTTATCCAGGCCACACACTCACAATTCTTTCAATTTGTTTTTGGTATGATCTTGAAGTCCTTTACCTTCCTCTGGATCAGGCCTGCACAGCCTGCAGCCTATGGGCTGCTTGTGACACACTAAAAGATTTCAGGTGGCCTGCAAGAAGTGTAGAGAGGATTTTGGGTAGACAGCAAAAAACATAGAGGACCCTTTACATTTCTCACAGGCCACCTGAAATCCTGCAAGCAGGCCATGGGCTACAGGTTGTACAGGCCTGCTCTGGATGCTCTAACTTAAGGATATTTTAAAAATATGGTTCCTAAAACTGAACACGATACTCTGGATGAGGTCAAATTATAGCTGAGTTATCATCTCTCTAGACCTTGACACACTGGTTCTCTTAATACAGCATAAAATTATGCCAGCTTTATTAACTATTGAGTCATATCAGTGACTCCTATTCACCTTGCAGTTCACACGAATACACACTCACAGGCGTGTGCGTGTGGTGCAGACGGACACACACACACACACACACACACACACCAAACAAAAAAAAAACTGAGGTCATTTTAACTGCTATCTAGTCATAATTCCCTCATCTTATACTTATAAAATGTTGATTTCTTGGAACTGTGGTACAACACTTTACATTGATCTCTATTAAATTTCATCTTGTTAGTTTCCACTTAGTATTCTAGCTTCTTGAGTCCTTCTCAGATGCTTGGCGTTGCATCTGGCTGTGGATGCCCATAATTAGAAATTCAGGCCTGATGATAATTTCTACAGGCATGGAAAATGTAGGAACTCAACCAGTTCAATTAGTAACTTTCTTATAAAATAAGTTACTTCAATATTAAACTTAATGTTACTTTCTGTTTATCTTATCAGCTAGGTGGTAGAATGGATAGAGAGCACTGATCTTGGAGTCAGAGAGAACCTAATTCAAATCTGGCATTCAACACTTACTACCTAGGTGGTCCTGGGCAAGTCACTTAACCTCTGCGTGCATAACTTTCCTTAGCCACAAAATGGGGGTTTTGTGAGGAGCAAGTGAAATAATACTTGTAAAGTGCTTAGCCTATCACATAGTAGGCACTTAATAAATATTTATTCTCTCTCTTTAACAAAGGTTTCTAAAAGAACAATAACAATAAAACCCTTTGATTGCAACATTGTCTAATTTGTTAATAAGATGACTCAGTCTTTTAAAATTAATTCATAGACCAATAAGCCCTGAGGCTTAACCCTCCTACTGATCCATCAGTACTCTGGCCCTAAATGAATGGTAAGATGGCTCTGTGGATGGTGGAAAGGTTTTGGAATCAGACAACTTAGACTTAAATCTGGGCTTCATTGCTTACTAACTGTATGACTTTGGACAAACTACTTAACTGATCTAAGACTCAGTTTCCTCATTCATAAAATGGGGACAATATAACTGCCCAATGACAGTCATTTTATTTTTTTTAAATGACAATATTTTAAATTCAGCTTCCCTGTGTATACCTACCACACATATCACTTATGTCACAGTGTTGCTGCAAGGGTCAAATGTAGTTCTGTTTTCCAAACTTCGAATCACTGTATGAATGTCAGATCATTACAAGAATGGGGGAATATCTGTTATTTCATCACTGTGTGGAAATGTGGTGACAGCCACATCAGCCACTAACATAGAACTCTACTAGCATGCCAATTAGTAGACAAGTCCAATATAAATGCCTGCAATACAGAGAAGTCAATTTATCAAAGCAGGATTTGAACTAAGTTTTCCCAACTCTGAGCCCAGTACAATACCCATAATGCCATGCTGCCCCAAGGTTATTATTAATAGTGTTATCTTCTTCAGACATTTTAGTTTTCTTTAAAGATTTTCCTAGCTCCTTTTTTTGAGGTTTGATTTGCTAATTTATTAATCCTTTATATAGACCCTTTTTTAATCCTACCTTACTTTCTAAGTGAGAATCTCAGAGGTCATCTTGTTAGGACCTTACATAAATGTAATAAGTGTTTATAAGGAAGTGATAAAGGGTGAGAGATGACTTAGGTATTGGGAAAAGAGGAAATGTATATGAGTATACATTTCTCCAAATCGTCATGTTTTCAATTTCAATGGTCCTTGAGGAAACTTCCTTCTCTCTACCTATTCATAGTGCAAGAGAAATAAGGGAAAAAACAACAAAAAACAAAGCTATACACCCTGTTGGACAGATAAAGTAATATAAATTTTGTTCAGACTGACTCTTTAGGGTGGTTGTAGCCCTGACCTGAGTTGTTGCTCAGTGGCTTGCTGTGTCTAAGACAGAGATTCTTAATCTGGTGTTCATAAAATTGTTTTTTTTTTAATTTTGAAAACTGTATTTCAATATATATCTTATAAAGGCATTTATCGTCATTAAGTATTTTTATTAAGCATTTTTCATCCCAGCCATCTAAAAGTATACTTTCTAAATTACATTGGTAAAGGAATCATTTAACTTACAACAGAAAAGCTTTTCACAGCCTGAAAAATGACAGCCATTTTAGAGAACAGAGCAGCAATTCTGTGCAACAATTTAGGATAGGATGGAGCATGCTGGAGCATATATTGAAGCCTGAAGAGTGATTCTTGGAGGAGAAGGAGATGAGGTCAGCAGATCTCTAGCATCTATTTCATGAATTTGACACCAACATTTGCCCTAAATGAATATGGAAAACAACATCTTTGAGTTCTGCTAACAAAAATTTCATTATACTGGATGCAACAATTTGTTCTAATTATCTTAAAAATCTGCTCTGCTACAAATCATATAATGAAGTCACATAGGGAAAAAAAGCACGAAGGATACGCTGTAAGAAAGTAACCTATCTGCCAGGCAGCCCTGTATGGGGTTCAGGGCAGGACACAAAAGTATTTTTAGGTTTCAGGAAGTTGATGAGATTCCCTTTGCAAAAGTTTGAAGAGACCATAAAAAATCACTGATGGGGAGGGGCACAGAGTTAGTTTTCCTATATCATATTCAGTATCCTATCCAATTTACAAGTTTGCATTTTTATATTCTACTAATTTACCTTAAAATAAACTTTGCCTTTTACTCATCATGTTGTTGCTTTCTGACAGGAGTTCATTAAGAATTAATCAGCCTATAAAGTATTACAGTAGGCTGACCAGCTAGGTGGCCCAGTAGATAGAGTGTGGGACGTAGAGTCAGGAGGAACTGAGTTCAAATCCAGCTGTGTGATCCTGGACAAGTCACTTAACCCAGTTTGCCTCAGTTTCATTATCTGTAAAGTGAACTGGAGAAGGAAATGGCAAATTACTCCAGTATCCTTGCCAAGAATACCCCAAATGGGGTCATGAAGAGTCACACACAACTGAACAACAACAAAGTTACACTCTAAGAGTTCTCATCAGTATTTTTATTAACAGTAATTTGTTTTATTTATTATCAAAAGCAAAAAAGATGATTGCATTTTTTCTTTGAATCTAATCTCAGAAATTATATTTAGAAGCATTTCTTTATAGTAGCTAATCTATTTTTCACCAACCTTATTTTTCGTCTCTAATTCCTATTCTCTACACTTGTTGCTATTAGCTGTTATGAAACTAATCAACATTAATGAGATTATATTTTAAATTATCCTCCTAATTGGTTCTTTCTCATTGAAATGTCATTAATCCCATAAATTAATTATTTTGGTATGAAGATGGATGACACACGCTTTTCACAAAAGTCCATTCTAATTCCATATACTGAATACACTGATAATCACCCACATAAAATTGTGTTTATTATCACCATACAGTATTTATCGAACAGTTATATATGCAAAGCACCATGCAAAGTACTCCAAGATTATTATGTTATTTTCTCATTTATGGCCTTGCTTCAGTACTTCTACTTTCTGTCACTTTTAAATTCAACAAACATTTATCAAATGCCTACTTTGTGGAAGGTAAGTCCTTACACTAAGGGATTTTGTTAAAGAATTGGCTCTCTCCTCCGTCATTTTTTATTCCAGTGGGTACAAATCTATTCCTCTAGTGGTCTGGATGAAATTAGTGGGAATAAGTGGCAAATTATTAGCCTCTATTCGGAGGTCACTTTAGAGCAAAGCTAATTAGAATCTACTGATTGTTAGAGCTGTAACTAAATATATCTTTTAACCTAGGGAAAGTGGCACAAACCATGCCTTTAATTTAGTTGGGGAGAGATGATGGATATAAGACACTTCAAGGCCTCCAATGAGGAAGACAGTATGGCAATAGTGGGGAACAGGTCAGGGTAGCCCAGAGAAGAGCTCACCGGCAAAGTTCCATTTCTTTTTAAAAATTAATTATAGCTGCTAATGGGGTGCAAAAGTCAGCCATTTCTATGCTGATTAATGACTGAAACCACTCTCTGGGCCTCTCTAAATTTGGGAACTAATTTTGGGTAAAGTCCTAGTTGCTCTGCCCTAGTTATAGCTCTTTCCATTATCTTTAACAAAGACCATGATAGAGTACAAAGAGCAATGCGTTTAGATTCAATAGTGATGATTCCCAAGTCTGGCCAGCCCATTTTACTTGGGTACATAAGTCAATTAGCCTCTTTGAATGTCAACGTCTTCATCAGTAAAATGGAGTCTAATTCACATGGGATGCTATAAGGATCAAACGAGATAATTTATGTGAAAGTGTGTTTTCAACGTAAAACAAAAGAATATGAGCTCCTCCAGGGCAGGGACTTTTGTGTTTTTGCCTTTGCTAAGATGTTTTACCATTTACTACATCTACACATAGTAGATAATTTTAAAAGTAGTGAATTGAATTGAATAAAACACAGGAACAAATATGAGATCTTAGTATCATTATCACAAGTGCTATTATCATTATTATAATCATAGTCATCATTAGAGGTCTTCCAGTACAAATCTTCTTGTCTTTCATTTCTTCATTCAAGAGCAAGCTGGAGTCAGACACAAGATTGGCTAGACCAAGGATTAAGCTCTGTCAATTAGTTTAAAAAATTGCTTCAATGTGATGTAGAAGTGATCATGGGTCTTTCAGGGCTATGTTAGTTGAACTTGGATTTTGTTAGGATCTTCCAAGCCGGAAAGACTTCAAATAATAAGTAATGTCCCCAAAATTAGTTTCATTTTTTTTTTGGTTGGGGATGGAGCCAAGATGGCAGAGAGAAGCCAGGGAGCTGCCTGAAATCTCTCCAGTTTCCGTCAGAAATAACATTAAATAAAATCTCTAAACGAATTCTGGAGCTATAAAATCCACAAAAAAAATGGAACGAAGCAATTTTCTAGCCCAAGATAACTTAGAAGGACTTGAGGAAAAGACTGTCTCACTTGGGTAAAAAGGAAGCACAGCCTAGCACAGGCGAAGTTTGGGCAAGCTGGGGGAAAGCTATTAGCCATAGCGCGAATCAGCAACCAAGGCCCCTTGGTTCTGGCTTAGCAGGCCAGTGGCATAGCAGGCCAGCTGTGAGGGCTCCAGCCCCAGAACCCAGGCAACAATAGGTGTGACTAAGCAGGGGTACCCCAGTGCAAGCCCCAGCCCCAGAAGCCCTAGGGCAGAAAGCCAGTGAACAGGTCCCTGGCCCCCAGTGCAAGAAGCTTGGGACAATGACCGCTGTATCCCAGGAGCAGAGCTCAACTTTTAAAAATGAGCAAAAACAAAAAAGAACCCTGACCATAGAAAGCTATTATAGAGACAGGGAAGATCAAAACACAAACTCAGAAGTGTACAAAAATGTCAAAATGCCTACATGAGAACCCTCAAAAGGGAATATGAACTAATCTCAAATCAAAAAAGTCCTCTAGGGAGAGCTCAAAAAGAATTTTAAAAATCAAGTAAGAGAGGTAGAAGAAAAATTGGGAAAAGAAATGAGAGTTATGAAAAGAATTATGAAAAAAGTCAAAAGCTTAGAAAATGAAGCACAAAAATTGACTGAAGAAAACAACTCCTTAAAAAATAGGATTGGCCAAATGGGAAAAAATCCATTGAGGAAAATAAATCCTTTAAAAGTTGAATTGGCCAAATGGAAAGGAGGTATAAAAGCTAACTGAAGAAAATAATTCCTTAAAAATTAGAATTGGACAAGTGGAAGCTAATGACTACGGGACATCAAGAATCAGTCAAACAAAACCAAAAGAATGAAAAATAGAAGAAAATGTAAAATATCTCATTGGCAAAACAACTGACCTGGAAAATAGATTAAGGAGAGATAATTTAAGAATTATTGGACTACTTGAAGGCCAGGATAAAAAAAAGCGTCTGGATATCTTTCAAGTAATTATCAATGAAAACTGTCCTGATGTCGTAGAATCAGAGGGTAAAATAGTCATTGAAAGAATTTATCAATCAACTCCTGAAAGAGATCCCAAAGTGAAAACTCCAAGGAATATTGTAGCCAAATTCCAGAATTTTCAGGTAAGGAGAAAATGCTGAAAGCATCCAGGAAGGACCAATTCAAATATCAAGGAGTCACAGTTAGACAGGACTTAGCAGCTTCTACATTAAATGATCAGAGGGCTTGGAATATGATATTCTGGGAGGCAAAAGAGCTTGGATTACAACCAAGAATCAACTACCCAGAAAAAACTGAGCATAATCTTTCAGGGACAAAGGTGGATATTTAATTAAATAGGGGACTTTCAAACTTTCTTGATTAAAAGACCAGAGTTGAACAGAAAATTCAATCTTTACATACAAGACCCAGGAGAAAAACAGGAAAGTAAAAAAAAATCATGGTATTCAATAAGGTCAAACTGATTACAACCCTACATGGGAAGATGATACTGAATTTCTATTAGGAACTTAGAAGGAATATACTTAGAGGGTGTGGGAATAAGTTGAATTTGATGTGATGACGAAAAATAATTAAGGGGTGAAAAAAGGATTTTACTTGGAGAAGAGGAAAGGGGGAGGCAGGATGGGGTAAATTAAATCACGTGAAGAGGCATAAAAGACGATTACAGTAGAAGTAAAGAAGGGAGGGGTGAGCATTGTTTGAACCTTACTGTCATTGCATTTAGCTCAAAGAGGGAGTAATATACACACTCAGTTGGGTAGAGAAATCTGTCTTACTTTATAAAGAAGTAGGAGGAGAAAGGGGAAAGAAAAGTGAGGTTGTGTGGCGTGTGTGATAGATGATAGAACAGAAGGGATGGCAGAGGTGGGAGGGCAAAGAAAAGGGAGGGGGCTGATAGGAGGGAGGGCAGACTGGGGGACACAGTGGTCAGAAGCAAAACACTGATGAGGAGGGACAGGATGAAAGGAGGGAGAAAAGTATAAAAAAGGGGAAAATAGGATGGAGGGAAATACACAGTAATCATAACCATGAATGTGAATGAGATGAACTCTCCCATAAAACAGAAGAGAATAACAGAATGGATAAAAAAAACAGAACCCCACAATATGGAGTTTATGAGAAACACATTTGAAGCAGACAGCCACATACAGAGTAAAGGTAAAAGTCTCAAGCAGAATACATTATGCTTCACCTGAAGTAAAAAAAAAAGAAATGAGTGGTAAAAATCCTGTTCTCAGACAAAGAAAAAGCAAAAATAGATCTAATTAAAAGGGACAAGGAAAGAAAGTATATCTTGCTAAAAGGTACCATAGACAATGAAGTAATATCAATGCTAAACAGATATGCACCAATTCTTAGAGGAAAGGTTAAGTGAGTTACAGGAAGAAATAGACAGCAAAACTATACTAATGGGGCAGGGGGCTCAAATAAACTTTTGGTTAATTTGATTAAAAAAAAAGCCAAATCACCAGTACCAAAAATAAAAAAGGGCAAATTCAACACCAATGAAGAGGAAATCAAAAAAAATAATTAGGAGCTATTTTACCCAACTATATGTCTATAAATCTGACAATCTAAGTCAAATGGATGAATATTTACAACAAATATAAATTGTCCAAACTAACAGAAGAGGAAATAAAATATTTAATTCCAATATTACATGAACTATTTAGAAAAATAGTCAAAGGAGTCTTGCCAAATTCTATTTATGATCCAAATATAGTGCTGATACCTAAACCAGGAAGAGCAAAAACAGAGAAGGAAAACTATAGACCAATTTCCCTATTGAATATAGATACAAATATTTTAAAAAATGTTCTAAATCACTATTGATTAGAGAAATGTAAATTAAAGCAACTCTGAGGTGCCACCTCACACTTATCAGATTGGCTAATATGACAGAAAAGGAAAATGATAAATGGAGAAGATGTGGGAAAATTGCAACACTAATGCATTGTTGGCAGAGTTGTCAATTGATCCAGGCATTCTGGAGAGCAATTTGGAACTATGCCCAAAGGGCAATTGAACTGTGCGTATCCTTTTATCCAGTAATACCACTATTAGGTCTATATCCCAAAGAGATCATAAAAAAGGGAAAAGGACCTATATATACAAAAATATTTTTAGCAGCTCTTTTTGTGGTGGCAAAGAATTAGAAATTGAGGGGATGCTCATCAGTTGGGGAATGGCTGAACAAGTTGAGTGGTACATGAATGTAATGGAATACTGTTATGCTATGTGCTATAAGAAGTGATGAACAGGTAGATTTCAGAAACACCTGGAAAGACCTAAATGAACTGATGCTGAGTGAAGTGAGCAGAACCAGTAGAATATTGTACACAGTAATAACAACATTGTGTGATGATCGACTATGATTGACCTAACTCTTCTCAGCAATATAGTGATCCAAGACAGTCCCAAAAGACTCATGATGACAAGTGCTATCCCCCATCCAGAGAAAGAACTATGGAGTCTGAATGCAGATTGAAGCATATTATTTTCACTTTTTTGGTGGCTTTTCCCCTTTTTCCTATTTTTTTCACAACATGACTAATGTGGAAATATGTTTACGTGATTGTACATGCATGACCTATATCAGACTGCTTACTGTCTTGGGAATGGAGAATGGGAGGGAAGGAAGGAGAAAAAATTCGAAACTCAAAATCCTATAAAATGAATGTTGAAAACAACCTTTACCTGTAATTGGGAAAAAATAAAATAGACAAATGAAGTAAAAAAAAATTTTTTTGACACCTTTAAAAATGCAGAGTTATTCTCTTAGTGCTTCCAGAACGTGACCTAAAGAACAGTTGAGCTAGGTATGGAAAGCCCAATATTTGGCTGTCTGTCAGGTGATACCTTTATTATCACTATCATTATTATTGTTTTGGCTCAGCAATTCAAAGGGGGAAAATGTCATGTGGTATAGTAGAGTACTGGACTGCCTCAGGATACTGTTTGCTTTTATTGGTAAAGATGTTTGGGTTTTTTTTGCCCCTTTTTCTTTTCCTCATAAACTGTATGACCCTTACCAAATCATACAACCTCTCTTAACCCCATTTTTCCATCAGAAAAACAGGCAACATAACACTATTTTCCTTATGAGATTGTTGTATGGATCAAATGAGATAATAGGTATAAGCATCTTGCAAACCTTACATTGGTATAATTATTATGATGATTATTACGATCAACATTGATGGAAGATCTAAATTAATATAAGCAGAATATTTCAAAATCAAAATGTTATTCTGTTCTGTTCATCAGTTCCAGAGCAACATAGCTGAGGTAGGTCTGTTCTACTTTCTAAGAGCAAGAGAGTTGGGATAATGGAGTAACAGACTTGGCTTTAGCATCAAGTATTTATTGAAATTCAGAGAGTTGTGACTTCTGGCAAATGACAGCCCTTTTTAATTCAGATTTTCCAATCTAAAGGATGGAATTATACTTGCCACTGACATGACAAACAAAAGCATCCTAAGTATTGCCAAGAGAACATTTAAAGAGCACTTTAAGTTTGGGGGAAGAAAAGCACCACTAATAAAATGTAATATAAATAATAAATAACCCCTTGCTCCTGATACAAGAATTTCTGTGCTTATAGTTCTACAATAATATTAAATCACTATTATCAGGAGACCTAAATTTATAAACCAAGTTTGGCCTCCAAGTTAAGGCACTAGTATTGCCTTCATAGGCAAAAATGTTTGCTTTATCTTCCTTTTACTTTTCTGCTTGCTTTGTAATTCGAAATAATTGCCACAGTGTTTCAGTAAATTTATGGTCATCAACTTTTATGGTTAGTAGGCATCTCTTTGGTGTTAAATTGAAACCCAAAGGCACAGTGATATACTGAGTGGAGAAAAGGAAAACAAGACACCACAATATTATTGGCTATGTGCCTATTTAGACATCAACTGTATGAATGAATGAATAGCATTTTCTTTGAATTCTAACTGGCACATGAAGGCTACTCTTAAGGGGCAGCTACTGACAATCCATAAGGTCTCATAATGAAGTGGAGAGAAGTGCTTTGGGCTATGTGATTGAGTTCTCTGAATCACAGACTAGGAGCTTTCTGATACCAACTAGCTATATGCAGTGTCCCTCAAATTAGGGGGAAGTACTCTTTTAATTCCAGTGTCAAGGTACTTTGGGAGATTGGATCATAGACAGTGTAAGAGGAAAGAAGTGAGTGAGAATTTGTTTATCTCATCCCTTGGGTGACAGGATGTGTTATTTGTCAAGCTACAAGGTGAGTGTGAGTATGTGTGTGTGTAAATATGTAAGAGACAGAATTTGGCAAACAGAAACACAGAATATAGTAAGGCAGTAGTTCTGGAACCTGAGTGTACATGTATAAGCGACCATTGGTCAGACAAGAGCGGTTAGTGAAAATTGGATAAGATGGCAGGCATGTACTTCTATCCAGCAGTGGAAATATCTTTACCACTTGTTACAGAGGAAGGTATGCATATAGCAGCTCAGGTCCCGAATTCCTCACTGTAGACACTGCACGACAGCCTTTGATTTCAGAGCTCCTAGCACCTGTGTATTCATCTAGACATAGAAAAGAATCAGTTTATGAAGATTTCTGTATTCCTGCTAAGATACAATTAATAGGGAGGCTACTTTAGTAGATAAGGATTTTGATATTTGATATCCTTTGATATCTTTCCCCAAAGTATTTGATGGGCATTTGATAAATATTGTCTCACTGCCCCCACCCCAACCCCACCCTTGAGGAGATCACTGTAAAAGAGTTATTGGGTTGCTTTTTGCGACCATGTGTTATTTACCAGTGTCAAAGATACTAGGGCTTAGGCTAATCACACACTAGGGAATTTGGGAATCAGTAACAAGTTACTCTTAGGAGAAACGAAGCTATTTTCATTAAAGCAAAGTAATGTAACACCTTTTCATATTCATGAGAGTCAATGTCATTGAGTGACTAGTGAGCCACCCTTTAAGGAGGATCTGAGTTTAAGCCCTGTTTTTGAGGTATATTATGTCGTAATCCCATGTAAGTCACTTTATCTCTCAGTAATCATAATTATAATAGTTAACCTTTGCATAATACTTAGCATATACTGTCTCTTTTGACTCTCCCAGCATCCCTATTAGGTAGATGCTACTATTACCTCCATTTTACAGAAGAGGAAACTGAAGCTTAGAGACATGAAGAGGTCGTCCAGGGGCACAGAATTGTTATCTGACTTGAACTTTGGTCTTCTCAACTCCAGGTCCAGTGCTCTATACATACTGCAAAACCTAGCTGCCTCCCAGGAGAAACTGAGGCATTGTAATCTGTATTGGAATATTTGCATCAATGAAATCATCCTTCAAACTTGAAATTGTCAAGCAAATTCAAGATTCTTTGGAGATTCAGCTGTTTTGTTTATGTGAAGAGAACTCTTTGTAATCCTTAAAATCTCTGTATAAACATGAGTTGCTAATCTTAGGTAGTTGAAGGGTACAGAAGAGAGTGCTGGACTTGGAGTCAGGAATACCTGAGTTCAAATTCTGCCACAGACACTAACTAGTTGTTTGATACTAGGGTCTTGGACAAGTCTCTTAACCTGTGCCTCAGTTTCCTCATCTGTAAACTATATATATGTAAAGTGATTACAAATCTTAAAGTGCTATATAATTGCTTTTTGTTTTGTGTTTAGTTGTTTCAGTTATGCCCAAGTCTTCATGACCCAATTTGGGGTCTTCTTCGCAAAGATACTGGAGAGGTTTGCCTTTTCCTTCTTCAGCTTATTTTATAGATGAGGGACTGAGGCAAACGGTGTTACAACAATCTTGCTAGAAGCTACTGTGGCTGTGACAAACCAACAACAACCAGCACACAGAACGCTGCAAGCCCAGGTTCTTTTGATCTGCTTTACTAAGAAAAGCAACGTTAAGGGGTCCACAATCTTACTTTAATTCAGCATACAAATACCATTCACTTAGTTCAGGGGAAAAAACCAGCACCCTGAACTTCAGAGCAAATACAAACAAATTACAAACATACATTTATGAACAGACCAAATACAATTCATAGTTACCAAGGAACCATGAACATCTGAGTTCAGCCGGGAGCTTGACAAGGCTGGCTCAGAGTCAGCACCACTCCTGCTGTGGCTCAGAGCTCCAAAAGAGAAAGCCAGCCTCTGCACTTATATATCCTGTTCAGGGCCGAAGGTGAATCACACATGCGACTCACCCACGCGACCTAAAATCATCACAAAAATTCGACTTAAACCCACATGGTCCAAAAGCTTCTGATGTCCCAAACATGTCACTCAAAACCATGTAAACTAGGCTTTCCCTTGAGGCAAGGAGGTCATCAAGGACTTCTAATTTAATCAAGGAAACAAAGGCCAAACTCTTCAAGGGCACTTGGTTGAATAAGTGCCAAGAGCCCATCTTGATTCCCAATACACAGGGTTATGTGACTTGCCCAGGGTCACATAGCTAGTAAGTGTCTGAGGCTAGGTTTCAACTTGTCTTCCTGAATACAGGCCTAACACTCTATCCACTGTGCCATCTAGCTGCCCTATATAAAAATGCTAAATATTATTATCAGTTCCCCAGGCAACTCTCTAAAACCTGGAGGAGGTACTAATCTGCATGGGTAGAAGGAATTTCCTTCTCCAATGAGATCACAGGTGCTGGGGAAGTGGAGGGGGGGCGGGAAAGAAGAAAAAGAGGATGACATAGTTCAAACCCACTATTTTAAAATATATCCAGAGAGGATTCTGGAAGGATGGTAGAGTAGGCCAGAAAACTTTCAACTTTCCAGATTTCCTACACAAAAAAAGACAGAACATAGCCTCAGAGCAGCAGAAATAAAAATGGGCTAAAACAGTTGTCCTTCTAAGACAATTTGAGAAGACCCTAGGAAAGACCCAATTTCTAGCAGTAGGGGTTCATCCTGAGTGAAGTGCCAACACCCCCAGGCCAACTCTGCAGAATCAACAAACAAGTCCTGGTGGCAGCTGGGTTGAGAAGCAGCCTCAGCCTTAGAAACTTTCTTTTACAGACAGTGGGATGGTCTGACACCTGAGTAGAAAATTGAAAGACCTTTGACTGTTGAGGGTCGCCAGGCACAACTGTACTGACTGGAGGCCTGCTGGGAGGAGTTACCACACACCTGGTGAGTGCAGTAATGTGGGAAAATATATCTATATATCTATATCTATAGTTTCTTTCATTATATATGTGTGTATGTGTGTATACACACATATATACACACATATGCATATATGTGTATGTATGTATGCACACACATATATAGTCTAAATTTAGAAAGAAATAGAAGGGCAAGGGGATAGGGTGGGGGGAGGATAAGGGAGAGACTTTTAGAGGGGTGGGTAGGGTGAGGAATAGGTAGGCAACATAGTGGGTAGAATTAAAGCAGAGGAGTGAGGAGAGAGAGCAAATAAGGTGATGATAGTGAGGAAAAATAAGAAGGAAGGAAATACACAAGAAATTGTAGCTTAGAATATGAATGAGATGAATTTACTCATAAAACAGAAATGGATAGCAGAATAAAAATTTGAATTCAATAATATATTACATTCAGGAAACATTATAAAAACATAAAGGGCTGGAGAAGAATTGATTATATAAAAAAAAGCAGGGATAGTAATCATGATCTCAGATAAATTTAAAGTTAAAATAGATTTAATCAAAAGTGAAAAATAGAGAAACTACACTATGTCAGCGATATTATTCCATATAACTTTAGTTTAGACCATTTAAAATACTAGACAGTAGAAAGTACCTGAGTGTATACCTGCCAAAACAGATACAGGAACTATATGAACATAAACATAAAACACTTTTCATACAAATAAACTCAGATCTAAATAATTGAAGCAATATTTATTGTTCATGGGTAGGTAAAACCAATATAATTTTTAAAATGATAATTTTGCCTAACTAATTTATTTATTTAATGTCATCCCAATTCAGTTACTAAAAACATATTTTACTGAGTTAGAAAAAAGAATAACAAAGTTCATTTGGAAGAACAAAAGGTCAGGAACTTCAAAGGAACCAGGATAAAAGATATAAAGGAAGTAGATTCAGCAGTATCAGATCTTAAACTATAGGGAGAGCATTGTTGAAATGTAAAAAGGATAATTTCGATTATTTTAAATTACAAATTTCTTGTATAAATAAAACTTATGTAGCCAAGAATGGAAAGAATGCAGAAAATTGGAAAAAAACTTTCACAATCTCTCAGATAGGATGTGGGTTGGAATAGTGCTGTGGT
The DNA here is from genome assembly GCF_011100635.1 of Trichosurus vulpecula. NCBI lineage: Eukaryota > Metazoa > Chordata > Mammalia > Diprotodontia > Phalangeridae > Trichosurus > Trichosurus vulpecula. Next base: position 216,702,035 of record NC_050579.1, on the reverse strand, counting down.
GTAGGAAATGATGATCTGGTTGACTCAGGAAAACATGGAAAGACCTGGACTTATGAAAGAAGATGATATCCACCTTCAGAGAAACAGATGTTGGGGGAAATAAGCATGGTATGGTCTTACATATATGTGTATGAGTGTATATATGTGTATGTTTGTAGATATTTATGCATAGGTGTGTATATAAATATATATCTATATCTATCTCTATCTATCTATCTATCTATCTATCTATCTATCTATCTATCTATCTATCTATATCTCCATGCTTAATAGCCTTCTTTAGGGTAGGAGGGGAGGGAGGGAAAATAAGTAAAAAATGCACAGCAGAGAACAAAAAAACCCCAACAAGGAGGCAAAGAAAAGCTGGGCAGCTTTGAAAACAATATGTAGTATTTATTATAGAGTTTTTCTTGCAATGAAAATTTATTGTTTTATATTGAATCCTCTGCTATGGTCTGTGGTGTACATGGCATTTTTTTTCTTTTTTTCATTTTGTATTTAAGTTTAAAATAAGGAAATGTATTAAAGAATGTTTTGAGCACAAACCCCACACTCCCATATGTATGTCTGTATGTCTATATACCTCTACACGTATACATACTCAAGCTCATAGATGACTAGTGACTTTCCTAAAATCAACTGGGAAATTGATCCAGGACTAGCCTCTGGGTCATCTCATTAGCAATTTAATGCTGCTTCTGCTAAATAAATGCTGCTTCTAGGCAACATATATTATACACACATACACACACACGCACGCATGCACACACACATGCACACAAACACACACACACATTGAGGTAGGGGACTGAGTTTATTTTTGCTTTTGCCTTTTTTGTATCTCAGACACTTAGCACAATGAATAGTAAGCAATTAATAATTTTTTGGTGACTGACTTAACAGATGTCAGAGTCCATTATTGAAAAATAAACTCAGCACTTTGTGGTAAACCAGATGAGCATTTCCAGCTGGTTATCAGATAACAGACATACAGACTGTCAGTAGGCCAATGCATAAAACCTTTCTGGCTTGGAGCCTCTACAAGAACATGCACTTGATTGACAGAATCTCTCAGTTGAGGTTCACCTCTGTACCATGATGAAGCATCAGAGTAGGACTTTTAATGGAGGTGCAATGAATAAAAACACCACTCATATTTATGCAATGTTTTTAAAGTTTACAAAGAACTCTTCACAAAAATAAATATTTAATCTCTAGAGATTCTTGAATTTGCTTGACAATCTTATACTTCAAAGGATCTGTGATGACATTGGTGTGGTATTTCTTCTTCTCCTACAGATTACAATGTCTCTTTGCCACCTTGGAGGTGGCTAGATGTTGAAGTGGATAAAATACTGAGCCTGGAATGGAGAAGATCAAAGTTCAAATCCTACTTTGTATACCAACTAGCTTTGTAGACGTGGACAGGTTGCTTAATATTTCTAAGCCTCAGTTTCCTCATATGTAAAATTAAAAAAGTAATAATATCTACCTTATAAGTTTTCTGAATCAATTGAAATAATACATGTAAAGTATTTAGTAAACCTTAAACCACTATGTAAGTATAGGGTATTTTGATTATAAATTGTGTTATTTTCATGCTACATAATTCTTGTCCAATCATTTCAATTAATTGTCCCTGGAAGATCTAACCAACACCATAGAGGGTTTCTTCTCTATGATTATTTTTTGTGTGTATACATGGTTATTTTGGGGGTACCAATTTATCACTGAGAATGCTTCTGTTCTCTCTATTTGACTACAAGATAAGCACATCTCATTTTTCAGACACACAGGTACTGTATGACTCATAGTGATCTTTTTATGTCATTTGTCATATTCAGGTAATTGCTGATAGCATGCTTACTTAGAACCACCGTAGTTTCTTCCACCGCACTTTGGGTTATTTATAATTTTAATTATTTTGAGATCATAGTTTTCATGAATTGCAGACATAAATCACTGCTTTGCCAATACTGCTGTTAAAAATAAATTTTAAGCTGTTTGAAATATTGAAAACACTTTAAATTTTCCCAAATTCAATTCAGCCTGACTTCCTGTCATGACTCAATTCTAGGTCCTGTTCTTTGTCTGTCTGTGGTACTTATCCAATATGTGAGGACTAACTCATGGGGCTGAGCATCTGGGCACATGTTCAGAGTCTGGGAAATATACATATATCATTCACTTTATTTTTCAAGTGTTGGAAGGCTACTTTCTGTGGATGTTGCTGAGAAAGTTTTATATTATTCTGGGGCTTGATTCATCTCTAGGGTGGGGGGTGGGGAGGGAAAAAAGAGTTACATGGTAACTTTTTATATATTTAAGAGGAATAGAAAGTTGTACACAATAAACTTGCAGTTTCATGCGCAATTATCTTCCCCCGCCTCCCATTCTACTATGTTATGGAAATGCTTGTTTTATTTCTTAAATTCAGAATAAAAAATAAATAAGCACTACAATTAAAATCATCAGCAAATAGTGTTTTCACTTTCAATAGCAAATATATTTTAAAAAAGTTTGTACTTTGTCTAGGACATCTTGTAAATTATTGATGAAATGTTTGAGTAGAGGACATCTCAGTATTGGACTTTGCTGAATGATAGTACTGAGAAGTTTGTAGAAGTTACCTCCATTGTTGTATATGTCTTGATCTCTCTCTCTCTCTCTCTGTATATATACATATATATATATGTGTGTGTGTGTGTATGTATATATGTATGTATATATATACGTATACATATGTACATACATATATACACACAATACACAACACACTTGTATGTACATATGTATGTATGCATGCATGTAAGCATGTATGTGTATGTAGACACATACACTCATTTGTACTTTTGGTATCTTACTTCCTAAGTGTCTAAGGCCAGATTTGAACTCTGACAGGCTGGCCAAATGCCAAACACACACTTACCTAAACTACTATTTTGAAAAGAACTCGCACAGGGCAAGTGCTTACAAAGAGGTCAAGAGAAGAGGTACATGGACACTCTCAAGATATCTCTGAAGAGCTTTAGTATTGATTGTGAGACGTGGGAGATTTTGGCGCAGGACTGCCCAGCATGACATGTCCTTATCAAAGAAGTTGCTGTACTCCATAAGCCAAGCAGAATCATAGTAGCACAAAGGAAATGTGAGCTGTACAAATACAGAGACATCTCGATCTCAGATGTTCTAAAGGACTACTTGTGCCCGACCTGTGGTAGAGCCTTGCAAATTTGTATTGGACTGATCAGCCACAGACAAACATGCAGTACCCTGACCCCAACATCATGATGTCATTAGTCCTTTTTGAAAACAATGTATAAACAACAAGAATACGTAGGAGACATCTTGTTTGAGGAGGACCTTTGAGACTGAATTTTAAAATCCCAAGTCAAATGCTTTTTCAAAATCATTAAACAAAAGACATCATGGTATATTATTTTCTTCTACCCTTGCTATCATCCTGTATCTCTTCTGCACACTGAAGCTAAATTCCTTGTAAAGGCTATCTACAATGGACTCTTCTATCTTTTTCTCCTTTCCTTTCACTCTCTTCTTAAGCCCTTACAACTTGGCATTTGACTTTATCATTCTATTAAAACTGCTCCCTTCAAAATTATTAATGATCTGTTACTTATCAAACCCAATGACCTTTTCCTCAATCCTTTCTCTTTGACCCATCTTCAGCCTTTAACATTACTGATCACTTTCTCTTTCTTGATATTCTCTAGTTTTCAGGACATCACTTTTTCCTGATTCTCTTCTGATCTGACTGCTCCTTCTCTGTTTCCTTTACTGTATCCTCTTCCAGGTCATGCCCTCTATCTGTAGATATCCTTCAGGGTTGTGTCCTAGGCCCTTTTCTCTTTCCCTTCTAAATGACTTCATTTGGTGATCTCATCAGGTTTCAAGGATTTAATTATCATCTTTATGCGGATGTTTCTCAAATGTATCTTTCCTGTCCCAATCTCTCTGCTCACCTCTAATCTTGTATCTCTAATTTCCTTTCAGACATTTCAAAATGGATGTCCAATAGATAACATAAATTCATCATGTTCAAAATAGAACTTGTTACCTTTCCTAAAGACCTTCTCTATGTCCTACATTCCATGTTATGGTAGAGGTCAAAACTGTCCTCCTAGTACCTCAGGGTCACACCTAGGTAGTCACTCTGGATTCTTCACTTTCACTCACCCCACATATCCACGCTTTTGCCAAGGCCTGTTGATTAGACCTTTGTAACAATTTTAAAATACACCCCTTTCTCTTTGACAATGTTTCCACTTTAGTGTAGGTCCTCATCACTTCATGCTTGGACTATTACAATAGCCTGCTATTGGGTCTGCCGGCTTCAAGTCTCCTCACTCTAACACATCCTCCATTCATCCATGAGAGTGATTTTCCTAAAGCACAACTGCAACTATGTCAGCCCCCTCCTCAATAAACTCTAGTGGCTCCTTCATGCCTTCAGGAGCAAATATAAAATACTCTGTTTGGCTTCAGAAAACTTCATAATCTAGCCTATCCTACTTTTATAGTCTTGTTACACTCACTTTTCAATTGAGTAACATCCTGATTGTTCCACAAACAAGATATTCTATTTCCCCACTCCTATAATTTTCTCTGATTTCCCCCACCCCACCCACATGCCTAGAACACTTTCCTTCCTTTGATCTGAAGTCCCAGGTTTTCGTTAAGTCCCAACTAAAACCACATCGTCTATGAGATTTCACTTAATTCCAATGCTTTCCCTTTGTTATTTGCCATTTATCCCATTTATACACACACACACACACACACACACACACACACACACACACACACATATATATATATATATATAATCACGCTCTGTATATATGTGCATTTTATCTCCCCCATTAGATTGTAAACTCCTTGAGGTCAGGGACTGTCTTTTTCCTCTTTTTTGTATCTTCAGCACTTAGCAGAGTGGCTGGCTCATAGTAGGTGATAAATAAATGTTTATTGATTCATTAATGCATTGGCTCTCTCTATAGCTCTTAGTAAGTTATGTGTCTGCAAAGATATAGTCTATTATTGAAAACTGTGTGTGGAAAAGCTGTCTGTTTTTGTATCAACAATCCGGCTAGCAGCCGCTGTGGGGGTGAAAAACCAGCACAAGCCCAACAACAAGAACGCTGCCAGCGTAGGTTCTTTTGATCTGCTTTACTAAGGAAAGCAACTTTAAGGGGTTAACAAGCTTACTTTAATTCAGCATACAAGTACCATTCACTTAGAGAAAGAGAAAGCCAACCTCTGGTTTTATGTCTTTTTCAGGGTCAAGGATGAGTCACACATGCGACTCACCTACGTGACCTAAAATGGTCACAAAGAGGCTACTTAAACCCACATGGTTTAAAAGCCTCTGATGTCCCAAACATGTCACTCAAACCCATGTAAACTAGGCCCTCCCCTGAGGCAAGGAGATCGCCAAGGACTCCCAATCTAATCAAGGAAACAAAGGCCAAACTCTTCAAGGGCACTTGGTTGAACTGAATGCTAAGAGCCCATTTTGATTGCCAACACAGTTTTTGACTCATATTTTCATCAAGCATACCCTTCAATGAGTATGTAGATCATTCTTATAATGATTTTAATTGCCAATGACCTCAATAGATCTCTCCCTCTCTCTTGCTTTTTTTTCCTCTCACTGCTGTTATCAAAGTACCATTTGAGACCTTTTATTTTAGGAGCTTTCCTAATATCTTCAAAACCAATCTCTGAACGGCTTTAAAATAGTGGTTATTCAACACCATCTTATTCTTTACATAAGTTGATACTATTTCTTGGCTTCTGTCATGCTAATATGACATGTTTTGCAAATAAGCACATACTGTAAATGTGTTGCCATAGGTTTCCATACATCTCCACTTGGCAAGGAGATTCAGTATTTGAAGGGCAGTGACAATTTCCAGGATTTTTCAAATTCCTTATGCCAATAGTTTTGTGCCAGTTAAACCTCTCTAGGATATGTTGATTGAATCAGTATCTTTACTTTTGTTCATTCTTAAATCAGAGAACTCCTTTTAACAGGTCAGACTGAAGACACTTAACTATATGCAGTGTTGATTGCCTTCTCATCTTTACTTTTTTTTCCCTAATTTAGTGTTTACTTTTATCTGCAAAAACCAAATGATCTGACTACACAAACAGCTGTGAAATGACTGCTACAGCTATACTTCTGTCTGTTAAGTTATAGAGAACTTAATTTTTCATCATGTCACTTAACGTTGGTCATGTGCAGTGCCTTCCAAATATCTTCTTCACAGAGGTAATCCTGTAGTATCGTAGTCATGTGTGAAGCTTCTGAGAAGCTTTTGCCCTCTTAGTTTTTCTTTTAACCTCAGAGGATATTTTCTAACACAGAATCACAGGATTTTAGAATATGTGTAAGAATGAATATAAGTGATCATCTAGACCAATTCCATCATTTAAAAAAAATAAAAGGTCTGGAACATTTTTGTCAGCACCAACATCATACAAGTAGTCATGGGGCAGATGTGTGATTCAAATCCAAGTCTTCTGGGTCCAGAGCTTGCATTCCTTTTTTCCTTTTTAAAAATGTTATTATTTATGTATTTTAAGCATTCTTTTCTTCTTAAAGTTCCAAATTTTTGTCCCTCCCTCTCACTCCTTTCCCACCCACTGAGAAGGCGAGCAATATGGTATCAATTATACATGTGAGATCATGTAAAGCCTGAAATCATGTAATTTCCATATTAGCCATATTTCAAAAAGAGCAAATTAAGAAATGTCTGTTCTCTCCCCTGGAATGCAACAAACTACCCCCAAGGGTAGTGACTAACTGGTTAGGAACCCAGTGTTTTTGTGTATTATAAGTATCTATCAAAAATAGCTCTTATTCTAACATAATAAGTGGTATCTAATAGCACCAGCCATACTTCCTTTCTCTATGGGCCAATTGACCCTACTCGTTGCGTTGGCTTCTAACTAGGGATGAAATAAAGCTGTTTTGTTGAATCATATTCTAAATTATGAGCCATGAAATTTATTTTTATGGCACTCCCTTGTACCAATATTCTCAGCGTGGCCCCTAAATAACTAAGTGATTTATATTGACTTAGTTTGAAGTATTGTTAAGTTCTTGCAGATTTTCTCTATGTGTTTAGTCTAAACAGAAAATTGATATATAAGTTGAAACTTGATTTATTATGGTCTTTTTGTACTTATCCTGAGTAATACACAGCAATGTGTGTAAGACTCCCATGACATGATGTTTCTTGTTTGTTTTGGACATAAGATGAAACCAACTTTGTCAAGTCTTTACATTTTTCCAGAACAAAAATCTGTGACCCATCCCTTCATTTCATTGTAACTCCTGTGTATTTTGGTCTTGTTTAAAATGAAAATACCAAGATGAATGTGACTCTTTCCATCTTATAGCATGACATTTTAAAAAGTTCTTTCTTTTTTTTTAATTAAAAAGTTTTTTTTCCATCTCTCCCACTTGTGCCCTCCTTCACCGAAAAAAGGAAAACATAACAAAAACTTTGTACCAAACATACATAGTCAAAACAAATTCTCATATTGGCTATGTCTCAAAATGTGTTTCATTCTCTATATTTAGTTGGTCTCCTTTCAGTTAGGATTTAAGTATCAGAAGATGATTCATAGTGAAATTATCTGAACAACATAATGCCAACCTTGTATAAATGGACAACTTTGAAAGCATTAAGAACTCTTATTAACTTAATGACCATTAACATGATAATTAACACAATGAGGCATCAAATCAGGAAGTTTTTGAAAGTTGAACATGTTTTACTTCACCCCCACCCCTCCATGCACGTAGTTAAAGCTTTAAAACTGTCCAGTGTCTCAAATGACCCACTGAATAATACCAGAACTCCTAATAATTATTACCCATGGCTTTCATTAACCAGCCATCATAATTGATTATCTTTTCTTTCTGTTGTGCCTGAATTTGTGCTTTATAGAGAAACCATAAATGTTTTACCTTCATTGGGGTAGGGTAACCTAGCCCTGAAGAGTCCATATGGTAAGTTTTGGTGCCTGATATGTTGAAATTGCAAACTTTATTTGTAGGCCATGTTTCTGACTGACAGACTGCATTGTTGAGTAAATTTGTGTGGTGATTCAGTTTTGTGCACTGAATAACTGCATATGGAATCGGTTTATCTCCAAGCGTGAAGATAAGGACTGGGATGGCAGAATGATGACACAGGGAAGAGATCTTGGCATTGGAAAATTCATGTCGAAGTAAGGCAAATAAATAAAATGACTATGGAATTCTAAACAGGAGCAATGTAGCTTAGAAATTATAATCATGTTGACATACTGTATCCATGAGTTAGATAGTCATAACACATTTCTTGTAAAAAGTTTTCAGATTAGTAAAAATTATAGCTAGAAAGGACCTTTAATATCATTTGGCTTTATGTCTTCATTTTAAAAGTAAGGGAATTGAGACTCAGAAAGAAGAGACTTGCCCATTACGTAAGTGGCAAAAGGGCTTCTTGGGTCTAGGCTTTTTGGCGCTAATTTCAATCTTCTTTCCTCTCTATATTACTACATGGAACTTTATTCTGATATCAAAATAGAAGAAAAAGAGAACATGGAATTTGATGTGCTGTAATTCATTTCACAGTTAACCCCTCAGGAGTGTATATTGGAATAATTATGCATGCTGAGAATATGATGTAGTACATAAAGGACTGAACTCAGAGTTATAAGTCTTGGCTTCAAATCTGCCCTCTGCCACATCCTGGCTGTGTGATTCTGTGAAAGTTACTTTATCTCTAAGTGAGCCTGGTGACTTTCTAAGAGTATAAGTTATAAAGCAGGCTCTCATCTGTATAGACAGAAGGAGTTTCTTCTTCAGGAGTTCCTTCCTATTCCATTAAAATTATAGGTTTAGAAAGAAATACAGTGGTCTATATCAAGAAAGTACTTATCTACTGTTGAATAATTGACAATAAAATTATCAACCTAACCAAAATTATCAAGATTTTAAAGCATGACACATAAGTCAGACAAAGTAGGCAGTAGATTATACCTCTATGCAGGCAACATATTGACAAATTTATCTTTACAAATAGTCACTTAGACTTTTTTGTTGCTAATGACATCACAGGTGTTGTTTAACATGCAAAAGAAGTATATAGCATGTTCTTTGTTCTAAAGGAGCTGAACATGTAAGTGAGAGAGTACATAAAGATATAACTTAAGTGCAAAACAAGTTAGTGCATAATTAAATGTTGTGTTGAATACCAACATGCCCAAATGTATAGGACAGGAAAAAGTGCATAATTAATTATCAGATATATTTTAGGTTATTTTCAAACCTGCTTATGTGAATTTTAAAAATTCAATTTGTTCTTCAGGAGTTTTTAGTCATGTCCAACTCTGTTACTTCATTTGGGGTTTTCTTGGCAGAGATACTGGTGTGGTTTGCCATTTTCTTCTCCAGCTCATTTTACAAATGGGGAAACTGAGGAATGCTTTGCTATTTCCTTCTCCAGTAGATTAAGGCAAACCGAGGTTAAGGGACTTAACCATGGTCACACAGCTAGTAAGTTTACGAGGCTGGATTTGAACTTAGGTCTTCCTGATTCCAGGCTCAGCACTCTTATCTTTCAAGCTAAGTAACAAGTAATTATGCTTCCTAACAATTTTGAACTCTCTGAAAACGCAAAGAGTCATCATAGGAAAAAGAACCCCAACATATTTCCCTTTAGTAGAGGTTGATTTGTAAAGAGTGAATGGACATTGGTAGGAGATGCTTCTTATGGGATTCCTATTTGGAATAGTTTGGCCATGATGGCCTCCAAGGCGCCTTTAGATTCTGAGATTACATGATTCATTATGATTACATGATATACAATATTTTAATCATAACATTACTTGGTATTGAGACTTTTCTTCTGGGTCTATAATCATTAATCTAAGTCAAATTATGTATGGGAAAAATCTAATTATCATAAACATTTGTAATTTGTTTTAGGTTCTCAAAGATACCAGCAAAGTATCAATGACTTTCTTAAAAGCTACGCGATAATGCACAAAGGAATTATTTAATACTTTGCCTATTTTATGTTACATTTTAATTCTAGTAGATGAATGCAAATGAATCAGTTTGGAAAATAGGACCCAGGTTGTATTGCCACAGAGCCTGGGGGGACACATAACATCTTTCTAGATGACTTAATTATCAGTAAATTACTACCAATAGAACAAATGGCAAAATTTCAGGCCCTTCTCCACGAGATGCCTTTTTATCTGGAAAATGCCATAGATAGGGTAAAAAAGCAATTGTTTGTCACATCTCCTGCAAAGGTTGCAGCTTTCAACTTACTTCAAATGACAGATTGCTCTATGGGTTAGGAAATTAGCTGCTGAATAGGTCACAGCTTCTGCAAACAATCCATTTTTATAACCAACATTCTCAATTAGGAAAAGAAAGCAAGAATGACTTTGGTGACATTAATTCAGAGCTGTCAGGAATTCATTGTAGATACTTATTGCTATTTAAGGGAGTATTTATAGGTCCCATTCATCCCCTTTCCTTTTAAAAAATGGGGGAGGGAATTGAAATGATGTGAAGCACTCTGACCATGTTCTTTTTAAGTTATCTCTAAAATGAATGTTTAAACTGAACACTAATAATTTTTTTTTACAAAGCCCTTTAAACCAAAACATAGTTTCTCTTCAAAGCACTTCTTATGAAATCTGTTTAGACTTCAGTAGGTTGCAATTTATTTGACTTTTCAGAAACTACATTACTTTATAATAATTATAATCTGTGGTCTAGAATCCTAAATTCTGGGCTTGCATGAATTGGGTTCAATCTTGGGAATTTTCATAAATCACTCCTTGGCTTCCCCTGGGAAGCTATAATGGAAGCAAAGTGGGACTTTTTGTTTTGCTCTTTTTTCTTTTGGAGTTCTAGTTCTTCTCAGCACTAAGGTAATCAAGTGCCTTTGATTGAGTCTTGCCTTTGATTGGATCAAGAGTCTTTGATGACTTGCTTAAGTCACAAGAAAGCCTAAGCCACTTAAGTTCTAGTCACATGGTTGTGACGCCCTCTGTGGGCTGACCCTGAGGAAGTGTATATATACTCTGAGGTCAGCATTTTGCTTTGGGGGCTCATTCATTGGAAGAGTGTTCCTGTGACTTGGTCAGACAAGACTCTATGTAGCCATTGAGGAGCACCCCCCTGCCCCCGCTTTAAAAACCCAGATCTTGGTGTTTCTCTCCCTCTGGTAATTATGTGTATATTGCTATGGACAGACAGTCAGAAGCCCTGTCTGCTGATTTGTGTTATTTGCTCTGTTTATATAATTTCTGCTTGTAATTTCCGTTTGTGTTTTCTCTGAAGATCAGGATGCTGACTTTTCTCCCTGAACTAAGTGAGTGATATATGTATGTTTAATTAAAGTGAGATTGTAAACCCCTTAAAATTGCTTTCCTTAGAAAAGCAGATCAAAGAACTTCTCCTGTGTGCTGTTGTCATGGGCCTTACACCTCCACAGCAGCTGCTAGCAGCATTGTTGCTACAGAAGCTGACAAGATCACTCATGTCTAGATGTCCCTAGACATAAGCAAAAAGTTCAAAGTTACTGTGGAAGCACTTAAGCTAATATTTCTAATATTTATCTTCTGTTTACCTCTCTTCTATCTAACTGTCTATCATCTCTCTATCTGGCTAGCATCTACCTAGGCATGTATCTGTCTACCCATCTATATGTCTGTCTACTTATCTTCTCTCCTCTGACACTGAAACCATTCTAGGGCAGGCCTCATCAACTCATGCAAGGACTATTGGGTAGTAGGCACTTTCTCTACTCCAATTCATCTTCCATTCAGCAACCAAAGTGATTTTCTTTAAGGGCAAGTATGATCATATCACCTTGCTACCCACCTACTGAGTAAACACCAGTGGCTCTCCATTGCCTCCAAGATCAAATATGAAATCCTCTATTTGGCACTTAAAGTCCTTCATTATCTAGCAGCCTCCTAGTTTTCCATTCTTACCATATGTTCTTTGATATAGTAATGTTGGTGTCCTTGTTATTGCATGACTATGATATTCTATCCCTTGGGTATAGGCATTTTCTCTGGCTGTGCTCCATGCTTGGATTGCTTTCCCTCCTCAACTCTGCCTATTGACTTTCCTGGCTTTCTTTAAATCCAAACTAAAATCCCATTTTTTTTTTTTGCTGTAAGCCTCTCCCATTCCCCCCTTTTCACTTCTTAACAATGTTTATTTTTTAATTTTTTTAATTTCTGAAATAAAACAAGTATTTCCATAATGTAGTACAATAAAAAAGGTGATTGCACACGAAACTGTAAATCTACTATGCACAACTCACTATTCCTTTCAAATGTACAACAAAATTATCATGTAAATTTATTTATTTTTTTCTTCTACCCCCCCCACCCTAGAGATGGCTACCACTAGAAACAAATAGGCATATATATATATATATGTATATATATACACACACATATATATATTATATATATATATATACATATATAAAAAATTATTCTATACATACTTGTATTTATCAGTTTTTTCTCTGGATGTACATAGTGTCTTTCTTCATATGTTCTTTATAGTTAATTTGGGTATTTATAATAGTCAAAATAACTTATTCGAAGTGGTTCTTAAAACAATATTGCTGTTACTATACACAGCTATCTCTTCATTTAGCTTATTTTGCTCTTCATCATATCGTTCAAGTCTTTCCATATTTCTCTAAGATCGTGGAGCTCATCATTTCTTATAGCACAGTAGTATTCCATCACAATTATATACCACAACTTGTTCAGTCATTCCCCAATTGATGGACATCACTGTAATTTGCCACTCCCTTTTAAGTCTGGTAACTTCTTTCTGTTAATTATTTTCTACTTTTCCTGTATACAGCTTGCTTTGTATACATTTCTTTACATGTTGTCCATGTCATTAGATTGTACGCTTTTTGAAGGTAAGGACTATCTTTTGTCTCCTTTTGTATCCCTAGCAGTTAGTGTAGTGCCTGGCATATAGTCGGTGCTTAACATTTATTGATTGACTGGTTACATGTCTATCTACTATGGACTATCTGCTATGTACTATCTACTCATGTCCTAGATCTTTATTTCTGCTCACAGAAAGATAAAAAAAATAAAAACAGGGATTCAAGATCCTATAATCAATCAAGATAATACTTCACTCTTCAGTGCATTCCCCTTCCCTCCAGTGGCCAATACAAAACTCTAGACTCATAGTGACTTCCCATTGCTCAGATTTTTCCCTGCAGGAAGATTAAAGCAGATATTTGTATCTATCAAAGTTACAGAGTCCCAAAAGCCTCACCTTTACCCTCATCAATTTGACTAGCGTCTTCTGGTCATACCATCTACCATAATTCATACCCCCATAGTACTTCAAAGTTTACAAAATGCATTCCACATCTTTTTATAGTTAAAGAATGGAAGACTTGAAGAAGTTAAATGAGTTGTTCACAGGTGCTTGGCTTTTAACCTAGAGCTTTCTCTAGTTCAAGTTAACAGACTCCAAGACTTGTGCTCCTTGCATTACCAACATAGCCTTTTAAAAACAAACAAACACAACTGTATTCTGATGTGAAATTTTCACACACATAATTTAAGAAGAAAAAGGGACCTCAGAGGTCATTGAGTCCAACCTATTCTATAGTAGAGATTCCCTCTAAAATGTCCTTGACAGGTGGCTATTCAATTTTCATTTGAATCATATTTCACAAATTCTTTTTGACAGGATTAAAACTGTATCCAATAGAAACATTGTTAAAACTCATATGAACAATCTTCCCTGCAAATAACAATAAACTTATGTGTATTCTAATAAACAAAATGATTTTTTATTTCTTGCCAAATCGTGTCCAGATTCCTCTATATTATTTTCAAGGCCCAACATAATGATATCTCATCTTTGACCTAATGCATTTATTTCCCCAACTTCTTTCTAATATGAACTCTCTCTTCCAGCCTGGCCACGTTTCTCACTGCTTGTGAAATAAGCAATGCTTTTTAACTGATGCTAAACCCTTGCCCCAGCTTTTGTTCCCTCTGTCTAGTTGTATCATAACATACATTTTTAAGGCCTATCTCAAGACTGGGCCTCTTCAAGAAGCTTGCCCACAGTATTACAGGATGCAAAGCTGAGAAGCATTCTAGAGATTACCTAGTGTAGCCCTCATATCTTATTGATGATAAAATTGAGACACAGAGAAATTAATATGTCTTACCTAAGATTTATAGGCTCACAGATATGGAGGTAGAAGAGTATAGTGGCTACCTCACCTGTCTTCTTCATTTTACAGGTTCAGAAACTGAGGCTATTAAAAGTCAATTTATTTGCCAATGCTAATATAGCTTCTAAGTATCACAGGCAGGATTCAAACTCAAGTCTTCTTGACTCCAAGTCCAGCAATCTATCTATCACACCATGTTGCCTTTGTCACAAGGAGAGCATTTAAGTCCTAGGTGCTCCAACTACAGATTTAATGATCTATTACGCTTTGCCTTTTCTTGAGTCCTAGAACACTTAATAGATGTAATTGATTATACAGTCATTTGAATTGTAGGTTCACAATGAATGTGTAGATACTTAGTAGGTGTTCTATAAATGGTTACTATAACATTTTGTCAATGAAGCTGTCATTAGTTTTGAAAAGGGCTTTCATGAAGTTTAACTTAGAATTAATTGTGGGGGAAAATGATTTACAAAACAAAAAGTTTGGATTCATCAATACAGGTAAGTTACATAGTAACTTAAAATGAATGTTTATTCATTTTAGAGAAATGGTATGTCATTCAAAGAAGGGATTAAAGGAGTAATAAAAGAGACTAGTAAGGCTCCTCCAGGGAGAAAGATAATCTTAGAAAGAACTAGGAGTGTTTGAGATTAATGAGGCATAATAGTAACTTTTAACTGTTTGAAGAGCAATACTGTGGAAGAATGAGCAGACTTATTCTGTTTGACCCCAGAGGGCAGAGCTAGGATCAACTGATGGAAGTGACAGAAAGTCAGATTGTGACTGAAGGTAAGGAAGATAAAAACAAACAACTATTTCAAAACACTTAAGGCTGTGAAAAGTGAAATGGATGACTTTGGCTAGGTTCCCCTTCACTTAAAATCTTCAAGAAGATGATAGATGAACCATATTCTAGAGATCGTAAGTCTAAAGTACCGTATTTCCCCATGTATAAGATGCACCTTAATTTTGGGGCCCGAAATTTGAAAAAAAATGTATTACATAAAGTTACTGAATTCAAGTTTTATTCATCTGCTCATAGCTTTCAGGCATCTTTTGGTCAAGTTTTGTGCATGTATGCATGCTTAGTCCATTCTGTTTCATGAACCTGAAGCACCAATTGTGTCCTCCTTTGAAATCAGTAACTTCATTTTCATCAGCAATTCTTCTTGCCTCATGCTGAACCATCTTTGTGGACACAGGAATTCCAATTGCCCTTTGCTCTTCAATCCATATCTTCAATTCCCTCTCTATATCAGGCCATTTTGCTGACTTGCCTCTCCTGGCCTTTTTCTGCCGTGTTGTTTTCGGTAGGGTTTCTTCTTCCTGTAGCCAGTCTCAGATTGTTTTCTCAGTTGGAGGAGGACCAAACTTATGTTCAGCAGCATGATTTCCATTCACTTTTGCAAACTGGATCACTTTTAACTTGAATTCAGCACTGTATGAAAATCTTTTCTGAGCCATTTCTGGGCAGAACATGGCAAAATGTATCCTAATATACCAGTAAAAATGTGAAACAATGAGCGCAGAGACAACAAGCAGGAAAAAGCAGGAAATGCAAGTAAAAAACTTTACAACTACTCTATAAGATGCACCCAGTTTTTAGACCCCAAATTTTTCAGAAAAGGGTGCATCTTATACATGGGGAAATACAGTAGATGAGTTAAACACTTTTAGAGGTTCTAGTCACCTCTGACAGTCTTAGATTCTGTAAAATGGGATGCTATGTTTCAGGGAAGAATTTAGTTCAATATTGTGAAAAGGTGTAAATGAGATGTATATGTATAAAGCCACAAAGTGTAAATGAGTCATATAGAATGAGGAGTGGGTAAAGGCCACTGGATGAGACAGGTAAGACATCATTAATAACCTTTGAGAGAGAGATGTTTCAGTCAAGCAGTGATGTCAAAAGCCATTCTGTATGGAAGTGAGAAGTGAGCAGAAGTTGAGGAAATGGGTTCAACAAAGTTAATGATTATTTCAGGGAAATTGGTTGTGAAAGGGAGAGAAGATATATGATAAGTCTAAGGTGATTAAGGTCAAATGAAAGTTTTTTAAAGAATGAGGGGAAAGTTAAATATATATTTTGTAGGAAGCAAGGAAGGACCTTAAGTTGAGATTGAGAGGAGGAATGATTACAAGGACAATGGATGTGATGAAAGAGAATGGGATCAGGGGCAGAGAACTAATTCTTTGTCAGAAGTAGAAATAAAGATAGAATGGAGGTCAAAGTAGAATCAAGATCCTCTGTGGAAGGGGAGAACTTACACAGGGCACTTAAAAAGAGAAAAGAAAGTTTCGAAATCATTCTCCCATTCCTCACAGAGAGTATCAGGAAAGAATAAAAGAATTGTTGAGTCCCTCTAGAAAACTAACGGATTAGAAAACTATTTGTGGCAAATAAGATATTAAATTTGACATTTAGAATATTTAAGGAACTATTAAATCCATGTAGTAATTTGTAGTCAACGATGGATAAATGATCACAGAATATGAACAATTTTTCAAAAGAAATACATGATGTTTCTAAATCACTTGAAAAATTGTCAGCATTCCTTATAGTCAAAGACATGGAATTTAAAGAAACATTAAGGTTCTACCTCACACAGATCAAATGGGAAATGAAATAGTAGATACAGTCATCCATTGCTGGTGGAATTATAAACTTTTAGATTCCTTTTGGGGAGCAATCTGGTAGGACCTAGTTATAAAACAAAAGTTATAAATCCATTTATTTCACTTAAAGCAATAATACCATTTGGGGAACTGCACCCTAATATTGTTAACTATAGTATGCTGCATTGATTTAATGGAATACTATATTTCATTTAAGTCAGGTCAATAGAATTTGTTAAGCATTGACTATACGACAGGCACTGCACTCAGTGTTAGATTTAAACATTTAATAATGATAGACATAAGATATAAGTAGAAAGATGTGGAAATTATGAAAAGATCCACATGATATTATACATTATTATGCACAAAGGTATAGCAGATGGAAAGCTAGCCTCTGAGCAAGAAAGATCTGGGTTCAACTCTTGCCTCTGAAACAAACTGGCTGTGTGGCCCGGGGCAAGTCACTTGATCTCTCATTGTCTCAGGTAAGGCTCTGAGACCCTAATTGCAAGGAAAGTTCTGATCTGCATTGGTAGAGGGAGATTCTCACTGAGAGCTCCCTACATTGCATGGTGAGATCCTTCAGATTACCCTGTTAGGATACATTGTACTCTTGCTCAGATCACTGCAAAGGATCCTGAATGAGCTGTATCAGGCATTCAGTATAGCTATCAAGTTAATTACAAGTTGGATAACATAATTATAGCATCTAACATTTATATAGTGCTTTAAGGTTTGCAAAGTACTTTACATGTACTATCTCATTTGTTCTTCACAATAATTTTTTAAAAGGAAAGTATTTTTATTTGCAGCACTTTATAGATTCAGAGGCAGGCTTAGGAATGTTAAGAGACTAAACCTTGATCTGGAAAGAAATGAAATAATACAAAAAATAAAAGCAAAACAGGAGGAATGGATCTAAGGACAAAATGACCCTATAAAAGGAGAGTCAGTTAGAATGAATAGACTGAGGACTGCTTAGAGGGTGTGTTTGAACAATTCTTACAAAATTTTACACATCGAAATCAATTTGAACATAAACAATTCCTAAGCAAGTTTATTTTGTTAGTCTGGTGCATTTTAAATCTTTTAATGAAGCATATTTATTTTAAAAAAGGACTGATGATCAGTTTTGTGGGCCCCACTTTGGTTTAAATTATAGAAATTTGTGGTATGACTTGCTACAACAACATTGGCAAACCATGAATTGAAACAGAAGGTAGATGATGGGTATAACAATCAATAACTTGGGTATGGCAAGACATGAACAGCCATATTACAAAGAGCATAAAACTGTCAAGAAAAGTATAGCTGGACTGGTTAACTCCATGGTCTAACAAGAGGGATAGGCTGGCTGAACAGAGTGATGGAATGATTGGAGGCAAATGTGAAGATAAAAATAGGTTTAGAAAAAATAAGGTGGAGGGAGAGATGAACTTATAGAAGGTTATGATCAGAACCAAGAATTTCAGAATTCTGGATTATTAAAGTAACACAGTTGTAGGTGAAATGAGATTTAGCATATGACCTTCTCTTTGTATATCTTTGATGGAGTGAAGATTTAGGTAACTGGAAATTGAGAAGTGTGAAGAAATCAGTGTGGAGTGATATCCATATAAATATTTAAGTTTCCTATCACACAGACACTAATATAGAGAAGACTGTGATCCATGAGTAAGAACACAATATAACTTGAAGGGTGGCAAATTAACTGCAATAATGATATGGACAGAGTGATATAAATGTATGGAAGGTACTTCAAAGGGGAAGAAGAAGTTGGCAGAAAGAAGTATGGAAGCAGCAGTAAGGCTAGAAGAGATTGTTCAATCAACTTCATGTCATTGTCTAGAAACAATAGCCATTCTTCAGACTCTTGTTTTATTCTACGTGGTTAGCCTGAACAGCCTCAATGCCTTAGGCATATAATTTAGGATCCTCTGCATTTATGATCTGAGACCTGATACAATCAGTATAATGCCATCCTCCAACAGGGGAAGACCATCCAATGTAAATCTCTTCTCAGTCTGGTCTCTGAATAAGAAAAAAAAAATCTCTTTCTGGAAAGCAGTGAACATCGTTATTACGAGTCTCCATGTTTTATGTCTTGCTTTATTTAATGATCCAAGAACTTCAAACAAACTTTACATCTCTTCCCATATTTTTCAAGGAATCTTGTAGGATTGACATATTAAAAAGATTATACTCTGGAGGACTTTATTTTGTGTTTTTCTCTACTGAATCAAACGTTGTTTTGTAATGAATATACAATAAGCACAGTTGTATTATGTATTTATTTTACATCTTTAATATATTTGTGTGATGGTAAAGATGTGGTCTACTATGAAATAGTATGGGCAAAGAGGAGGCACAGTAGATAGAGAGCTGGGCCTGGAGTTAGGAAAACACATCTTCCTGAGTTCAAATCTGGCCCCAGACACGTATTAGAAGTGTGGCTCTTCTTAACCCTGTTTGCCCCAGTTTCCTCAACTGTGAAATGAGTTAGAGAAGGAAATGGAAAACACTCTAGTATCTCTGTCAAGAAAACCCCAAAAGGGGTCACAAAGAGTCAGACACAACCGAAACAATTGAACAACAACAGAAACCCTGTGAAATAAAACTTGTAAAATTATCTCCATTCCATTCTAATACCATCATTAAAGATGACCTCAGCACAGGAATAGACTATTAACATCATTTTATTTTTATATAAATGGGAAATTAGGCATATGGTTAGTATTTTAGATATTTTTATTAGTCATTTCTTTTGGTCAGGCAATAAGATCTAAGATTTTTTTCAAAGCCTTTGATCTTTTCCCCTCCTTTAGATATCTTGAGAATTGGTCCTTAAAATTGTATTGGCTCCAGCACAGAGTTTCTTTGTGTATACTTTATCTAGCCCAGGGTCTTTACCATCTTTATATACTCTTTAGTATCATTTTTACTTTATTTATAAGCACATCTGATGTGAAGTCAGATGTCTAAATTTGGGGCTCCACTATTCCTCATGGTGAAAAAATTGTTGTAAAAGTGCTTTCCATCACTCATCTCTTTGTTTTACACTATCCAGTTTTATTTTTATATGACCATGGGATTACATTGCTTAATTGGATCTTTTGCCAAACTTTTGTAAGACAGCTTTTCCATCCTCCATTGCTTCTCTCATTTTCATGAGGTAATACTTTTTATATTCTATTATACTTCTCTTTGAAATTTTACAGATAAGTTTATGTTATAAACTACTGTTTCCCTTGTTTTCCATATTTCTCCACTTGGGAAGTCATTGGTACTAAGGAAAGTATATTAGATTTGAATTAGAGGACCAGTTCAAATCCTGGCTCTGTTACTTGCTATTTGCGTGACCTTGTACACTAAAACTCTATGGGCCTCAGTTTCCTTAACTGCTCTGAAACCAACTGAATGACCTTATGTAAGACACTTAATCTCCTTTAAAGTAAGAGTTGGACTAGATGGTCTCTGATGTCCCTTTCAGATCTAAATCTATGATCCCATTACTAGATGATTTCTGAGGTCCTTTCCAGCTTTAAATTGGTAATATCATGATTTTAAATCAGAAAGCTTTAAAAAAATGCTCCTTTGAATGCTGCATAATGACGATTGCTTTGCTTTGTTTCAACTTTTGTATGAGATGGCTGTAATCAGCGTTGATGTCCTTCACTCCATCCATTTCCATTTTGGGGCATCAATAACTTGCTTAAATAGGTCAGGTGGGAGTTATTTTAAATGACTGCCATATCTTTTAAGCAATTTTTATTTTTTCCTCTAGCTTTATATTAATTTTGACTATTGCTCAAAAAAGTTGGTGGCCTGACGGTACACAAACACTTGATATAGGACTGACTTTCCAGAAAGTAATGTCATTACTGGTTGGCTAAGATAGGAATCATTTCATTTTTTGTGATTTTATTCAGGGTTCACCATATTCACTGCTTTTCTTTTTCAAAGAATATTCATTATTACTGTAGAAACCATGTCTACTATGCTCCCAGGCACATAGGCTGGGCTAGTTTTTATTTCTCTGTTTTCCCCCATAAAAGGCAGGGAATCTATCCCTGAGCCTTGAATGGTCTAGATGACTAGGTGTCTAGCTGTTGATATAGCTTGTTAGTCACTTAAGGCATAAAAATATTAGACCACAAGGAGTCAGACTTTGATGAGTATCCCATCACTATGTAAGTCATCATACCCTTCTGAGCCAATATACAGTTCTAACCAGAGTAATTTACTTTCTTTTTTATTTTATAACTTTATTTCCCCCCAGTTACATGTAAAATCAATTTTTAACATTAAATTTTAAAACTTTGAGTTCCAAATTCTCTCCCTCCCTCTCCACACCCCTTCATTGAGAAGGAAAGCAATTCAATATAGGTTATACATATGTAGTCATACAAAACATTTCCATAATAGGCATGTTGAAAAGAAAATATAGACCAAAGTATGTGTGGAGGAACCTCAAGAAAAATAAAGTAAAAAAAGTATGCTTTAATCTGTATTTAGACACCATCTGTTCTTTCTCTAGGGATGGATAGCATTTTTTATCATAAATCCTTCAGAGTTGTCTTAGATCATTGTATTGCTGAGAATAGTTGTCATTCACAGGAGATCATCTTACAATATTGCTGTTACTTTCTACACAGTACATTTCACTTTTCATCAGCTCAGGTAAGTCTTTCCAGGTTTTTCTGAGAGTATCTTGCTCATCATTTCTTTTTGCACAATAGCATTCCATCATAATCATGTACCATACTTTGTCCATCCATTCCTCAATTGATAGGCATCCTCTCAATTTCCAATTCCTTGCCCCCAGCAAAGAGTGCTTTTCCTTTTCAGTTTTTTTAAATCTCTTTTGGGATAGAGACCTAGTAGTAGTATTGTAAGGTCAAAGGGCATGCATGGTTTTATAGCCTTTTGGGCATAGTTCCAAAGTGCTCTATAAAATGATTGAATCAGTTCACAACTCCACCAACAGTGCATTAATGTCTCATTTTTCCCACATCCCCTCCGCCATTTGTCATTTCCCCTTTATGTCCTATTAGCCAATCTAATAGGTATGAGAACTGTTTTAATTTGCATTTCCCTAAACAATAGTTACAGCATTTTTTAAAAAAAATTACGGCTATGGATAGCTCTGATTACTTCATCTGAAAACTGTTCACATCTTTTGATCATTTGTCAATTGGGGAATGGCACTTATTTTTATATATTTGACT
This sequence comes from Trichosurus vulpecula, assembly GCF_011100635.1. Classification (NCBI taxonomy): domain Eukaryota; kingdom Metazoa; phylum Chordata; class Mammalia; order Diprotodontia; family Phalangeridae; genus Trichosurus; species Trichosurus vulpecula. Next base: position 216,679,900 of record NC_050579.1, on the reverse strand, counting down.
CGGTTCTCTGTCTGTTTGAAAAATGAAGCCCTTATCAGGGAAACCTGCTTCCAAACTTATGATTTCCCTTTCCTGTTTACATTTTGATGCTTCTTTTGAGTCTTGTATTTAAGAGTCAAATTTTCTATTCAGCTCTGGTCTTTTCATAAAGAATCCTTGAAAGTCCTCTATTTCATTGAATGTCCATTCCCCGCCCCCTCCACGCCCTGAAGGAGTATGCTCAGTTTTGCTGGGTAGGTTATTCTTAGTTGTAATCCTAGTTCCTTTGCCCTCCAAAATATCATACTCTAAGCCCTTTGATCCTTTAATATAGAAGCTGCTAAATATTGTGCTATCTCAACTGTGGCTCTACCATACTTAAATTGTTTCTTTCTGGCTGCTTGCAAGATTTTCTCCTTGACCTGGGAGTTCTGGAATTTGGCTATAATATTCCTAGGAGTTTTCATTTTGGGATTTTTTTTTTCAAAAAGTAGTTGATAGAGTCTTTTGATTTCTATTTTATCCTCTGATTCTAGAATATCAAGACAGTTTTCCTTGATAATTTCTTGAAAGATGATGTCTAGGCTCTTTTTTTTTATTATGGCCTTCAGGTAGTCCAATAATTTTTAAAATTTCACATTGTCTTCCATTTTTTCATTCTTTTGGTTTTGTTTTATCGTTCTTCACTTCTCATAAAGTCATCAGCTTCCATTCGGTCAATTCTAGTTTTTAAGGAATTATTTTCTTAAGTGAATTTTTGTGCCTCTTTTTCTATTTGGCCAATTCTGTTTTTTAAGGCATTCGTCTCCTCATTGGCTTTTTGTTCCCCTTTTACCATTTGATCTAGTCTGTTTTTTAAGGTGTTAGTTTCTTTAGTATTTTTGTGTCCCTTTATCAAGCTGTTAACTATTTTTTCATGATTTTCTTGCATCACTGTCATTTCTCTTCTCAATTTTTCCTGTACCTTTCTTACTTGATTTTCAAAGTCCTTTTTGAGCTCTTCCATCATGTGAGACCAATTCATATTTTCTTGGAGGTTTTGAATGTAGGAGCTTTGACTTTGTTATCTTATTCTTAGTGTATGCTTTGATCTTCCTGGTCACCATAGTAATGTTCTATGGTCAGAATTTTTTCTGTTGTTTGCTCATTTTCCCAGCCCCATTACTTGACTTTTAACATTTTGTTAAAGGAGAGCTTTGCTTCCAGGGTGGAGGGTGCACTATCCCAAGCTTCAGGGGCTTTGTGCAGCTGTTTTCAGAGATATTTTGGGGACCAGTAAGTTTTCAGTTCTTCCAAACTGGTATGATCTAAGGAGATATGTGTTTACTACTCTCCTGTCATATGCTCTAGTCTGTGAGTGACCACAAGCACTTTTTTCTTTCCTGGAACTGTGAGGAAGGTCCTTGCTCCACTGTGGGGTACTAGTGCTCTTCCTTACCTTGTGACTGTACCTCAGGACTATGAACCAGATCCAGGTATGGACAAAGCAACAGAGTCTTGCCTCAATGCTAGCAAAGAGATGCGTATAATCTTCTGACTAGTTGTTCAGCCCCCTTATGGTCTGTGGGGTGAGAGCTCCAAAAACAGCTTCTGATGCTGATTCAGTGGCTCTCAAGGCTTGCACCTGTTTTGCTGGAGCCATAGTTGTGCTAGTGTTCCTGAGCTGGATTGTGCTCCACTCTCACCCAGGTGCAACGGACCTTTCCTGCTGAACTTCTAAGCTGCCTTTGGTGTCCGTGGGCTGAGAGGTTTGGAAATTGTCACTGCTGCCATTGATTCAGTTGCCCCAAGGCTTGCTCTGGGTTTGCTGGGGCAGGTCTATGCTGGTACAGTCTGCTCTAGACTATACTGCTCTCTCACCCCAGTGCAACAGACCTTTCCTGCTGACCTTTTAAGTTGTCTTGGTCTGGAAAATTGTTTCACTCTATCTTTTTTTTCTGGATTCTACTGCTCTAGAATTTGTTTAGAATAATTATTTAAAAGTATTTGGAGGGATTCGGGGGAGAGCTCAGGAGAATCCCTGCCTTTACTTGCCATCTTAGTTTCATCTCACCAGACTCATTTTCACATGGAAATAAGAAGGTGCTGCATCCTAGCTGAGTATCTTCTCAATGCTATTAAGTAATTTTCTTTGATCTATGTGTATAATTTCCTTCCAATTATGAGCCTAAACTTTCAAATTTTCCTAGGGTAGGTCTGAACAACAGTGATGCAAGGTATGAGACTTCTTAGTGGTTTACATGTCTCTAGCTTCTCTCACTCCTTATTCTTTATCCATAATTTTCTAACCTATTTGTCACTGCCCTAGCCTATCACTATCTTTTCATCGAAGTAAACAAGTATCAAAGTAGATGTTGATTTAACTTAGAGCGTCTTCTCTACTTCATGATCTATAACAGATATTGGCACACAAACTACAATTATGTCCATGTTGACCTTTAAAAATATTTATTGTGAACACTGAAAATATTCCATGAAATGATTTTTTTGGTTTGCCTTTGCCTCCCTTTCCAAATTTATTTTCATTTCCCCAAAACAGAACTGCAAGCCATATTTCCATTTAGCTGAAACTTCCTTTTGTCTTCTGGACCCATTTATAGGGAGAATGTGGAGATGAATATAAATAGGTTCCTCTAATAATCAGTTCATTCATTAGTTATTGGGCAGTATATCAAATTCAGAGTACCAAAAATGAAGTCAATGTTTCTATATAAAATTGGACAATTCTGGGTACCCTCTGCCACTTTGTCATCATTCCTTCTGAAGTGGAATGAGATTATATATGACAGAGCACTACATAGACACTGTGCTAGTGAGGAGCTCCTCTGAACGTATCAAATCTGGGCTTTAGAAAGAAGACACAATCTTCTTGCTGGGAAGCTTTTTCAGCATGGGAGAAGCTTGCATTTCATTGGTATTATCTATGAAAACCCAAGGTCACCATCATACCATGATAAGGCATGGGAACAGGATTCTGTGGAATATGAACAACATGCGGGTTATTTACATCATGGCTTCCACCTATTCATATGGTTAATTGAGGACTGACCATGTACATCTGCAAGAACCCATCCTTGAAATGGAAAGCACTGTAGTGTGAATGTGAAGCAATGCCTCATCAAACTTCTATATGGTACTGACCTGTAAAATTCTTGACCAGAATGAAATGAAGTATTTTCTTACCAGGTAATTTCACAAAAAATGATTTTGTATGGGTTGATTCAAATGGCAGCGGTACATAAATATTCTTCAACAAATACACTATGGCTTTTCAAGAGATAGCTCATCATTTATTTCTCAAAATATATTTTCACCATTTTGCTGGATTATATGATTTTTAAAATCAAAAGATTAATTTTAAGAAATTAGTTGCTTTTATTCCCTAACAAAAACAAAGTCTTTCAAGGAGGCTAGAGAAAATAAATAAACAAAGGAAATCTTTATCTCTCACTGTTTTTTTTCTTCTTTTTTGAAAGCCCACACTTCAGGATACCACTCAGGTACAAGTAGGTAAAAATCTTCACTCCTCCAGAATCCCACTTAGAACTCTGGTTCTTTTAAAACTTAAATTTCTATACAAAAGCTCCATTGCGCATTGTTTTTTTTTTCTTCTGGGAGACTGGCCCTTGAAATCACTTGAAGGATGGGTAGCAAAGCCTTAAAGAGTCACACTAAAGAACTAACAAAGAAATAGAATTTGCTTTTGCTCCTGGTCCAGCATTCATTCACTGCAGGACTGAATCTTTATCTGCTTGTGGTCATTTGGATTTAGAGACTTTCTTTTCTATAGAATTTGGTTTTAAAAATGATGCCCCAGTTGCCTTCATTGATATTCAAGTCCATTTCAAAAAAGTCTGTAACTAACATTTATTTTGAAATCATTGTTCACCACCACATTAGGAGAATGCTTAATTTACCGAACATCTTTTAACTTCTAACCCAGAAAGCCAGCCACATGCTGAATATGGTTATTACTCATTCAGTGAAAAGCTCTGAGAGATAATATCTTATCTACTTAATAGGATCATTTCCCCATCCTGTTTTTGAAAAAAAGGCAAAATTCCTCTTTAAGTCACAACTCACACTTGTGGCAAACTCCAGGTTTTATAACAGATTCTTAGCCTGTATTAGCACTTCCTTGTGTGAAGTCAATGATAAAGATAGTTGGCTAGAGTGAAGTTTTGTCAAAGGTAATGGAAAACTATACATTCCTTCTAAGAATTAAAAATGTATTCCAAAGTGGTTTGGATGTTTTAATTAAAACAGGAAAATATGGCAAATAGAATTTTAGATTACAGAACTTTAGAACTAGAAGGGATCTAGGATTGATTGGGGAAGAGGAGGAAATCAAGAAGACTTCATGGAAAGGGCAGTTCTTGAGTTGAATTTTGAAGAAAACAAGAGATTGTAAGGGTTGAAAATGAAGGAGTATAATTCTGCCATGGGTGGAGGTAGTTAGTAAAAATGTGCAAAGATGGGTAGTGTAAATGCTGTGTGTGATGATTAGCAAGAAGGCCAGGCTGGCTGGACTACGGAGTACAGGAAGGAGAGTAATGTATAATATGGTAGGAAAAGTAGGTTTAGATTTGGAAGGTCTTTCAAAGCTTAACAGAAGAGGTTATATTTAATCATTAAAGGAGCCATTTAACTTTTTGAGTAGTGTCATGGTCAGACCTAAGTTTTAGGAAATCACTTTGCATGGAAGATGGATTAGAGTGGGAAGAAACCCAAGGCAGGGAGAACAATTGGGAGTCTATTGCAGTAATCTAGGGGAGACTGTGAGGAAGGCCGATCCATTGTGGTACCTCAGTGAATAGAGAGAAGAGGATATTGGCAAAGGTTGTGAGGCAGAAATGATGATATATATGGTATATATATATATATATATATATATATATATATGTATATGTATATATATATATATACACACACACACACATGTGTGTGTATATATATATATACATACACACACACACATATATATATATGTGTGTATATATATAGTATATACTAATATACCATATAGTATATGGTGTGTGTGTATGTATGTGTATATATAAATATATATATATATATATATATATATGGTAACTGTTTGGATAGATGATGTGAGGGAGAGTGAGCAGGCCAGGATAACTCAGAAAACAGTAGTGCCCTCTACAGAGATGGGGAAGTTTGAAAGAGGGTTAAGTTTTTGGGGAAAGATAACATATAAACTTAATTCATATGTATAAATTCTGAATCTCACTAGTTTCTTTCTGGAGTAAAAGGGTAAAAAATCATTTCATATTGCTCCCTGGAAATTTTAAAAGAATTGTTAGGAAAATATACTAGCTAATCAACCATTTGAAGCTTCTTTAGAACTGGGACAAAATCTCAATTCTACTTTAAGGAGTACAAGAAAGAAAAATGAAGTAAATTAGACAGACTTTAGAGCACTATTAAGTATACCATCTTATCAGACATTCTCTGAAGTCATATTGGACTTACACAAACAAAAAAACACGCTATATATTTCCATAAGCAGGAAAAGATAAGAAATATAACAAAAAAGCCCCAATTTCCCCACCAGTAGGGTTTAATAAGTTGTTATTTTCCTTGCACTGAAGTTGGCTCCTTCTGCTTCAAATTTATATCTTATGTCTTAAACAGCATTTAAATTTTGTAAGAAAGTAAAAGATTTTGAAGAGTGAAAATATTGCTAGGAACAGTTATACCATAGCCATCTTTGAAGTCAGACATCAATTCATCTGAGTCAATTTAAGATAAGTCCTGACTGAAGATTGGGTATGAACCAAATGATTAAACCATGGCATAGTTTTCTACATGTGGATGCAACTAAAGTTCATTTTAGCCTCTAAAGTGTCCAACCAGAGCTTAAACTTATTATGTTCCTCTCTACTTCTTTCCATGTTTGGGAACCTCATCCACGGGATCTGGATATTCTCTAAATTTCATTCTCTTTAAATTTTGTTCTAACCCCACTCCAGGTAGTATAAAGACAATTCTTTATTAACAATGGTAAAAATGACATTTTCTTTCATCGCATCTTGAATTAATGAGCTCTACTTCAATGTAAGCTCACTGAGGATAGGAAATTTTTTTTCTTCTTCTTTTTTACCCCCATCTATCCCCAAAGCCATTAAAGTGACTCATACAGTATAGGAGTCTAATAAATGCTCATTGATTTGACCTGAATGGAACCCCAGTAGAAACTTTGAGTTTTTTCTTCAGCAATTTCCATGTAGAAAAGAAGATATAACATCACATTCAAAATTTAAAATACCCGAGGAAATGGCTCAAAGCTTAAGTGTCAAACATTTTATGGCAATAGCAACAATAGTTAAGGTTCACATAGATGTCCAGCTATGTAGTTTGGGGAGCAATGAAGACTGCCTTTAATAACTACAGGGCAAGTGAAATGGGGAATAGGGTAAGAAATAGCACTATGTAATTGGAATTCCAAGAACTGGTTTTTTTCTTTAACATAGAAGAGGTAGACAGAAACAACACATATCCTTATTTCACTGCAGTTTGCCTCAGTGACTTCTTTAGATTTAAAACTTGACATTTGTCCTTTTTGTTTTAGATCTACGATGAACTACTTACATATCCAAGGTGACTGAATAGACTTTTTTTCTTCAATTTCATCTGATCTTTGAGACTCATAAAATGCTTCTTTACAAAATGACATGGCCAGCTTTGAACGATATAACTTCCTTATGGTGGTGATGACTGGAATTGGGGTCATAAAAAACGTTGGACAGCTCTGAAAAGAGCCAGGAAATGTGATTCTTATTTGAAATATCCTGCAACATACACAGCATGGAGGCTGGGGGGCAGTATCAAGAAAAGTAGAGGGAACCTGGGAAAACTAAATGCATCATTTGGTAAGGCATAAAGACTGTATATTTTTAAAAGGTCCATGTTTCTGTTTGACAATTCATGTTTCTATATATTTCTATACTGCTAAAAAGATAGAGCCTATGAATCAGTTCTTGGACATTTTGGTCTCAGGAGCTCTTTACACTCTTAAAAATTGAGGTCACCCTTGCCCCCTAGAGCTTTTGTTTACATGGATTGTATCTATTGATATTACCACATTAGAAATTAAAGTGTCATAGCATAATTATGAAAATAGGGATTCCCTACACTGCTCTTTATGACCACTGCATAAACTAAGGTTGACTAAGTTAAACTATAGCCCTCAAGACTATGTCCCTGTGTCCTTACTTTCTTTATAAATATGATATATACGTATAAAACCAGAACTCTGATTTCAGTGGTTTAAAAGATTTCCTCTATCAATTCACATCATTGTCTGCTTTGCAATTTATAGGCCTAGAGAGTAGTTTGGAGGCTTAAGAAGCTAAATGATTTGCCCAATTTTAAAAAGTCAGTGTGTCAGAATAAGGACTTGAACCCAGGTCTTTCTGACATCAAGCCATCACTTTACGTACTTGGCCAGCTGCCTCTAAAAAGATGATGTACGGGGATTTGAAATAAGAAAGGGAGTAGGTAAAAACTCTGAGAAGTCTTTTAAGAAAGGAATGTTTGCTTCGATGCAAATCAGAGACTAACCTGGATCTTTTCAAATTAGAGATGTCAAATATTTAATTGAAGGTTATACTAAAAAACAATGGTACAGTGGTAAAGAATCCTAGGCTTGAAATCAGAAGACTTGGCTTTGAGTCCAGATTTGTTGATTACTAGCTATTTCACCATGGGGAGTTCAATCTTTGTCTGAGTCTCAGTTTCCCTGTCTGCAAAGTAGTGATAATACTTGTACCATCTACTTTAAAAGTGAAGAAAATGCTTTGGAAAACTATAAAGTCATACATCCATGACATATACTTGTCCCTGCCTTGTCTATGTTTTTAGTCATCCCTTTTTTTTCCTAAACCCTACTCCTGAAATAAAGCTGGGTAGCCTTGTCAGAGTCAGATGTTGGGACAAGATTTCTTTTCTTGTCTTTTTTCTGTTTTTCATTTAAAAAAAAAAGATCCATATAGATTCATTTGGCTAAAGCTGTAGGGACTTACAGTCTCTAAGAATCTGCCTCCTATTCCTACATATCTCTAATGCAAGACCCTATAGGGCTTATATAAGGTAAATCAGTACAGTAAAAGCCTGGCTTTGAGTCCTGACTCCACCATTTGTCAACTGTGTTATCCTGAACCAGTCTCTTAAAATTCTCTGGGTCCCAATTTTCTGTATCTGAAAAATGGGCAAAATAACACTTCTACATTATACCTGAGTGTCTTTACAAGCCTCAGATAAAGCATACTTGTAATTTGTTTTGCAAATGCAAAGCACTAAATAAAATGTGTTATTCTTATAATTACTTAGACTGTTTCCAACAATTCTACCAAAATATTTCAGGACTAAAGGGGGCATATCAGACACCTCCTTCACCCCTTCTGAAGATCTCACTTTCTCTAGGTTTCCCCTGAGGTTCTTTTCTCATTTCTAGCTGATGAGGGCACAGTCTCTGGGAAACCCCTTGAACCTGGAGTACAGTCTCTGGGAGCCCCCTTGAACTCTCCTTGAGTCCTCTAACTAGATCTGGCCTTCCCTTAAGGCCATGGGCCTTGCATTATCATTGGGCCCAAGTCTCTGCCCTCTATTGTCCAGCTGTTTCCCTACACTTAATCCTGATCAAAATATCTATACCCTAGCTCTGTTACCCTAGCCCTCTATTGTCTATCATCTTCATGTAGCCTTTATCTATTTCCCACTCTGGAGTCTGACCTCATCTCAATCCCATCAAGCTCCTCCTTAGACTCCTCCTCAAGTCCCTCCCTAAACCCTCCTCTAGTCACCCCAGACCACCCCTCAATCCCTCCCACAATTTTTGTGTATATAATCTCCATCTTGCCTCCATGAGGGCGCTCAGAGTCAATCTAGCTCAGTAGATCGAATCTGGCCTGCTTGTGAAAACAGGCATCACAAAGGGTGGGATTTCTTAAGACAACCCATTATGGCAAACCCTTAATAAACTTTGTCTTTTCCCTTGGCTGAGAAGGCTTGAGTCGAATTCTTTTGGCAAGACCCGGTGTGTCGGTACTTTGGGGTGTCAAGCACTCCTCAATCCCAAACCTCTTCATAGCTGCCTGGTTGAGAAAAGCTCTTTTGTATTTGGTTTCCAAAAATTATACCACTGGGCTCCAGGCTTTTCTTCATTGACTTGGAAATGGCCTCTTTTATTCTCTCCTAGAGCTGAATTCAATTGGAAATCAGAAGTGGGATCTGAATTCAGGTCCTCAGCCTCCAAATGGTACATAATTTTCAGAGCCTCTAATGGGAATACTCATCACATTGAGAATAGAGATCCATTGGGAATCTGTACATATTTGCTCTCTTTCAGGTCATCAACATACAAAATCATATAGGTGAAAGGATTTTAAGAAATCCTGTAGTGCCTGCTTTCTGGCAGGACCATTCTTGTACTATTTTATGTCAAGGAGAAACTCTACCTTGTAGAGCCCTTGAAATAATGGGATTTTGTAATTTCCCTTGATAACTCATTCCAATTCTTAGCAACTCACCTTCAGGAAAATTTTCAAACCTAAACACCTCATTTTGCAATATAAATCAGGTGCCTCTTTTCTTTCCCCATTGGAGATTGAGATAAACTGTCACCATACTCTTCACAGGAGTCTTTAATATGCTGGAAGCCCATGATTAAATTTTGCCTCCACCTTACCTTGCTCAGTCAGCCACATCTAATGCATGCACAGCTACGCTAGGCACCTTTCAAGATGTAAACTAGAATGACAATATAGTACCTGTCTGTTAAAATTGTCTGAAATTATAGACAATACAGGAGAAGCAAAGTGAAGTACTCTTATTTTACAGGCATTACTATATTTTAACATTTTAGTTTTGCTATATTGTGCTTTTTTCAGTCTGAAGGGGAACTAACTTAGAGACCATTGAGTCTAGGGGTTCTTGACCTTTTGTGTATCAGAGACCTCTATGGTGGTCTAACAAAGCCTATGTTCTATACTTCAGAATATTTTTTAAATGGATGAAATAAAAATATAGAATAAAAGTTCACCAATTATATTGAAATATAATTATCAGTTGAAAAAAATCACAGACCCCAGGTTAAAAACCTCTGATCTATTTCAAAACTAATTTGACAGATGAGGAAAATGAGGCTGAGAGAAGTTTAAGCAGGTATGAAACTTTCCTATGGGAGAGTCAGGCCTGGAAAGGTTTGTCTTACAGTAGAATCCAGTGTTTTTGCTTGTCTTTATGGGATAAATCTTTAAGGATAGGATTGTGGGAGAATGGACAGGTATGACAGAAAGAAGAAAATATTCTTAAAACGAGGATGTACTTGTGATATTTCAAATTTATCAAAGTATTTCTCAGTATATATTATTATGTTTCTACTACAAATGAGATAATATTTGTAAAGCACCTAATCTAGAACCTAATAATATAATAGGGACTTAATAAATATCTTGTTTCTTCCTTCTACCTTGCTATCGCTTGCCTAGGAATGGGGTGTATGTGTATGGCTTTCTTTAGGCTTCCACTTGCTAATTTGTAAAATGAGTTTTCTGGGCTAGATGACCTCTTAAGTCCCTTGTGCCTAAAAACGTATGACCTTGCTAGGCAAGCTGGGATGGAAATGCTATGGAAAAAAGGTGGGAAAATATGTGGATTGGGGAGATAAAAGACAAACAATCAAAGGGGGATAACAACTTTTCCTAGGTTGGGAATAACTCTAACTCATTTTTATTCCTTTCTGCTCCTGAGAGGTCATGAATTAACACCCATAACCAAATCCATGCCCATTCAGTATTTAAACCCTGAAAAGATCGAGATAATAGCACATTTGCAGGAAGATTCTTGTTTTACACCTGCCTCAGCAATTCTGTGAGAGATGCTAAGGGATGCCCTTTTAAAGGTCTAAATCTAATGACTTGAAAAGTGGGTTTCTTTGTAATGTTTTGCTTTGATCTTTCCACTGAAATGAAATCCTTAGATAGTTGTCAGCAAAATTCCAAATAGGTACTGTGGCAATGAAGGATGAAGAGCACATTTCATTATTTGTTTCCTAATGGCCTTTATTTTGCCTGATATTAAAATAATTGTTCTCTATAGTATTTTGAGAAGGTAGGAAAGGATGATGGGAAGAAATGATGGGCCAACTGTAACTTTTAAAAATATTTTGTCAGGAAAAAATAGCCTCCTTATCACCAGCAGCAAGAGATATTCATTGAGCACTTAGGTAATACTTTGAATGTATGACACTAAGAGCAAGAGGATACTTTTAAATGACTGTTACAGAATTGGTTTCATGAAAACAAGGAAACACCATTTTAAATGTTCTTGGATGGCTGTGGGCATGCACATTTGTGTGTGTGTGTGTGTGTGTGTGTGTGTGTGTGTGCACATATATTTTGAAAGAACTGATTTTTGAAAATCACCCCTGAAAGCCCTTCTACAGTCTGAAAAAGCAAACCAAAACACTCTCCCTTGGACTTGACCCCCTCCATATAGATAATCAACTTTCAATTAAGGTTTATTATAGCTAGCATATTCATTTTGCTTGTATTTATTATAAACTTATGTTGTATTTTTATACATAATATATACATTTAGGACCCCTAAATAGTTAAAGTGCATTATGCATTTAGGCCCTTTATTTAGCTTGGACTATGATTTTACTGTTTTAAATATAGACATTTATAGGGATTGTATTTTTGCTTTAATGGCATGGCACATTGCTGGTCATAATTGTGGTCTGTTTGACTCTATTTATCATTAGGAATAGAACTGTCAATTAGATTTTTGAGCCTATGGGAAAACACCATAAGCCTTATAAAAATCTATCTCATAATGTGGTTTCTAGAGATAAAAGTAGGTGTAGCCTATTCACATTTTTTCTTAGATCTGGCCCTGCTACAGTGATCATCCCCCTTAGAAGACCTGTTGGTAACTATGAGTGCTTTCATACTTTCTCCTCAGTTAGCATGGTGCCAACATCTTTCATGTATAAAACTGAAGGTTTCTTTTAGTATTATCTCTTCAATGGCAGTTTCTCCTCCTTTCTCCTTACTGAACAATTCTAGTTCTTTTTATCTTTTTTTTTCCTCCCCCCCTACCCCACAGATGGGCATTATTTTCCCTCCTTTGATCATCTTTGTAGTATTCCTATGAACCTTTAATAAATATTCCACATCTCACTGTAGGAAACCCCAGTCCTAACTGGAACTGTGGAGGGCCAAAGAACTTACCTACTGTTCAAGGATACTGGAAAAATTGGAGCTGACTTAGACACGGGAATTGAAAGGCAAAGGTTTTATTTGGGGGGGAGGGGTTGCTGGAAGGTGGCAAGAAGAATAAGACATCTGCTAAATTTAAGGAATAGTAGTGAATTCAACAAGAATTGGTTAATTACCTACCATATACCAAGCTGACATAGGTTCAGAGAGTAGTGACACTGAATGTTAGAGGTGAGAACGTGGGTTTAGACCAAGGGTGGGGAACCTGGGGCCTTGAGGCCACATTTTGCCCACTAGGTCTTCCAGTGTGGCCCTTTGACTGAATCCCAATTTCACAGAACAAATCCCCTTAATAAAAGGACTTGTTCTGTAAAACTTGGACTTAATCAAAAGACTACACCCAAGGACCTAGAAGACCACAGGTTCCCCCTTCCCCCCTTCCCCCCCACTGCTTTATTCCCTTTCAATATTTTCCTTTGTTAGTTATATTTGTCTCACTTTCGATAAAGTAAAGATGACATTTTAATTCACAGAAACTATTGCCAAGGTTTAAATTGACTTAGGTTGTGAAATAAAAACTAGTCAGTCGCTTCTTATTTTACCTTTTTTTATCTCTCTTTCATTCCATTATAGAGTAATTAGACACATTTTCTATGGTTTTACACAGTGACAGAAGACACATAAATACAAGTAAGGTATTTTTATGAGCTTTTCCACTTTTCTAAATGGATCATATATAGGGCAAAATGATGAGTTAACATTCAATGTGTTGAGGCTAATGGGGCTTTAAATAAAATAGTAACAGAGACTTAGAAACTAAATGTTTCTAAAACCAAAGAAATGTTGTGACTTTGATGATGACATTTCCTGCATAGGAGTGGAATTATTAGTGTGTACCTTTCCCTCCTGAGAGTGCCATATAACAATGCCTAAACCATTAAAATTAATGACCTGGAATGTAAGAGGCTTAAATAGCCCTATTAAGTTGAAAAAAATTCTATCAGTTCTCAAAAAAAATAGATGTAACACTTATCTAAAAGATACACTTAATGTAACACTAAACAGCCAAACCACAGAGTAAAAAATATCTTAAATTATTTCTCTTTCATCATTGTCTACATCTTGGGAGATGATTTTCACAGTAAGTTTTAAGTAAACATATGAAATTTGAATGACAGAGTTTTGCAAGTGGATGTTCGTGTTATCTGGATAATAATGGACTTTATTCATAGGCTTTTGTAACAACAATCTGCTAGTAGCTACCGTGGCTGTGTAAAACCAACAACAACCAGCACACAGAAGGCTACCAAAACAGGTTCTTTGATCTGTTTTTCTAAGGAAAGCAAGTTTAAGATGTTAACAATCTCAGTTTAATCAAACATACATATATCATTCACTTAGTTCAGAAAGAAAAGATCAGCCCCCTGAACTTCAGAGCAAATACAAAACAAAAATTACAAACATCAACAGACAGACTTTGTCTGATTCCAATCACAATTCATAGTTACCAAAGAACCAATGAGTCTGGGTTAGCAAAGCCAGGAGGCAGTCACAACAGCTTGCCCAGAGTCTCAACACTTCTTCCATGAGTGAGCCCCATAAGTCAAACACCAAGCTCCCTTCAATTATATGTGTTGGGAGCCCTGAGGGCTCTGACTGCACCCAGCCTGGGTTCCTGAAAGTTTCCCATCCCCAGTATCAGATAATAAGTCAATGAATTGCCTTGGGGCTGAGAAACATTCCAAGACAAGATCCCACTTTACCAGCCCCATTCAAACAAAGGCCTGAATCATTAAAAGCACTTAAGAGAAGAACAGTATACACACACACACACACACACACACACACATACATATATACACACATACATATACACACATATATACATATACATACATACATATATATGTATGTGTATATATGTATATATACATATATCTATATAAGTATATATACGTGTATCTATATACACACACATATATATGTATGTGTGTGTATGTATGTTTGTATATATATGTGTGTGTGTGTGTGTGTGTGTGTGTGTGTGTGTGTATAAATAATAAGGCTTCTGAGAAAGTTTTGAAGATAATCCATTGTCTAGGGGTTGTATTTCAATTACTATTTGCAGGGAAGGCATCATGAATTATCGGAAAGGACCCTGGAGTCAGAGAACCTGCATTCAACTCATAGCTCTACTACTCACTATCTATAGGACCTAAGATATAAATCATTTAACTGTATAGGCCCCAATTTCTTCATTGATGATAGATTTTTAATATGATTCTAAAATTCCTTCCATCTTTAAAATTCTCTGATCCTAACTGTGGAGACATGACTGGTCAATGCTTTAGAGTGCTGGTAAGGTTCTAATGGACCTAAGGAGGTTTATTATAGGCCTGAGGAGGCACTGAAAGTCAGGAGGATTCCTGAATAGGTGCTTCAGTTTCAGAGTACCACTTGATGGAAGAAGTAAAAAAGTCAAAGGATATTCAGAATATTCCTCTTTGAATACTTAGTCATTGTCTGTTGAATTGTATTTGTGAATATCTATGTGGGTTAGAACTATACATGGATGATAGAATCCATCTAGCTATCTGAAAGTTCATTGGAAAAGGAGCCAAATTAATCCAACAGTAAACCCTCAAGGTTGTTTTCAGTGCTTGGCTCTGGAGTTTTATCAATATTTGGAGATAATAGAATAGGTAGGATACCTATCAAATTGCTAGATGACATGAAGCTTGAAAAATGATTAACATTCTGGAAAATACCATCTGGGTCCAAAAGACACTGGTAAGCTTGAATAACAAGATGAATCTAATAACAACAAATTTAACAATAATAAACATAATATCCTACGTGTGGATTAAAAACTAATCAACCACACAAGTAGGGTAGGGTCACAGGGGATGGCTTGGTTACAAAATATTCTAAGTGAAAAATAATTTAATTTTTTAAGTTAGTATACTGCCAAGACCAATATTAATCACTGTCTTTAAATAGCCACTAACATAATCTTTATTTACATAGATAGACATATAGTGCCCAGAATAAGAGAGCTAATAATGCCAAATACATTGAACTAAGTCAATTGACATCTGGAGCAGTGTTTTCAGTTTGGGGCATCACATTTTGGGAAACTCTGAGCTTGAAAACTTTGAATGTGTCAAATGGAGGGTGGGAAGGTCGATGAAGGGTTTTGAGAAATATTCCAAATTAGAACCAATTAAAAGAACTGGGGGACATTTAGTCTCCTGAAGATTTGAGGTGACTGTAGCTCAATAGTGTGAAAAATGATTTTAAATCTTAGTAATCAGTTTCTTAGAGACTCAGAGTTTCCTCCCCAGGCTCCTCCCCCTTACAAATTCAGTCTCTCCTTTAGAAGGACATTACTGATGATAACATTGTATTGAATCTTCTTGTCTTGGTCAAATCTGACCCAAGCCCAACTTGATTTTATCCTACTCAGGCTTGGGTGGAATTAGATTCTTCTGCCTAGATAGCCCAAGACTGGGGGTGTTCTGATAGAACAAGTATTTCCTCTGAAGATAGAATGGATGGTGGGTGAAATCAGCAGATTAAGTGGCCTAAGTCATGTACTCAAGACCTCATTTTAATATAACCCACCTCCCAGTGGGTTGACCAATCAGAGTTGATTGGCACCCCTTAGAAACACCTACTCTTTGAAGGGTATATAACACTGTACTCCCAAATTCCAAATCAAGCCAGTTTTGAACTTGCCTCTTTACGGGGCCTCAGTTTTGGTCTGAATTTCCATGCAATGCATGTTAAGCCAGATTGAGAAAAATTAAAACACAGACACACTCCCCTAATTTTGTTGGCCTCTCTTAGAACATACTCTGCATCAAAATTGGGGTTCGACAATAGCTATCTTGAAATATATATTTGTAGGGATGTCATTTGGAAGAAGGACTAAACATTTTCTGTTAGTTTCTAGAGGACAAAATTAGGATCCATGAGTAAAAGTTACAAAAAAGGTAGATTTAGGTTCTAGATTAAAAAAAAATCCTCAATAATTGCTCTGCCTAAAAATGGAAATGGACTCTATTAGAAAGTGCTTAGTTCCTTATCAAGCAGTATATGGAACTTACTTGTCAACACATGATAGAAGGATTCTTTTTCAGAGATGTACTGAACCTTTCAACTTAGAGTACTCTCATTATCTTAACTCTGGGGTCATATCACAGAATGCTGATATGGACTGGAGACACCAGATGGAGAGATTCTGAACTGGTTCACATGTGAAGTCAATGTGGTAGATATCTCACTTATTTTAGCCTAATTAGCACCAATAGTTAGAAATAGAATACATCAGACATATCTCTTATGAAATCAGCAAATGGTTGATCTGCAGATCTACGTTTAAAAACAACATCAATCATATATTTTCTTTTATTTAATTGCCAAATAGAACTGCAAAATCTGATAGAAGATACTAAAAGGAATGTCATAACATGATCCTAAAGAAAACCAGAATCCTTCTACAAAGTTTCTTTTAAAAATATATTTTTAAATAAGAGGGCTTTGAAACAATCTGGAAACAGATTGCTTATAAAATAACATATAAACAAAGCAAACTGCTATAGGAAAATATTGGAAAAAACTAAATTATAATCTTTACTTACAATAATTCCAAAATAAAATTATGATGCAAGATTTAATGATGATTATTGATTTGCTTAAAATACAGTCAGAAGACAAAATAAGCTAGACAAAGTCTTAAAAATGTTATCTGTATATTTTTTTTGCATCACATTTATATGATGGGAATTGAAAATGGATCTCTTGAGTGAGGAAATATTGGGAATATAAATTTTAGCCATTGCTCATCATTTGAATTAAGTAAATTTAAACCATCTACTAGATGTGATCAAAAGAAACTTAGATGGATAGAGTTATTTGTTTGTGTCCCTTTGAAGGAAGATAAATATTACTCAGAGAGGTATGCTTCTGAGATGTGTGGTTTTGATTTTGAAAGATGGTACTGCTTAAAGCTAATTTTTTATAATATGCCATTGAAAATAAAGGCACCTTTCATTTCTAATATTTCCATTTTCCAATTATCATTCGCTGCTGGTGATTTCTAAATTAGTCTTTAAAACATAATGTTTCCATAGAAATAAAATAAATTGCTATAATTTTCACTCATTAAAATGTTTCAATTCACTTAGTTTATTTGCTCATATTTCTGATAGGTACTTCATTACCCAAGTTTTAAATATATTGGGGAAATAATTGGTTTTTTTATCCTTATGGAAAATTTTGGTTATTATTTATTTATTTTGACTCAACTTTTGATTTTATCAGTACAGAGAATTCCTTGTGAAGAAATCCATGGACCAATGTAAATCTCTACCTTTTCTTCTCAGAAAGTTGCTTGGAACACTGAAAGGGTAAATGACTTGCCCAAGGTCACACAGCTGTATTGAGTCAGATGTTGAAGTTAAACACTGGTCTTCTTGACAATGAGGCCAACTCTCCATCTGCTACACTACAAGGCTCATGATTTACATTATGCCAATTATTCTTTTGCATCAATAATTTGTTGCTACAAATATTTGATCTAGAAGTCAGATGTTAATGTGATAATTTTACGAATTTACAGCACTGAGGTCACTGACCTCTTATGTCTAACTAGGAACTAGCATTAAATTAATTTTAGATTTATAATGAAGATATGGGCTAATAAATAGGAGTAACAATAATATTAATAAAATGAGAGGCTATGTGGTATAGTGGAGGACATCCTGGTCTTAGAATCAGGAAGACATTGATTCAAGTCCTGACTCAGAGACTCAGGCACCAAGTGACTTAAGTACCAACAATTATGTAAAGAGATGGTATGAAATATGTAATATTATCACAGGCTGCAAAAATTTAGCAGCTATAGAATACTTATCAATACATGGCCTGATGCCTAGAATGTATCAGAAGAACTCTTGTCTTTCATAGACTTAGTTGTCTATGTATGTATGTATGTATGTATATGAATATATATATGTACATATATATGTATAAAATCATAGAGTCATAGTATTAGAGCCAGAAAGGATCTTAGAAGAAACTGAGTTAAACTCCTTCATTTTGCAAATGAGGTAAATCTTCTCCCTTATATTTATGTGCATATTGTCTCCCTCAATAGAATGTAATCTTCTTGAGGGCATGGGGCTATTTTTCTTTGTCTTTGTCTCTTTAGTACTTGGAGTAGCCTGGGTCATCTCCAGTTATCCTGCTGAATATCAGGTCACTGGATCCAGATGGCTCTGGAGGAGAAAGTGAGGCTGGTGACCTTGCACAGCCCTCCCTCACTCAAATCAAAGTCAACTGCAAGTCATGCCATCGTTTCCCTGACGTCATGGTCCTCTTTGAAAACAAAGGACAAACACAACTTGGAATAGCATCGAGCATAAAGTAATGCTTGCTAATTGATTGATTTCAAGAAACTGCAAAAGAGAGTTTTACTAAAGGAGAGGAAATAAGTGAAGGGAAGGGAATGCATTTATATAGTGCCTCGGCACTCTGCTCAGCATTTTACAGATATCTCATTTGGTCCTTACAACAATCCTAGGAGGTGGGTGTGATTATTAAACCCATTTCACAAATAAGAAAACTGAGTCAGACAGTGGTTAAGGGACTTGTCCAGGGTCACATAGCCTTCCTTCCTTCCTTCCTCCCTCTTTTGCTCCCTCCATCCCTTCCACCCACCCTCCTTTCCTTCCTTCTTCCCTTCCTTCTTTCCTTGCTTCCTTCCTTCTTCCCTTCCTTCTTTCCTTGCTTCCTTCCTTCCTTCCTTCCTTCCTTCCTTCCCTCCTCTTTCCCTTTCCTCTATCCATGTAGGGTATCATACCCTGTGGGTACTCTGCCCAAAGGGAATATAAATTTTAATCTCTGAAACTTTTTTTTTCCTTAAAGACCAGCCCTAACCCCAAATCACTCTGGATCTCATTGACTGGCCAACAATAGATCCCAGGCCAATCCCTACTTGGTCATTGTTTGGGCCCTCATTGGCTCTGAAAGAATGTCAATAGTAAATGTTTCTGTTTTGGCCAGAAACCCTGAAAGTCTTCCCCTCCTTTAACTAGGTAAGGAGGCCATTCTCTGTCTCTTTTCTTATTAAGCCTTAATCACTCAATGGGCATTGCCTTAATCAACCTGAGACCTGTTAAAGACCTTGGTTTGAAAAAGCCAAGGACCCTCACTCATCCTGGGCTATCTCCAGCTCTCCTGATCTATATCTGGCCATTGGACTCAGATGGCTCTGAAAAAGAAAGTGAGGCTGGTGACTCTGCAGAGTCCTCCCTTAAATCTAATTCACTTGCATATCATAGTATCTATCACCTCCCTGATGTCCTCTTCCAGGGAACAAAAGACAAACAATAAAAATCTGAGATAAAATTTGAACTCAGGTCTTCCTGATTGCAGGCTCACTGTGTCCCCCAGCTGTGGAAAGGAGGAAAAGAACCTAGAAATTCATGCCAATAGTCTTGGAAATTCCCAATGTAAGTCTTCAGACTCATTGACAATTCTCGATATGAGCATTCATCTGACTGTGGCCCTCCATAAGGCTTCTTTTCCTGCTGTTAATCTTGCCTTCCCATCTTCTTCTATTTCTCCTTATTTCCAACTATGGCCCCACAGGATGATTTCCAGTTGCTCCCAGGAGGTGGCTCCAGATGTTATCTACTGCTCTCTTTTGCCACCAGTTGGTGAGTCCTGGCTTTTCTTTCTTCCTACAGCAGCTCTCAAAAAGGAGGGAAAGGTAATAAAGTTCTGTGATGTTCATCATATTTTCTCTTTGATAATGCACAGAACTGGAAAAGTGCCAAACTTCTCTTTGCCTGGCAAGATTTAGATCTGGATATGACTTTAGAGGTCATCTAATTCAGCTCCTTCATTTTACACCTGAAAAAGCTGAGGACCACAGAGTTCATGTAAAAAAAAACACACATATGTATGTTTATATATTATTATATTTATGGATATCACATATCTATAAATATATACATACTTCATATATTATTATACTTGATATACTTAATGGTTAATAAATACTATGTAATAAATTATTTTCAACCTAATTGAGCTGGTGGGACATTCAAGTTGAAATACTTAGATGTGAAAGGGAGATTGTGTGGTCATCACTTGAATGTCTCATCAGCTCAGTTAGATCAAAAAACTGTTAAATATACAATATTAAGTATCTGATAATTATAAATATACAATCTAACATGTAATAATATTAAATATCTTACCTATATAGAACAAAAAGCTGATATGGAGGGTTGCGGAATGTGTAGTTTGGATAAGACAAAATTTCTATTTTCATAGAATTCACTTTCTAATTCAACATGTCTAAAATTGACTTCTTCACCTTCTTCCTAACACTGGCTCTTCTTTCTTGACTTTGCTATTTCTTTTTATATTATCACTATTCTTCCAGCCAAGCCAAGTTAATATCTAGTTAAGACACCAAATCTAGTCCATCCATACTTTATATGGCTCTTCATTCCTTTCCCTTCCCACAATGACAGCTCTTTTTTAAGAATGGCAAGATAGGCCATTTAATCCAAACCCCTCATTTTTCAGATGGGGCAACTGAGGCCTGGGGAAGTTAAATTACTTGTCAAAGTTCACAAAAGTCATAAATTATATAAGAGGAATTGAATCCAACATCTTTTCCTGCAAATCCAGGGCTCATACCCCTGTACCACATTGCTTCTAGTGATACTGCATGTCTACATATCATGGAATACCACAATGTCTAAAGTATGGTGTCAAAGTCAAATGGAAAGAGGAGCTAGTAAACTATTAATAAAGATCACTGAGGGTTGCATATTGTCTTAGAAAACCACATGTTAACATTATCAATATTTTATTATATTTTTAGTTTGTTAAAGATTTCCCAATTATATTTTTAATCTTTTTTGTGTTGCATTGGGGAGTGTGTGGGCTGCCATGTGACCTGTGGGTTGTGTGTTTGACATGTCTGGTCCACAAAATAAAAACAATTCATCTGAAGCAATGGTAATATTTCAGTTTAAATTGATCCAATGACAGAGTATTAAAATAGAAACTTTTTTCCAAGTTGACATCAATCTATCAATTATCATGTGGATTCAGTCATTCAATGACCATCTTCTCATATATGGACTACTCCAATAGCCACTAACAGTAC
Source organism: Trichosurus vulpecula (assembly GCF_011100635.1). Lineage (NCBI taxonomy): Eukaryota > Metazoa > Chordata > Mammalia > Diprotodontia > Phalangeridae > Trichosurus > Trichosurus vulpecula. The sequence continues at coordinate 216,658,486 of NC_050579.1, read as the reverse complement.
TCTCTGTACCCAGTCTTTCTTCCCTCCAATAAATGCTAGATTAGATTAATCTTCTTGAAATACCTTTGTCCTTATGATGACATTCCCCTGCTTCTCTTTTTAGAATATAAATTTACTTTTAAAATCTTTCAGAGAATGTTGATGGAGGATGATTGGCAATATCATTTCACAAAAATGTTAAACAATGGAGAGAGAAACGAGTTGAAAGAAAGCCTTTCAAGAGACTCAACTAAGCCATTATCCCAGAAGCATTTGTAGATGAAAATGGGAGAATCACAAAACACAAGGATAGAAAAAAACCTGAAATGTTGTTATATCAAACTCTTTTCATCACCAAGGACAATACAGTTATGACATTTCAATTCCAACGTCACAGTTGCAGATATGTTTATAGTAGCAGTAGAAATGGCACTGAAGATAATAAAAAACAGTGGAAAAAGAAGCTTGACTAGATCGTATATATACAGACAAAATCTATGCCAAAGGTGACAGTTTTTAGGTTTTTGTGGGATTAATTCTCAAAGTATTTGAAAGTATTTACTGAGAGAATATCAGTAACTACTAACTCACAATTCCCAAAGAATCTTAACAAAAGGAAGGCTGAGATGACATAAGTAGCTACTAATTCATATATCTACTTTTGCATATTTAAAATTTTGCTGAGAATAATCTAGTTATATTTTGAGGGTATTATGAGAAGGTGCTATGAATCACATGGTTTTAAATTGTTTATAAGTATTTATTCTAAATATCATATCCCTGTTACATGATGGAAAATTAACACAATACTAGACGAAATCAATGGCTTCAATCTTTGCAATTCTACTGTAAAGGAAACCAGAAGATAAGAAATTTGTGCCTAAACAGTAGGATGGCTCATCAGGCCACCTTTGACAGACAAATAATGTATTTAGTAATGTCAGCCTTATCAAGTATCCAAAAGTAACAAGAAACATTATCTCATGGAAAATGCCATGATTAAATTGGTATTAAAAATGATAATGGCAAGTATTTGCAAAAATACCACCATGAAAATTATTGCAGCTCTTGTGAAAACATCTGTTTCAGGGGATGAAAAGCATGAGTCTACAAAAACTTGATAATAATTCTCCAAATTAAATCAAATCAATATACACTTTGATTTTCAGTGACTTCAAAGCAAAGATGGAAATAGACAAAGACAGTAAAGAACACAGTGGGAAAGTTGGTTCAAGACTGAGGAGCAAGAGAAGCCAAAGATGTAGGGGACGAACTTAGTCATTTTAATTATGCAACATTCAGTTTTTGTTATTCCTTCCATTAACATCATTGTGGTCATAGAAATTATTTTCCTCTGCTTATTTTACTTTACATCAGTTCACATAAGTCTTCCCATGTTTCTTTGGATTTCTGGGAAGATCTTGTGCTAAAAATCTGACAGAACAAGACAATTCTGAATGCCTCCTTGGGATTAATTTTGAACAGACTTTGAAGAACAGAATTAGGCAATACTGTTCTGTTCAGGTATATGAATTAGATAGGCTCAAGAAATTCATTACAGGCTTTTGGTTCAATTATTAGCTTATTTTGTCTACTAGTTGTCTTGAGGGAATATTAAATGAAAATGATGAACAAATTTTGCACAGAGAAGTGCATGCAATAATAATAATAATAAATAATAATATATGTATATAGTAAATTCATCATTTTTGCACTGTATTATATTTTGAAGGGATTGGGTTGAGATTTCTTTTTCAAGTAATGTACTTTTCCTATGTCAGAATTTAGAAGGAAAAATTGTTGCAAGTATTTGCACTTTGCTAGACTGCTTCAAATGTTTTGGGATAGATAGAGTTTCTAGGTTTCTTATAGCATATTATTTAAAATGTGCATTACACACATATCTGTATATATAAAAGGAGGGGCATGTATACAACACAGAATCATCAAATAGGTAACTATTAATATTAACATGTTTTGTATATGTTAAAATGAAAAGCGAATTTTAATGGGTACATTTAGAAAACACATACAAAGGGCACAATGGCCACCTGCCTTCTAATTCTGTGTTAATGAGCAGATGTTTAACATTCTAATTCTCAGAATTGCAAAATATTAAAAAAATAAAATTGGGTTGTTAACAATTTAAACACCCATCTAACACAACATTAGAAAGCATTTCAAAAGGCCACATATGAAATTATCTAACGTAAATTGAATACATGTGAATTTTATCTTCATAATATGAACGATTCTAAAATAAAGGCAACATTGTTATGCAATAGGGTACAATTCTGTAGGAGCATGCTTTGGGCTTTCAAACATATGTTGAAACATCTGAACAATAGTATGGTTGATTTCACAAACTCTAATTGTGTCCAGCACCATGCATTCATCATCTCCTACTAATTTTCAATAGTGGCATTTTCAAGTAATTGCACAGGAATATTTTTGGGTGTATATAGTTAATCTCCCCCCCCCCCAATTCTTTTGACCCACCTGTACAAAATGTGAATCATAAATCAAGAAACATATGCAGTTCTTGAGTGTCTTCCTATCATAAGAATAAAACAAAAAAAAACAATAAATAAGGAAACCTTATTTTAGTTTTAGTTTCTTAAATATTGTCCTACTTGCTGTTTAATTTCCTACATGTCTCTAGGTTCTGATGAGGTACAGTTTTCCCCAAAGCCAATCCCTGGCACTCTGTATGCTGACTGATATTAGAGCTAATTTAATTGACTCCTTTGCATAATATGCCAAGAAAATGTCAGACACACTGCACACCTGAACCCATAGAAGATAGAGTTTTTGGATTACATCTTAAACCAGGTGTTAGATACCCATGAGAAAGCACATCAGACTTACAACAGAAAACTTGCCCTGTCTAAAACAACTCAGTGCTTGATGATTGGAGTCATGAGAAAGCATCTTTTCCCAATTCTTTCATTGGCAGAAGAGAGAAGAAACTGTCATCGGAAATCAATCATTAATATACAATGCTTTGCAAAATATGTTTTCATTTATATATGCACAAATATACTGAATACTGAATACTATGGCTTAAAAAATCATTGCAAAGAGTAGTGGCATCTCATTAATAAGGCAGACTTAGTTCTAGACCCTTAGAGTCTCAGATCTGGAAGGGACCTTTGAGAACACCTAGAAGAAACTGTACCTAAATGAGAATCTTGCCTACGTAATCCCTGAAAAGTTACCATCCCGATTCAGCTTGAAGACTTCCACTGATGAGGACCTCCCAACTTCGTGATCATCAATCTTCCAACCCTGGAAATGTCTGTACCCTGAGGCCTACTCCTGTAATTTGTGGGTCCCTACTATAGACCACCATTTCACAAAGGGCCCTGGCCAAACTCAGATCCCTCCCCTGATTTCTTTTCCATGTTCATCAGCCATCTTCCCTTTTGCGGTCACTCCCAGCTCCTTACAAGATCCCCTTTATTTGTAAACTATACCCTTTAGACATAAGCTCCTAGAGGGTAAGGATTATCTTGTTTGCTTGCATGTGTATTCCCAGGGCTTAGTTCTGTGCGAGGCACAGAACAAACACCTATTAAATGCCTAAGCTATATCTCGGCAGCCATCTAGTGCAAACCCATAACTGAACAGAATCCTTACTAAAGATACTTAATGAGTTGTCATCCATTTTCTGTTTGGAGATCTTCAATGAAAGGGAAACAAACACTTTTGGGGGCAGTCCATTTCACTTTCTGACAGTTCTATTTCTGAGGAAGTTGTTTATAGCATCAAATAGAATTTTATCTCTGCAGGGTGTTTGTTCCTAAAGTCTGGGCACATAGGCAAAAATGCATATTTTAGGAACTGAAATGAATGAAATTTTTAACAACATGTTATTTAATTGGAATATTAACAAATAACATCTTCAATATGATTTCCATCATTTGCGATGCCAAGGTTGATGCACTTTGCAAGATTCACATGAACTTGATGCAATAACTCGCAATTCACTCTTTATGCGTTTAATCAAGTGCGTTGCATCTGTGATATTCATGGAACACACCTTCTCCTTTAGCATACCCCAGAAAAAGAAGTCAAGGGGGCTAAGGTATGTTTTCCAAATATTTCAAAATATGCATTTTTGTCTGTGTCCAGACTTTCGGGACACCCTGTACGACCCCCCTAATACCTTACTCCTGGTTCTATTTTTGAGGTCAAGCTAAACACCCTTACAATTACTTGAAGAGAGTTCACCTGTCCCCTTGATTATTATCTTTTTTTCTCTTGACTAACTCTTTGGATTTATTCCACATCTACTGAACAGTAGTCTTCCTTCCTTAGAGATGCTTCTTTTCTGAGATCTGCTCTCCAGAGTTTTGAATCACTAGTCCTGCCATTTCATAGTGTTTGCTTTACTCCCCACTCAAGTTCCTCTCCTCTCCAGATTTCCTTTCCATCTCCTCAAGAGCAACTTCCTACTTTCTAGCTTCTTTTTATGTGTTGCTATTGCAATTAGAATGTAAGCTTCCTGAGGGTAGAGTGATTTCCCAGTGATTAGCAGAGTGACTGGAACACACACACACACACACACACACACACACACACACACACACACACACACACATATCTATGCATATATCTATGTATCACTTAATAAATGTGACCTTTCTCTCTTTTCCTCTCCTCTACCCAACCTAATCATACCATTTTATTCAATCATCCCTTACTTGAAATAAAATCAAGACTTTTCCTCAATTCTGGTTGCCCACTTCTGGAGGTGATCCAGTTTTGTTTTGTTTTTTTTTTTATCAGTAATGTGGTGCAATGTTTTCACTATCTCCTGAAGGACTCCATTTGTGCTTTTTTTTTTTTTGACAGGTCTAATTTTTAGGTATTTTTTTTCCTTCTGTAGTTGGAGATTGGCTAAGAGTCTGGTCCTTGTGAGCATGCAGAGAATGCTTAACTGATCTTCGGACCATGCATAGACATCCTGTAATTGGGACTATCCTGCCAACCACATGATGAGCAAGAACCTCGTTTGGTTGCCTAGCTGGAAATGAAGGTGCATTCAAAACACACTAGTTAATGAGAGCCTCTTCCTTCTTACTGTCTCATCCTGCCTGATAGCATTTTGGAATTAGAAAAGAGACAGCGATGTAAGGAGAGAGGCCATGGGCCCTCCCTTTCCAAGGCTGATATATGGCCTCTGAAAATAGGTCTAAGTTCTGTGCCCTACTTTTTGTTTTTTCATTTTAGGGGAAGTAAGCTAGCAAGTTCTGAAAGTTCAGAAGAGTGAGCCCCAAGAATATCAAGGAATAGAGGACAACTCAGGTTCTGCAGCCAGTCTAACATCAATATCCTAAGGAGAAAGGAATGGCCTTTGGACCCAAGTACATAAGTAGATGACTTAGGGAATCATGGGGCAGTAATGTCACATTGGGATTCGAAATTGGTAAAAATTGTGTTAAGTCCAAGCCCTCTCTTCCCAGAGATCGAGGTTGTATTGGGGAAGAGTGTGCTCCCTAGATGTTAGGAGCAAATGTTTGTCCTTGTACTGTTACTATATCTTTGAAGTAAATTTATCCATTTGTAAAATTGAATTAATGTTAACTATTTAAATGGAACTGGGGACTAGTCACTGGTGGCTAACAAAGAAGGGAAATACCTCAATCCTTAAGGGGTACCCATAGAACCCAGACAGGAAAATGTAGCCTGTCTCCCTCAGGAAAAATGAGGTCAAAGGTCAAAGCTCAGTCCATTCCTCCTAGTTCTGATCTCTAGAAAAAACAAAATCCCTCCTTTATGTATATGTGTGTGTGTTTGTACACATACACAGATACATACATATTTAAATTAACATTACTTTTAATTTATAATTTCTGGGAAAAATGCATACTTTTTTACATGGGCTACTTGGGCAAAATTACTTGAACAGATTGAGCTTCAAAAAAGATGACAATGGATATAAACAGAACATTTATAAGCTGTGTCCCACACTGTCATAATAAAAGTATCATTTATCAAAAGATCCAAACAACTGTAGCCTGAAGGGTGTCTGTACTTTGAACCAAAAAGAGGGAGGCTCTTGTTGAATTTAAGGGACTAAAGCATGCCTTCTACTGGTACATAGCTCATAGGTTAGAATCCAATGATTTTGAAGTATATCCAGGCACACACTACTATCTGCATAGACATTTGAATGAAACATTTTAGAGACAAATCTTAATGTAGATGGCTTGTTGGATATTCTTTTGTGAATTCTATTGTAAGTTTAAATGAGTCTGAAAATGATCATATTCCACCCCATAATGATATTCTCTCATGGGGCTCCACTGACCCCTTCAGGGAGTCCTTCTGCAGCCTCTTGAAGTCTCACATGAGGTGCTGTGGACTCAAGGGTGGGCATAGACCAGCTGTCCTGCTGGAGGAGGAGGAGGAGCAAGAAGAGGAGGACGAGCAGCAGCAGCAGGTTGAGATGCAGCTGGAGCAGAGTCAGAATCCCTAAAATAATTCTTTAGATATTTTCAGAGAGAAATCATGTCTTATTAATTTCTTCTATAGGCTAAATGCCCCTCAGTCCTTAGTTAGTTCTTCTAAAGGACAATTCTGAGTGCATTTATTACACTGATTTATCTGTATCTCATCAGCAATTTAGTCCTATCTAAAATGTGTACTCAAGTACTGGAGACATCACTCCTGATGTGATTATTCAAGGTAGAGTTTAGTGGAATCACTATGTTCTGAACATTGTACTTCTGGGAATACAGCCTAAGATTCCCATAGTTTTGTTGCCTGCCACATTATACTGTTGCCTCATAATAAGCATGTAGGCCATGAAATCTTTAAAATCTCCTCATGGACTATGTAGTCATGTCTAATTAATCTTGTATTTATGCAGTTATGTTTTTTTAAATTACTCAAATAAAGGATTTTATTTTATTCCTATTATGTTTTATCATTTTCTCTTCAACCCATTTTTCTAGTAAGGTAAAATCTTTTTGGATGCTGATTTCATAATCCAATGTCAAGTCCAGATATAATTTATGAATGTGTCAACTATGCTATCTTTTAAGTCATTGATAAAAATGTAGAACAGAGCAGGCCCTGGGACTTAATGCTTTACCAAAGACTTTCTTCCATGTTGACACTGATCTATTATTCAACACTCTGGTTAGTTATTCAACAATTTCTGAATCTACTCTATGGTATTATCATCCCATCCACTTCTTTCCATGTTAGTAACATGATATTGAGGTTTTTATAAATGCCTTGCTGAAATTCTGCTTTGTTCTGTCAATGGCAATCCCTTCTCACATTCCCACCCCACTACCAGTTTAATAACTCTGTCAGAAGTTTGTCTACACAAACAGTCTGGGATGTCTTCTTAATGCACTCCTGCTGGCTCAAAATGATCACTATATCATTCTCTAAATGCTCACAGACCACCTCTTTAATCATTGAATCTAGAATTTTTCCAGAAATTTAGAAGTCCTAGTCACTGTTTAGTGTTGAGGAATGCAAAGAAAGTTGGTAGAGCTTGTGTTGCTGTTCTAGTTTATTCAGAGAGTAGGAGAAGCTAAGAGTTTAGACTGATGAAGTGGGTATAAGCAATTTAGTCAATAGATTGTTGTCTTCTGCTACGGTGTGTGCACACACACATATGTATATGTATGAATGAGTATGCATATATGTATTATATATGCATAGTCACAAAAAACCGAAGGTAAATATAAAACATTTAAATTATACGTTTTCTACCTTCCTCTCAAAATTCGAAGGTTATCAGATGCTCAATTTTCTCCTTCCAGATCTTTAGAGTGTAGTATTTTATCTTCTTTTCTTTATACTGGATTCTATACAATGTAAACCTTTGGAGAACAATCTCCAAAGCCTTATGCTACTCTCATTTCAAATCCAATCATATAGCAGTGCCTGATATTTTGTTAAACTTTGACAGGTACATTACGATGAATATCTCTGATAAAATTAAGGTTTGTGTTTCCATTTAGACAAGGAAGCAGATAGTGATAGAGGTGAGAAATTTTATCTTCCAACTCTTCTGGTATTATCTTTCAATTGATATGCTGGGGAGGGCATAGATAATTTTTGATCCTTTACTAGTGCCTCTCCGAATAAGAGAGACTAAATATATTAGATTTTTGAAAGCAAGAAAACAAAACTTTAAAGCATAATTATAGAAATAAAAGTGTTATTCCATGGCTTGAAATTGGTAAGGGTTCTATGGTTATAGACCATGAGATGCAATGCTACAAGGGACAGCAGAGTCAAGTCCCCTCATTTTACAAATGATTAAACTGAGGCCAAGAAAGGTTAAATCACACAGGTATCAAGAGCAGAACCAAGATTTAAACCCAGGTGCTCTGAGTCTACATCCAGGGCTCTTTGTATTATTTCATGGTGCTTCAATGTGAAAAACTTAACACATGAGACTTCAAAGTTCATATTTAGAAATACAGTTCAAAAATAGGGAGTCAGGTTAGGAAATATGTTCTTGTTGGACAAGAGAGGAAGGTTATCCAGTCTTATTTTTTCTTTCTCTTTAAATCACTTGTGAAGAAACTATCATTAACTAGATTGCTTTTTTTTCTTCCCCAGTTTTGAAAAGTCAAGACATCAAGTTTCTGGGACTAGTAAGACATGATGGTGGGTAGGGCAAGTTCTATCCAGGATAAGTTTAAAAGTTTGGGAAGGTAAAATTTCATGCCATGACTTCTTAATGAATGCCTCCAATTGCTGCAGCAGTTTAAGTTCACAGAACAAAGCAATATAGTCCAAAAGGCTTTAGGACAATGACATAAAGTTATGACTTATACTTAGGCACTGTTTAAATTTCTTTAAAGCGTGCCTTTGGATGTATACATATGCATTCCTATGGATTCTAAATTTCAAAAAGGCAGGATAATGTGCACCTTTAATATTTACTTCTGAGGATACACTAACAAACCTGATTACTGAAATTACACTCTGAAACCAAAGATACCTCACTTTACCTGGGGCATTAGTGGGAACTTCCATCATAGGAGAAGGTAAAAATCCTCAGTTGGGATTATCTTGCATTTCCAAACCTATTTGGTAACAAAAATGTCATGCAACCTAGACCCTGGGCACTCAAAGTTACATAGCAATTCTTTCAAAAGAGGTTAAGAAAAAGAATCTATTTTTCCCCTCCCTCTCTTGGAAGAAGGAATGGAATACTTAGGACAAATCAATAGATTTAACTAATATGTCCAATGTCTTCTCATTCCAAAAGCGAAAAGCAAGAGGATAAAAGATAAGTTCTCCCTTGATTAAGCAAACAGTGCTGAAAAAAAGGAATAAAGCCAACTTTATGCTTAGGTGCAGCACATACAAGGTATCACAATTCTTAATGTCTATAACACTTTAACATGTTAGAAACTCATACACAGGTGGGGCAGAGCCAAGATGGTGGCTGGAAAGCAGGGACTTGTGTGAGCTACCCCACAAGTCCCTCCAGACACCTATAAAAATGGCTCTGAACAAATTCTAGAACTGCAGAACCCATGAAATAGCAGAAGAAAGCAAGGCTCCAGCCCAGGACAGCCTGGATGGTCGCTGGGTGAGGTCTATCGCATGGAACTGGGAGTGGATAGGAAGGAGCAAAATATAGTTAGTATTTCCCAACATGAGTATTGTGGAAGAGTTTTACATAATGATATGCATGTGGCCTATGTTGATTTGCTTGGATGGGTGGGGAGGGAAGAGGGGAGATAATTTGGAACTCAAAGTTTTAAAAACAGATGTTCAAAAAAAAGTTTTTGCATGCAACTAGAAAGTAAGATACACAGGCAATGGGGTGTAGAAATTTATCTTGCCCTACAAGAAAGGAAGGAAAAAGGGGATGAGAGGGGAGGGGGGTGATAAAGGGGAGGGCTGACTGGGGAACAGGGCAACCAGAATATATGCCATTTTGGAGTGGGGCGGAGGGTAGAAATGGGGAGAAAATTTGTAATTCAAACTCTTGTGAAAATCAATGCTGAAAACTAAAAATATTAAATAAATTAAATAAGTCAACAAAGAAAAAAAAAGAAACTCATACGCAAATCCCAGGTCATATCCAAAAGGTGCTGCAAATAATATTTTTAAACTATTTTTTAAATTATAGTTTGACTACATCATGATATTTATTTGTATTACTTTGTGGTGAGACTTGGAGGAAAAAATTCTCTTGTGATTCTAGTGTGACATTAGGCTTTTTGTTGCCAGCATGGTCCCACATCACCTTGTATTGTCCTGATGAAGGAAAATATGGTAGCACATAATAATGCCTTGAAGATAGCAGCTTCTCACAACTTACAAAACAATGTTTACTTCATATGTATAAACATACGTATATACACACAGATTTATTTTTGCTATTATTACTTTGATGATTCCCAAAGATGTGTGTTTCCTCTCAGTCATTATTAAAACTGCCAAGACAGTATTGGTTATAAAAATAGCTAGGATACAAACAACCCACACATAGACTTTATAGTTATCTCCTAATGTGTCCTTACATAACTTTGCCTTAAAGCTATCTTTCACAGGGTAGATAATGGGTCAACAGGGATGGGGGCAAGGGGAGGAAGTCTTTATATCATATGATCTTATTCCTTTTTAAAAGTCTAGACTACAAGAGAAGAACTTCATTTTAAGCCTTATATAAATTAGTAAGTGAATAAATCTAGATAGGTGAATTATATTCTTCCGTTGCTTGATTTATCTCAATGGGATCCCAGGTCTAAGATAAATATTGGTAACTATAATTATAAAATGAATAAACTGTAACAAATGACATACATAAATTATATATATGTAACAATGCTATATTTTGCTGTTCATTCACTTCAGTCATATCTGACTCTTCTTGACCCCATTTGGTGTTTTCTTGGCAAAAATACTGGAGTGGCTTGCTATTTCCTTTTCCAGCTCATTTTATAGATGAGGAACTGAGGCAAACAGGGTTAAGTGACTTGCCCAGGGTCACACAGCTTGTAATGTCTGAGGCCAGATTTGAACTCAGGAAGATGAGTCTTCATGATTCCAGGCCTGGCGCTCTCTCCACTGCTCCACCTAGCTGCCCTATGCTGTACTTTGCTTTCATCTAATGAATCTTTCTAATCTAATCTTTTTAGTGAAAATGGTGACCCTAATTCCATCTCACTGTAGGAAACGTACTTTGAGCATCCCCTCGTCCCCAGTTATTTTGTTCATCCATGTTCTCCTTCAAGACGATTACTGACAATGCATTTTTTTGTGCATCTACTTTTGCCAAGATGCCACACTAACTAAGCAGTAGGAGTGTAAAACAAGGTGACTGCTGTAAAACGACATGCAATCCATTTAGGTAATGTATTGACATAGGAGGATAAAAAACAAAAGAAGAGCCTGATAGTGAATCTGACTGAAATACAGATGGGAAAGCATTCCTGGAGGTCTGAGATAGTCATTTATCAAGATGAGACTTACGCTATGCACATAAGAAATACTCAATGAGTATTAAAGTAATTGATGCATGTGTGATTTTCTTAGGATCATTGATCTAGAACTGGGAGGAACCTTTGGGACATTCTTGATAAAGCCCTTCATTTTACAGATAAGGGGAACTTAGACCCGGAAAGGCTAAGTGAGTTATTCAAGTTTACATAGGTAGTATTTACCAGAGACTGAATTGGAACCTAGTTTCTCTGACTGCAGAGACAGTTCTCTTTCTACTTTGATATACTACCTGCATATTTTAGTCAGTCTTTGAAGGAAGATTAAAGTGTAGAAAAATTCATATGAATTTATGAACACGTATTCTGGGCTTAGGTCAGGGCAATTCCTTTCAGTAAATAAATCTGTCATTTATGAGTTAATTGTATGGTTTGTAGCTCAGCACAGTTTGTATTTTGTCCAAATTCTGCACAATTACTAAACTTGTAAGCTTTACTTCATTAGCACCATGCTCCAGCCAACTTAACTAATTACTCAGACTATTTCAAGCTTAACAACAACCTGTTTCAATTAAGTTCCCAATGTCATGACTCACCAAATCTCTCTCTTTTCTAGACTTTGACTTTTTCCAGTCAGCGTTAAGTTTCAGGACTCTAATGATAATACATTTTAATTGCTATGATAGAGGTCAGTTTAAGTCATCCTTAAGTTATTCTATTTTTGATAATCTAGGTTTTTCAGTTTTCTTTAGACTACAGATTATGGTTTCCAGTGCTTTTATTAGCAAGCATAATGATACACAAGAATTTTTTTTCCTGCTGAGCATCATTTTGTAACATGACCTTTCCTGAAGAATCAAAATTGTGGTACACCCTAATCACAGCAGAAAGATCCATGGTGAGCATATATAACCTGAAGTATTTTACCAATGATGATATGGGCAAGATGAGGTATAAAGATAAGATCTAGCCATAATCATTTAGTAAGAATGGATGGTCAGGCCAAGTGTCACATCGATATTCAAAGGAGATTAAAAAATAACTTTTGGGTAGGTCTTCCCCAGGGAATTTATTAGAGGAAATGGACAACAGTTACACAGGACAAAAAGTATGGATGGGGAATGATTTGCATTACTGTAGAGAGGACATGCATATGTGAAATCATGAGTTTATTCAGAGATTGATGAATAAAAAAGGAATCAGAAATAGTTACAGGTAAAAAAAGTAACTTGGGGTGGAACATATCTGTCTTGGGCTTGAGGTTTTCCAAAAGCCCTAGTTTGGTGATGGCTTTGACATCAAGTCTTCTTCTCTCAAGATTCATGCTCCCTTGTTTCACAAGTAATCACACTTAACGATCCCTCATTTCTGGGTGACCTTTTCCTACTTCCATGTTCTTGCACAAGGTACCCAATAAATGAAACTTTATCCATTGTCTTTTGGCTTATCATTTCACTATATAACCTGCTGAATTCCTCTTAGAATTCAATAGAATTTGACATGATGGATGAACCAACTTCCCATTAACTACCTTTATGACCACCCATTACAACCATGTTCCATCTGGTACTTTATAGTAATAATCTCCTTTAACTTTTTTCTGTGGATGTGTTTCTAATCCTAAAGTCTTGCACTCATGCTTTATTATGGTTGTCCTAGGTTATGCAAGGCTATAATAATAAAAAGTAAGCTCTTATAAGACCTACCAAGCTAGTAGGTTGAAAAGGCTTTGGTTATAGGCACAGTGAAAGACCATATGATTCCCATTTGAATACCTAAGTTTAGAGATTCATCAACAGAGTTAAGCCTCAAGCTTAGAATATTTCTCTTTATCCAGAGCAATTTAAGAAGACAGACCTATTACGTCAATTATATAATAATAAGATGGCCCTCTATATCAGAAGGTACACACATATACACATACATATATTCATGCCTCAATCAACATTTATTAAATGTTTAGTATGTTCCAGGCCCTATGCTACATATTGGGGATTTAAATACAAAAAACTAAACCATCTTTAATTACAATGAGCTTACATGCTAATGGAGGAGACAGTAGTAGTGTATACATAATGATACTATCTAATGTATACACAAACACAATATTGCATAAATTTATACAAATTAGTTTGGGAGGGGAAAAGGAGAAGTAACTTACTGGAAAAAGATGATAAGATTTTTTTTTTACAATGCTGAGTTCTAAGCGTCATTAAAAGACATAGAGCCCGGAGACAGGTAGGGGTGTATGAGTGTGTATATAGATTCCAGGAATGAGGACAGGATGAAAGATACGATTTCAGAGTTATTTGAATAGAAGTGAAGCTTGGGAGTGAAAGATTACTGAGAGAGGAACTATAAAGAGAGAAGAGATATGAGGAAAAAAAAAACATGATGAGATAAATAACTAGGAAGAAACTGTTACATCATGGGAGAGAGAGAAAGGGCCTTGGAGGCCAAAGAATTTAATCCCTTCATTTTACAGTTGAGAAACTAAAGTCATTAGGGATTAAGTGATTTGTCCAAAGCAAAAGAGGAGGGATCTGAACTCAGGTCTTCTGCCCTCAAATCTAGTGATATTTTCATTGTGCTATGCTGCCTATAGATAGAATATATAAGCTAATAAAGGATTCTTCCTTGTCATCAAACCACAAATTTGTTGCTGTTCAGTCATTTTTCAGTTGTGTCTGGCTCTTTGTTACCCCATTTGGTGTTTTCTCAGCAAAGACACTGAAGTGGTTTTCTACTTCTTTCTCCAGCTCATTTTACAGATAACGAACTGAGGCAAACAGGTTTAAGTGACTTGACCATGGTCACACAGCTAGTAAGTATCTGAGGCCAGATTTGAATTCAGTAAGATAAATCTAAGCACTGGCTCTATCTGTTGGGCCATTCTAACTGTTCTCAAACTACAAACAGGATCCTAATACATATTTTTGTAGGACCTTAATAAATATTTTTGTTGTGAATGATACTTCATTGTCTTTTTTGCGGGAGCAGGAAGCAAAGCAAGAAGAGGAAAAAAGAATCTATGAGGATAGATATTGACACTGGACATTTTCATTTTTATTTAATAGGTATAAGGACCCTGGAGGTGAGGAAATTTCTATGAATTCTGGTTGCCACCTGCTCAGCAATTTATAGTTTTAGAGGGCTGCCTAGAGCTGGCGGGGGTTGGGGGGAAGGGGGTTAAATGACTGCCCAGGGTCTTCCTGGCTTGAAGGCCAGCAGTGTAATTTTACAACACACTGACTCTCATGTGTTATGTCATTAAAATTAAATAAGATGTAGCAAGATCAAGAGGCTGGCTTCTCTTCATCTTGGCACACTGCCTCTATAATTCAGCATTCATTTGTGCCCCAATTATGTCCCTTAATTTTGAGGACAAAACTCTTGTAGGCAGAAAGACAATCAGATAAAAATCTTGCTTCTCTTCTTTTAAATTCTCTGAGAACTATTAGGTTTATGAATATACCTAAGAGGTGAATGGAGCAAAAAAAAAAAGAGAATAGAAAGCTGCTCCTTTAAATTTTATATGTGTTTTATGTCTTCCCTTTCATGTAAAACATCCACAAAGCATTGACAGTGATTTACACAGAGGGGAATTCCCAGAATTCATTTGGCAGATTGAAAATCAAGAAGGAAGAGGCAAAATATAGCCACCTGCTGTTTCAGGAAGTTACAAATGGTAGGCTTCTGAGGGTACTGACTTTCCCCTTTAAGTCAGAGTATCACCCTCTTCCTTGCTGGATTTCTCAGTCATGAGGAACAAAGGACTAGGATATTGTAGACACTTTCCTATCACCTAAAGAACCCTTTTGTCTCCACCATCAACTCACATGCTCATAATGTTAATATTTTAAGAGTTTCTGTTTGTGAAGTAACAATGCAGTGCTATTCTGTGCCTTGAAAGATAGCACCTCTGAGAGATAGCATTACTACAGGTGATATATGTGCAAAAACTGAGGGAAACGCCTTGGCCCTTCTCTGATAATCCATGTCACCAGATATTTGGTGAGTAGCTGATTGCTATTCTTCAAAGAACCTGATTGAGGGAGGCTCTGTTTCTTTCCCTTTTAGACTGTGTAATGCCTGTCATTCAGATCCTCCATGAAATATTAACTAAATATTAACTAACTAATATTCATAAGATCACAGACCTAGAAGTGGAAGAGACCTCAGAGGCCATCTAGTAATAAGAATAACCATGACAACAATAATCATAATGATGATAATAATAACTATCACATAAGTTTTAAGATCTAACAAGTACTTTAAATGTTATCCAGTCCAATCCCTAATTTTACAGATGAGGAAACTGAGGCTCAGGGAGTCTAAACGATTTGCCCAAGGTCATACAGGCAAGTAGGCTTTTAAAGAAAAGCATGATTTGAGTCTCAGTCCTATAATTCAGAATCAGTGTTCTTTCTACATTGTATTAATCAGTTCCATTTGCAACCATTTCCCCTTAAAATACATACCAATTATTGTGAAAACATAGTCACACATCAAGAGGAGTCTCTTTTATATGACAAAACATCTGGTAAAACCCCTCACTTTTATTTCTAGGTTTGTAATTCACTTAGTGGGATTGACCTTTAAGTATGCACAGAATATACACATAACAGGATATCAAGATATCAAATTAAACGAAAGATTTTAATGTATGGCATTTAAATAGTCTTTTATTGCACTATTTATAAAACTGTTTTATAGAACACTAAAAAGTAAGGGACTGTTTAAAAATGTTAATCCTATAATTAATAGTCAGAGACATACGCTTTTCCCTAGCATGAGGCAGTGATATTCTAAATCTGTTACCATGAACTTTATAGGAGGAGACAGCCATCTGCCTACACGCAGTCATCTAAAGCAAAGCAAAAATAGGTACCCTTATGTTTTCTTCCATGAAATGTGGTGCTGTTGTGATAAAACAGGGTTTAGCTAATATGAATTAAGATAGGATGTCTTAAGAAAAATAGGAATGAATTACATAGTAAATTGAAGCTGATTCCGTAAATCACTGATATTATGAGATCCAACAAGAATTTGAAAGCATATAGCAGTGCAGAAAAGGGGGTTGGGTGTGGTTCCATTCTTAATGGATTATACCTCACTCTTTTTTACAGCTCTAAACCATCCTTTTTTTGCATATTTTGACCTAGTGCTAGTTTATTCATTTCTCCTAACTTAATTGATGCCAGAAGCATTGTGTGAAATTCACACTGCACTTCAAGGCAAAGCTGCTAAAATGCTACTCTCTAGCATTCACTCACGGGTATGTATTATTAAAAGCAACTGAAACATTAGAAGTCTCATGAAGGAGAGCTAATTTTCTACATGACCTCAACACACTTGCCTTTTTTCACCCTTAGCAGTCAAGTACCATTTACTCTTTCATCAACTGGGTTCAGATTGTTTCAGTTATAATCAAAACATCTAAGTCTTATTCTCATATTGTTAGTTGACTGGATTGACTACTAATACTGTTGCTGGAGAACAATTCTTTTTAGGTCACCTAATTTGATTTTAGTATTTGTTTTAGGAATCTTTTTAAAAAATGTAAATAGTATTTTATTTTTTCCAATACATGTAAAGAAAATTTTCAGCATTCATTTTTTATAAGATTTTGAATTCCAAATTTTTTCCCTCCTCCCTGCCATGGCAAGCAATCTGATATAGGTTATACATATGCAACCATGTAAAACATATTTCCACATTAGATGTGTTGTGACAGGAGAAACAGAAAAAAAGGAAAAAAATATGAAAAAACCCCAAGAAAGTGCAAATAGTATGCTTTGATCTACATTCAGACTCATTAGTTCTTTCTCTGGCTGTGGATAGCATTTTCCATCATGAGTCTTTTGGAATTATTTTGGATAATTGTATTTCTGAAAATAGTGAAGTCTATCAAACCTGGTCATCTCACAGTGTTGCTGTTACTGTGTACAATGTTCTCCTGGTTCCGCTCACTTCATTCAATAATTCATGTAAATCTTTCCAGGTTTTTCTGAAATCCACCTGCTCATCATTTCTTATAGCACAATAGTATTCCATTATATTTATATACTACAGTTTATTCAGCCATTCCTGTTGATGGGCATCCCTTCAATTTCCAATTCCTTGCCACCATAAAAGAGCTGCTGTGAATATTTTTGTACATGTAGGTCCTTTCTCCTTTTTATGATCTCTTTGGGTATTGCTGGGTCAAAATTATGCACAGTTTGATTGTCCTTTGGGCTAGGTATCTTTTTAATGATCTTCATTCTTCTCTAGGTTCCACTCTTGACACTGGATTTTCTCCTTTTTCTCACTCTAAAAGTTTATTCTGTTCATAGACATCTCACCCTGGAAGTCTCCCACAAATACCCAGGACTCCTTCCTCTGATTAGTCCAGCCATGTTTTCATTCCTCTTCTGGCTTCCTTCCTGATTCTGTGGACTTTCTCCACCATGGCCCCTGTGATTATCTTCTCCTTCCCCTTTACTTTTCAGCTCTCTTTAATTAGAATGTAAACTCCTTGAGGGCAGGACTATATTTTTGCTTGCATGTATTAATAAAAATCATAGCAGCGTTTATATAGCTCTTTCAGGTTTGCAAAGTACTTACAAATATTTTATCCTCCTTAAAACTCTGGGAAGTAGGTGATACTACTATTTCCAATTTCCAGATGAGGAAGCTGAGTCTGAGAGAAGTTAAGTGACTTACCCAGGGTCACACAGTTAGTTACTATCCAAGGCAGGATTTTAACTCAGGTCTTCCGTACTCTGGATATAACACTTGTATTCTCAGCATTTATCACAATTCCTGGCTCAGAATATCCTTCTTGATTTAGCTTAACTTCTTGGAAAACAAATTGGATAACATGATCACAACAAGGTAAATAAACTTTAATGTCCAAAAATAAGAATGGAATGATGAAGATATTCCAGATCATGTTACCTCAGAGGAACTTCAATATACAGAGATGAAATAAAAAAGCTTTATTCTGACACCATGCTATTCTACACTGTTAGAGACATATCTATAACTTGACAACCAAAGTGCTTTTTTTTTCCTCGAGCTATGACATTCAACAATCCTAAGAGGTCCCATTAAAGGTTTTATCTTTTAATCAAAATTATACTGCTTGATAACTGAGGTAATATCTTAGAACTTGAGGAAAAAACTAGGGAATAATGGACACCCCAACTTTTAGGGTTGCTATATTCTATGTCTAGTAGACCCCATAAGACATTTTCCATAACTAATTTAGGTAATAATCTCAAAACCAACAAAATAATGAGACCAGTTTTTTCACAATTTATAACCAAATTAAATCATTCTGAACATTAAGATTTCAATGGTTTTTTACCCCAATACAGTAACAATTATAATACTTGAACCAATTATCCTACCTGGAATAGTTATCAAACCACATTGGTAATTTACATTCAGAAGCTAAACTTTGTTAACTAGCATCTCTCTTGTGACCTAACAACGTGCTCTGCAAAAAAAGAATGTAGGGCAGGAGATTGAATGGGTATTGTGCTAGATTTGGTAAGGAGACATGAGTTTGAATCCTGACTCTGACATTTGTGTGACTGTGGAATTCTTACTTAATGTCTTCTCTACTCTGTTTTTCTCATTTTGAAAATGAGAAGCTTGGTCTAGATGACCCTTGGCCTCCCTCCTTTTTCCCTCTATCTATAAGTTGATGATCTTATTTTAACCTGGGGATAAATGGTTCAGTTTTTCAAAAATTCTTTAAAATTTAGGTCTGCTTCCAAATTTTGACATTGTAAGTCATACTACCAAAGTAGTAATAACAAATTACTTGATTTAAAAAAAAGATCAATGAAATGATGATTAAGATATGCCTTGATGACACAGAATGAATCCTTATCATCACAAAATATTTACTATTTAATAAGTAAAAGGACTTATCTACTTAGTTTACAGTATTTACCAAGTTCAACAAATGCCTGAACAAAAGGAGGATATCTTTTTTGTTGCCAATATGCTTGCCTTTTTATTTCTGGTTTCTAAACATTGAATAATGATGGTGATAATAGATAATATTTACACACTTCAAAAGCACTTTACTTTTATTAGCTTATTTGATCCTCATGACAACCATGTGAGATAGGTTTTATTATCCCCATTTTACAGATGACAAGAATTAGTTATAAGTATATGTGACTTGCTCACGGTCACACAGCTAGTAAGTATCAAGGTTGGATTCAAACTCAGGTCGTTCTAACTCCAACTATCCTCTATGCTACGAGAAATAATTGTCCAGAGGATTATTTACCATTTTCTAAATTATTAATATCATCTAAATTTATCAGCATTTTTTACAATAAGGGGTAGTGTAGCCTGATTGCTAGAGAATTTACCTTGATGTCCAGAAGAGCTAAGCTCAAGTCTTACTTCTGAGGCTGAGTGACAATGGGTAGGTCATATAGCTTCCTGGGGTCCTAGAAGACCTCCAAGACTTTAAGTTGCAGAAAAGGCATCAATCCTCATTAGTAGAGGAGTGTTTTATCACCTGCATCTCCCTTTAGCAATGAAAGCACAGATGCAGCCTCTAACCTCTTTATATGAAACAAAACTTTGAAGAAAAATGAACATCATATATTATAAAGTGATTTAATAAAACTATGCACAAAGTTTTTCAGACAAATATAAATTAACTTCAGTTCACCTTGAGACAAGTTGTTTCCAGTCAAACCTTAAACTTCCTATGATTCCCCTACATAAAAGGCAAAATATTACCTGCCCCTCAGAAAAAAGAAAAAGCAAAGATGAAAATAAAATCATAGAGAAGCTGACTTAATGAAAGAAGAAGGGAAATGGGTGAAGCTTCAGCAAAAGGATCTGAGTAGAATAGGTTGCATCTAGAAACTGTTAGTGCATATAATAATGTACCAAAAAAAGGAAATTAAGGAAATGCAAAGGAAAGAGAAGAGTGATGTTGCCCTGTGTCTGGAACAGCATACATCCTCTAAAAGGTCAGACATCTCAAAATGGCACAGGAGATGCCTTTTATACTTTTATTTTCTTCTATTACAATCTTTAAGTGAGGATGCTTTACCCTCAACATTGTTACAAGAGCCAAAGGTTATTTTGTGATGTTTTTTAAATACTTTATTATCCCACGACTACAGGAAGGAAAATATATTACTTCCCCCACAAACATTCTATACACTGCAGTCTTTCAAATGATTAAGCAGAAAGCTGGGAGGGCTTTAAAATCTTCCTAGATTCAAATGTCCATAGCAAACATAATATCAATTGGTTCATTTTCAAAAAGGAGAAACCAAGTCCAGTGATACTTGTTCAGACACATGAAACCTTCATACAAAAATTAGACTTCAAATGAAGACTACAAGAACTCCTCACTCTCTGTTAAAGGGGGAAAACACTCCCAAAAGCTTTGATGCATCCTAGTCTCCTTATTTCATTAACTCAGCTAACTGTCAGACATGCAAAATAGTCCCATAAGGTAATTCCACGTTGATCAGAGAGGAACACATATTCTCTCTGCCTGGCTTTCACAGAGGCATTTTGGAGAAACAAAAAGGAGAAAAACATGTGTAGGATTTAATTTACTTCAATCTTGGGTAAGGGATGAAAAAAAAGAAATGTTCCCTGCAATCTGAAGCATCACACAATA
Source organism: Trichosurus vulpecula (assembly GCF_011100635.1). Lineage (NCBI taxonomy): Eukaryota > Metazoa > Chordata > Mammalia > Diprotodontia > Phalangeridae > Trichosurus > Trichosurus vulpecula. Next base: position 216,637,414 of record NC_050579.1, on the reverse strand, counting down.
GAGTCATTTCCCCCCTAATTTAGTACCATTGATTGGTTTCACATAGAATATAATGACCTCTTTCAGTTGGCAATGCAGGGAGATGTATGCTAGTTACATTATGTTCTCATATATTGGCAGTCTGGCAAGCACGGTTTTGGCTCTGGTTGCCCAATACTGCTTCAAATAATGGAAATCCTATTAGGAAACCATTAGAGATTTATAATAGGGGAAAGCTCTCTTTTTAATGCACAAATACTTCCCTCTTCCAATAATGCTAAAAGCATCACCCCAGAGGCATCAAGGAGAGAATATAATGCTTTATACAAAGAGTAAGAAAATTTAAACATGGGTGCAACGTTTGTGATATGTAAAAGTCCTAGATATAAATAAGAGCACATAAATGTGGTAAAAGATGGAATCTTAAGCAATGCCATTCATGATGTCCAAAATTCTTCACTATTTGTTAGACAGTAACTCATAACAACTAAGAATTGCTTTCCATGCTTACAGAAGTAATTAAGAAAATAACAATGCACTTAAAACTTTAGCTTTTCTTCAGTGTAGTAATTCAGAATTCTTTTAGAAGTACAATGAATTGAATACCAAAGAGAATCACATACCAAAAAAGACTCCAAAGCACAGTGTGTTGGCAATGACTAAAGGACAAAGTGCCCTATCATAATGTTTAGTATTTAAGAGATTATCGATGCTTCTCACTTTGGGTAATGGTTAATAATATGTGGACAACATATCTCTAATTCTCCTTCACCTTCTTTACTAAAGAAAAAAAACCTATTATTTGAAAAGGAAGTAGGGTTGATAATGAAGAACACTTACCCTTTTCGCAGAAGCGGCCAGTAAAATATAAAGGACAGTCACACTGAAATGATGCCGCACCATTAGATGGAAAGATAGGATGGCAAGTCCCTCCATTATGGCATAAACTATCTTGGCATACTGATGACATTCCATGAAGATCATGAGAAGGCCCAAGAGAATCCAGTCCTTCAGGAATAACAGAAGGTGCTGCAAAGGAGGCTGTAGGTAGCTCTTTATAGACTGATGATCTGTTGAAATGAAAATCAATGTGAAGTTTCAGGTGAGAAACCTAATTATGAACAATCAAAATGTATGCATGTAAAAGGGGAGAATATCAACCCAAATGATCTGTTTTGAAATTTATTTTAACTTTTGATAAGTTTTTGTTGATTTTATTGATATCTTTTTTCACATTGACACAATTTCCCCAATATCTCCTCATCACCTCCCAAAGAGTCACCCCATAAAGCAAAGGTTATTTTTAATGACAAAAGAGGGGAAACTAGCATAATTAATATGAAAAATAGGTGCAATTTATAACAGTTGTAGACTTCCCACTTCTGCAGAGGGATAGGGTAGGACTATCTTCTTACATCTCTTCTTTTGAGCCATGCATATTCTTTTTAATTTTGCAATCTACTCTTTTGATTTTCAGTGTTTGTATGTAGTTGTCCTGTTTACATTGTTGTAGTCATTGTGCTTATTGCTTTCTTGGTTTTGCTTACTTTATTCTGCATCAATTCATGTAAGTCTTTCCATTCTTCATTGTACTCATCATATTCCTTGTTTCTTACAGAAGTTATATTTTGTTATATTAATGTACCACAATTTTTGAACCATTCCCCAATCAATAGACATCTACTTTATTTTCAATTCTTTGCAACTACAAAAAGAGTACTGTTTGAAATATTTTGGAGTATATGCAAACTTTCTTTTTGTCAGTTATGTATTTGGGGATCTCTGTCTAGCAGTGGAATCTCCGGATTAAAGGGTATGGACATTTTAGTAACTTTATTTCCATAATTACTTTCCAAGATGAATATATTGATTCACAACTCCACCAACAATATGCCAGTGTGCTCATCTTCCCAGAACTACACTGACATGGACTATTCACATCCTTTGTCATCTCTACCAATTTGCAAAGTATGAGGTGAAACCTATAGTTTATTTTGATTTACCTTTCTCTTATTATTAGTGATTTGGGCAGTTTTATGTGTTTAGAAATAGATTGACATTTTTCTCTTGAGAACTGTTTTTGATCACTTGGTAAATGATCACTCATCTATTAAGGAATGACTTTTGTTGTATACACACATACATACACACAATACATACATATATACATACATATACATATTTAAATATATTAATTGTTTATATATATTGGACACCAATCCTCAATGGATCAATTCAAAGCAGAAGAGGTTGTCACATGTATTTTGTAACCTGTGGAATAGTTAAGTCTTTGTAATGTTGAGGTTATATAATATTCCCCAAATTCTCCTTGGATGAATCATCATGCTGTTATCCCATAAATTAAAAACAAAATAAAACATTTATTAGTGCTCACGATGTATAAAGTACTATGCCAAGTGCTGGAGGTACAAATAAGAAAGCAAGACAGTCCAAGTTCTTAAGTAACTCACATCTTAATATGGCTATTGTTTAGGTATCTTGAATCCTTGGAGACAAGGAAAATAAAATATATGATCTGGCAGTTCCTCTCAAGATGTAAAGGCTTTGCATAAGGAACCAGTGATGTTGATTTTTAGAGGAACGATGGATCTATGTAAATTTGAAAAGTGTCATCACCAAGTTGGCTAGGGAGGGATGACATTTTTGGCCACAGTAACTTTTGTAAGAGTGTTTATTAATCTGTAGGATGTTATGATCAGTAGAGGGAATACCCACAACAATAAAATCAGAAGTTCTTAAAATGCCAGAATCAATGAATCGGATGATACTCTGTAACACAGTCTACACTATGTGGCAAAATCAAAAGTGACTGAAAGTTATTATTCATTTTATTTGTAGTCAGTCAACATGGCTCTGTAAGTGTCAAGGAGACTGGAAGTAATTTTCAGGGGAAATCTTTATGAGCTAAATCTACCAAATATTTTGATCACATCTTTTTAATACAACATCTACCAGAAGAACAAAAACAATAACAAATTATTACATTTATTGTTTAGATTTATGACTTCATCAGTGTAGAGGATACCGACTGAGGGAAATTCTTCTACCAATGCAAGTAGGCAATTGTTTTGGAACTTACAGTCTCAGAAAGTTTACTAGGACACTAAGTGGTTAAGTGATCTGCCTGATATCACACAGTCATTAGGTGTTAGAAACAGGCCTTGAAATCAGGTCTTTCTGACTTCCAGATGGGATTTCTACCTACTGTTCCAGTTTGTGTGTGTATGTATATACACATTATATTTTATAGTCTACATGAATATATTCTATATGCACATTTACAAAACAAAACAAAACACAATACATATACGCCCATGTAAAACCTTATGATTTGCAGTGATTTTTATATATGTTAACTTATTTGATTCTCACAACAACCTAGGGAGGTAAGTGCTATTGTTATCTCTTTTATAGGGAGAAAATTGAATCTGAGAGAAGTAATATGACTTCTCCAGGGTGACACAACTAGTGTCTCGGGCAGATTTTGAACTTAAGCTTTCTTGACTCCAAGCCCAAGGCATCATTATGCATTGCCCCACCTAACTGTTTTGCTCTTCCTCTTTGTCCTTCTCTCCAGCTTCCCTCACTCTATAAACATATGCACATATATATTATATTCAAATAATGTTATGCATATACACACACAAACACATATACATACATATATATGTATAAACATGCATACTTAAAGGAGAGAGGCGAGGGAAAGCTACACAATTTGTAAATTGGATTCTGCTTATGAAGGAGGAAAGGAGGAGGGAAAGAATAGAATGGATAGAAAGAGAAGAGAAGACATTTCCATACTTATATAATACTGGTGTAGCATTGTTCTTAGAGAACTAGTATTCCCAATAGGACAATGTGTCTTCACCTTCCATGTTGGACACGTACTTTGGCAATGTGACCCTGGGCAAATAGTTTTATCTCTCAAAGTCCTGGACAACTCTGAGATAAGACATCTGTGAACCTTGAATAATAATTTTCTATTTGCATTAATAAGGGGAGTTGCCTCACTGGGTCTCTTCCCTATACAGATGAAAACATTAGTACAAAAACAAAACATGAAGAGACACAATTCCACAGTGTGTCTAAGCTATTCCTCCCCTATTTAAAATGATCTAGTGGTGCTACAGTGTTTACACATAAAAATTTGATTCAATTAAAAAAAAACAATCCTGGTACAAGGCTGTGTGCTATAAATAAATTTCATACTCTTCAGTTTTGCATGTAGGGTCCTTCACATCTCATACAGTACTTTCTTAGCCTTATTTCCTGATATTTCTCTGTGTACCATATGCTGTTCTCCTCAAGTAAACTTCATTTTCTTGCCTTTGGACCTTGGATCATACCATTTCCTCTACATTGAATGAACACACTCCTCACCCTCACCCCACCTCTGCCCAGGAAATGCTCATCTATCTCAAACTCTACTTCCTTTCCATCTATAGGTCACTGATACTGTGATCCTCCAGGAAGCCTTTCTAATTTTGCTCATCTAGAAGAAATCCCCTCCTCATCTCAGGTGCTACATGCTTTAAGAGAGACTTAGCAACTCCCTACTGCTTTGGGAACCTATGTCCAAGCTAGGAAAATTAAATGCCTGATGTTCTAGTTAGAAGGGCAATGTGGAATTTCAACATGCAGCCCATTATACAATGTATTTAATGTCAGCAGATATTAAAACATCCATATTATGTTAAGCCATTAGGACCAAACCAGCACTAGCAATATCAATTCAAAATTAATAAAGATGAAATTTTATTTGCATATCACTTAATGACTAGTAATGGTGTTTTGCATGCTTTTTTCCTTAATTTCCATAAGCCATAAATGGTTTGCCAAAGGCTGTCCCTGAAACTGTTAGTTCATCTTCTGAGGATTTCATGTAAACAACATTAAATTACTCTATTACACAGCTAGAAAGACAGAAATGAAAATAAACTCAAATACTGCTAGCATTTAACTTCACTTTCACCAAAAATACTTAACATAAAAGAGAGACCAAATGAATGTAGACACTTAATAGGAGCAATTTAAATATAACTGGCCATGACAAAAAGAACATTCTAATTAATCATCCCTTTAATAATAGAGCCTTGTGAGTGCTCATGGATTTTCAAAGGGGCACTTTGGAAGAATAAAGTCACTAGAGACAGATTGATTCTACAACATATGAAACGTCAGTCAGTGACGATTGATTCAATTCATCCTATCTAACAACTCTTAAGGAAGAAAATGGTTATTTAGATGTGCCTATGAAGAAATCTGCTTGCTTATAATAATCAAGTGTTCAATTTTACATCAAAAGCAGGACATAATGTACATGTTCTAGGTCAAAATAAGTCTGGTCCATTAAACACAAAATTACTTAAGGCAGTGTTAGCACTACAGATCTCATTTGCCAAGACAGCAGATCATGGGGGTATTTGCTTTTCATCAAGGCAAGATATTGTGTTAAGTCCTGGGGAATACAAAAACAAAAGAGCTCTTGTTTTCAAAAGGAATATATTCTATAGGGAAATTTACTTCAAGAAATATGGGGGTTGCTTTTAGAGCATTCAAAAGAGGAGGAAGGATATTAGAAACTGAATAAACTGCCAAGATGGCTGACTGAGTAACAGGCAGGTCAAATGCTTTTACATATCTACTTCAACAAAATACTGAATTTCCTATCAGATTAATGATTAAGACACCCCAAAAGTAAATACAGTAAAGCAGTTCTTCCACCCCAGAAACTGAAAAAAAATCAGCCAGAGGTAAATATAGAATAAGAAAGGGGGGATCCACAGCATAGCCAAGGTTAACTTGACCAAATATAAGACTCATGTAGGCTTCAGGGCTATATGTTCAAAGGCAGCAAGATCAGAGTTCCAGAACTAAGTTCTGGAACTTTAGTTCTGGAACTAAAATAGTTCCAGAGTGGTTAGAAAGTCCAAAACGTGTGATCTTTGAAGACTTAGGGAATTCAGTTCAATGGGCAATGGGGAACTACTAATACACTGAGACACAGCTCCCACCAGGATATCCTAAGCCTAGATCTCTAACACTTTGTCTTCCTGTGGGAAAAATGGTCTTGTGGATCCAACACTCCAAACCTCAAAAATCCAGAGTGGGGGCAATCCTCCAAGTCCAGGTAAGACCAAGCAGGGCCAACTAATGTACCAAAATATCAGGGAGCTGAGATTGGTTCTTGAACAAGGCTCCAATTTAGGAACTAAAACTGAACTGGTGAGCAAATAAAAACAAATGCTGACACTATTTTAGAAAATGTTGCACTGGTAGAGATATTGAAAAAGAAAGCACAAAATAACCGAATAACAACTTCAAACAGAGTCTCAAAGGAAAAAAATATTTTACATTAGGGGTGCATGAATACCTAGAAAAAATGAAGCATGAAATAAAAAGTTTAATAGAAGTTCTGGAGGAAAGAATTATAAAGAGAATAAGTAGCCTAGAAGAGAAAGTGGTAAACTTTATCCCCAAAAATGGACTCCCTGAAAACCATAATAGTTTTGAAAAAAAATTACAGTCATTGCTTTCTAAAGCAAAGTAAATTGTGATAAAAAGATAGAACAAAACCAAAATGATGGGGAAAATGCAAGCTATCTGATATAAAAAACAGTCTATCTGAAACCATGGTCAAGGAGAGACAACTTAAGAATCAGTAGACACTATAAACACTACAATAAAAAATTGAACCTAGACATTATATTTTAAGAAATCTAAATAAAAACTGCCCAGATCTGTTAGAAACAGAGGTCAAAGGAACGACAGAAAATATAGCCCCGCTTTACCTCACTAAAGGATTCTCAAAGAACAAAGTGGCAGTAATGTCATAGAAAAAAATCCAGAACTCCCATGTCAAAGGAAGTAAAAAAAAGTGCTACAACCATCCAGAAAGGAGTATAAGAACAAAGGCACTACCATCAGTATCGCACATCTCTGGCAGCATCTGCCATAACTGAGAGATCTTGGAATATATTATTTCAAAAGACAAATTATATATATATATATATATATATATATATATATATATATATATATATATATATATATATATATATATATATGTGTGTGTGTGTGTGTGTGTGTGTGTGTGTGTGTGAATATATGTACACATACAGAAGCAACAATATTTTATCATACAAAGTTAAATATCATTTTACAAAGAAAAAAACAGGTTTTTTAATGGAAAAGATGTATTTTAAGCATTTTAAAATGAAAGATCAGAGCTAATCAAGACCTTTGAAATACAAATATAGCCCTATAGAAAAACCTAGAGATGTAAATTTATTTGAGCAATTGGAATGGAAGGGACTGTATGGTGACTCAGTGATAACAATCTAATAGTAGTAGAAGAAACAAATATCCCTTCAGCAACTTCATGTCTTCAAAGCATATTGATTAAATAAAATAACAAAAATTGCAGTGCTGGGGAGGATTAGCTTTGTTCTCACTGTCTTAAGAAGGGACAGAGAAAAGAGTATAAAAAGAATACAATAGTGTAGGACTGAGGAACAAGGCTGTAGAATTTTCTATTCTCAGAATTGGAGTGAGAAGAGTAGTTAGAACAAGGAAGAAGGGAGCAGGGAATGGGCATCAAATGAACCTCACTCCTAATGAAAGTGACCAAAGGAGGGCTGAAAACACACAGACACACACAGAGTCTGGTGTAGAAATGCATTGATGTTCAAAGAGAAACAGGAAGGATGGGAGGGGAGATTAAGAGGGAGGATAGAACTGGGAGGGGAATAATCATAAGCAAAACAAATTTACTCATCATAAAGCAAGGAAAGGGTGGGGATTTAAAAAAAGAAAAGAAAAAAAATCTAAAATCTAAGGGGTTGCTTTAGATTGCCCCTTAGACAACTGGGGAATGGCTGAACAATTTGTGGCATCTGATTTTAATAGACTGTTATGCTATAAGAAATAAAATAAATTATTTCAGAGAATCCTGGGTAGCAGGAACTGATACAGGGAAGAGAGTAGAACCAGTAAAACAACTGATACTTGTATAGCAATACTGTGAAGAAAAAAAAAACAATCTTGAAAGACTTAACAACCCTGATCAATGCAATGACCATCATGCATCCCAAACACCTATGTACCCATGATGGAACATGTTGCCCATCTCCTGAGAGAGGTGATGGACATTAAAGAACAATAACATTTAGTTTTGGAAATTGTCACTGTGGATTATTTTGCTTGACTCTATCTATTACAAGATTTTCCCCCTCTCTTGATGGATTGGGACATAGAAGATAAGAAATAGTGATTGCAGAAAAAGAATTATTGTTACACTTTTAAAATTCACAGGATAAAATAGAAGGAAGTTCAGAAGGAAAAAGAGAGTGAAAGACTTTTGAAAATGACACATATAATTTATTATATATTAAAAAATAAAGCAGTATAAAATGGAGATTCACAATTTCATATAGATTCCATTTTTATGTTCTGCTATGTATAGATACAATAATAGAGACAACAATGAAACCCAAAGAAGTAAATGAGCAACATTCTTAATGTAGTCCTTGAGAATAACTCCTACAAAAAACAGTTTTTAAATGTTACTGTTAAGTAGGAGGAAACATACATTGGTTATAAATTAAGAAAACGTAGGTACTTTCTGTACATTGTTTCCTATTGCACCTTTCCATATTTCTAGGTTATTTTCTTATTAGGTAATGAAATGATAATTTTTACACAACAGTTCTTGCATAAGTGTAAAAATGTGCTACTTTTTTAAAAGTTTCATAATGAGAGATAGTATTCCCATAAGCAATTAGGATATGGCACGAAAGAGGGATTATGGAATTTTAATACATATATATATATATATATATATATATCTATATATCTATATATATATATATATATATATAGTAAAAGAACATGGACAAAAATTTCAAAAAGCATATGCAAATGTGAAATGTTATGTGTGGGTATTTAGTGAAAAGTGAAATTCATTTCAAGTCTGAGAATCTGTGCTTGAATTTCAACACTGACCCTTATACCTTCATGACTTTGAGAAACCACTTGATTTCTCTGGGAAAAATTTTTTCTCATTTATAAATTAAGAGTTGACTTCCAGGAGCCAAGATGGCAGAATAAGCAGTAAGTTGCTCTCATTCTCCCTTACTGACCTTGGAAAATGCAGAAAATACCACTCCAGGAAAAATCTTGAGACAATGGAGTCAGCAGAAAGACATAGTACAGTGATTTTTAGCTTGTGAGGCTATGGGGATTAACAGGAAAGGTCCCTCTTGTGGTGGATGAAGGAGATCAGTACAGGATGGGAGATGTCCTAGCAAGCCAGCGACAAACCCCACCTCAGCAAGCCAGTGAGAGATCCTGAGCCCCAGGGTGGTAGAGCAGGCAAGTGGCAATACCAGGATCCCCCTGCATGCCTTCCCACAGACAGGAAATGGCAGATGCCAGCACAGAGAACTACCACTTGCACAGCGGACCAATGTCCACCAGAAGCTGAGCCTACCCATGCTTTAACACAGCCCCCAGAGAGGAGGCAACCTCCGGTGGTCAGACCACCCCCACCTGCATACCTCACCACATGAACTTCAGTGTAACTGGGGAGAAATGCAGTAAAACCCTTTGTGGCATCTGCATACAACAGCTGCCACCACCAGCTCCAACTCAGCACCAGGTAAGCTGCAGCTTATACATCCTCCAACTGCCAGAACCTGAGACCCTAGCACACAAAACCAGTAACCAGGCTCCTAGTCCCCAGAATAAGAAGCGTGGGATAGTGGCCCCATATTCCAGAAACAAAGATCAATTTTAAAAGCCAAGAAAAAGGCAAACACCATGAGCAAGAAGCAACACAGAAATACAAAGACCATAGATATTATGAGGACAGGGAAGATCAAAAGACAAATTCAGAAGAGGACAGCATTGTCACTATACCCACATCTGAAACCTTAAAGGGGAATATGAACTGGCCTCAAGCCCAAAAAGCCTCCTTGGAACAACACAAGAAGGATTTTAGAAATCAAATTAGAGAGGTAGAAGAAAAATTTAACAATTTCTTTAAAAATACAATTGACAAAATGGAAAAAAGTACGTTGAAGAAAAAAAAAAACTCCTTAAAAAGTAGAATTGGCCAAATGGAAAAGGAGGTACAAAAACTAACTGAAGAAAACAATTTGTTAAAAATGACAATTGGACAAGTGGAAGCTAATGACTCTATGAGATGCCAAGAATCAGTCAAACAAAATCAAAAGAATGAAAAAAAATAGAGGAAAACATAAAATATCTCATTGGAAAAACAACTGACCTGGAAAATAGATCCAGGAGAGATAATTTAAGAATTATTTTTCTACAGGAAAGCCATGATGAAAAAAAGTGCATGGGTAGCATCTTCTAAGAAATAATTAAGGAAAACTTCCCTAAGGTCCTAGAACCAGAGGGTAAAATAGTCATCGAAGGATCCACCAATCACCTCCTGAAAGACATCCCAAATTGAAAACACTAAGCAATATTATAGCCAAATCCCAGAATTATCAGGTCAGGGAGAAAATATTGCAAAACAGCCAGAAAGGAACAATTCAATCATCAAAGAGTCTCAGTCAGGATCACACAGTACTTTGCAACTTCTACATTAAAAGCTCAGAGGGCTTGGAATACAACATTCCCTAAGGCAAAGGAGCTTGGATTCCAACAAAGGATCAATGACCCAGCAAAATTGAGCATAATCTTTCAGGAAGGATATGCACATTCAGTTAAATAGGGGACTTCCAAACCTTCCTGATGAAAGGACCAGAGCTCAACAGAAAATTTGATCTTCAAATACAAAACTCAAGAGAGGTATAAAAGGTAAACAGGAAAGGAAAGGAAAAAAAAACCACACGTTATTCGATAAGGGCAAAGTGTTTACATCCCTACATGGGAAGATGATACTTGTAATTCTTGAGAATTATGTCTTTATTGCAACATTTAAAAGGGGTATATGTAGACAGGGGGTCTGGGTATAAATTAACTGAGGTGATAAAAAACCTGATTAAAGGTGAAAAAGTATAGTAATGGGAGAAGAGGAAAGGAGGGGGCAGAAAAGGATAAATTACATCACATGAAGAGGCACAAAAACACATTGTAGTAGGGGGGAAGATGGGAGGGAGATGAGCATTGTATAAAGTGAGAGTTGGATTGGCTCACACCTAAAGTCTCTTCCAACAACCTGCTGCGTACATATACATGGATAATTCCATATATTTATCTACATACATATCTCTCTGAGCTTTATGACAAGTAGATCAAAGTAGGTTAAACTGAGGAGAAATGAAATTGAGTAGGAGAAATGTGAAGGAAAAGAGCCTTCTGAGTAGGGTAGGCTACAAGGTCTTAATGGGACACAAGTATCTATCTACTCTTCCTTTTCTTTCCCCATATTAATAAGATTATGATCCTAGCAGCTTAATATACATCCATTTCTCTCACAGGAGTATAGGGAACCCCCAAAGGTAATTAAGGCAAAAGTCTGCAGAGGCCATAGTATATTCTTTTTGATCCTTTCATTTATTCCTACTAATAAAAGGATTAAACCAGATATACTTTCAGGATGAGGTGACTAGACCTCATGTCAATTTTAACTTGTTATAACTCAAAGAATTACAGAATACTTCCATTGGAAGTCACTCCAGTGACAATCTAGTCTAATTCAGACCTAAACAGGAATTTCTCCTACAATATCCTTAGTAAATGATAACCCAGCCTCAACTTAAAGACCTGAGGTGATGGAGAACTCAACACTCATGAAGGAGTTCATTATACTTTGTATAAATTGAATTGCTTTCTATTTACTATTTTTATTTTCTTTTTATAAGGAACTTAAATATCAACAAACATGAATATTTAATATGGAAAGTAGAATAGAAACATGATTACATATGAAAACATGCATCTCATGCTCAGCTTATTTTATATATGCACATATATTGTATATTATACATGTAATATACAGTATACAGTAGAGTTTAAAATTATAGTACCAACACTGTTCACCTTTATTGTTCCACCTCCTAAATTCGCTTCTACTCTGTTGTGTACATTTTAAGTGTTTCAAGGACATGTTTTTCTTTTTTTTTCCTATTGTAATTATTACCCTCTCATTCCTCTCTACAATTCTCTACCTCCCCCACCATAAAGCCTTCCCTTGTATCATATATGTACAACAAGCAAAATGAATGCATATGTTGTTCACTTCTGAAAAATAGATGCTTCCTTCTATACTTCAAGTCTATCATCTCTGTGCCAAGAGGTAGGAAGGACACTTTACTATCAATCATTCAGAGTCATTATTGGTGATTGCAGTTCTCATAGGCATGTCTTTGAAAGCAATTTTCTTTTATATTACTATGATTATTGCATAAAGTGATCTGCTGGTTCTGCTCACTTTACTCTGCATGAACTGATACAAGTCTTCCCATGTCTCTCTGAATCTGTTTCTTTCATCATTTCTTCTGGCACGATAACTTCCCGATTACATTGATATGGCACAATTTGTTCAGTTACCTCCAATTGATGGCCACTCATTTTGTTTCCAGTCATGTGTCTTTTCCAGCTGCCTCAAAGTTTTACTGAGCAAAAGGGACACTTGGCACACACTTTATCACTCCTCTTTATAGCGGGTCTGCAAGCCTGAATCTGAGCAGGGTTAGTAGGGTAACTTATTTTAACCTCTTTCTAGACTTCCCACACTATCCACATCTCATGACATAGTTCTGAGGTCAGGGATAAACACATCTGATCTATCGATAAACATTTATTAAATGCCTCTAAGTACCTTTATTCATTAGTCCTTTTAACTCCAACATGAACTGCCATGAAAAATGTCTTATAGCTTTGAAAAGCTTTAAGAAGGCACCACAATAAAGAAGAGAAGGTGGGGGGAATAGTGAGTGCTCTATTAACATTCCTGTCATTACAGGGAAGCCCTTGTATCCTTTCCATTTATAAAATTATAGAAGAAAGTTGGTAAGTTCCATCTCAGTAAAGGGGAAGAAGGTAAATATTCCCTTAAAAATGTTAACACTCTTTCAAAGAGTAGGTTGGAGAACAGCTTAGTTTTAAAAATTCAACAGCCTATCGCAAAGTACACTCAATGCTTCCTGTCTACTGTAAGGAACTTGATTAGATTTGTTTTAGCATTTTGGAAATGTATGCACATAGAAAATTAAACCAGAAACAAAAGTGCTATAACTCACTACTTAAAATGGTAATTTATTATAAACTTCAGATACAAGTTTATACACTGAAAGTCCTGACACAATTTCTTTTTCTTTCCTAGAAACATTTTGACACTGCTGTATGTTTTGGTAATTGGAATAAAATGCTTGGCATTGTATTAACTTTGTCCTGTGTGAAAAGCTTGGTTTGGAGAAGTAACTTAAATTCTTTTTGTAAAATTCGATTTTATAAAACAAACTTGCTAATCTTTCAAATTTGCCTTTACATTTACAGTTGGAAGTTATACCTTACACAGCTATGCTGATATTTTTTTGCTAGTAGCCAGGATGATCAAAGCATGTTACAACAGGATATAGGAAAAGACATGTTAATGTCATCCCTGCCTCCCTCACTTTTCACTTAAATTCTTGACATCACATTATTAAAAACTAGGTGATTTAGCTTTATGTAATACAAGTATATATTTTAAATTTTCCACAAAAAACAGAAGAACTGGATTTACCTGCAGTGTCCTCAGGGTAGTAAGATGTATTTTATATACCATGATCACATATGCATAAAAGATGAACCCATAAAACAGCCTTTGTAATGATTCAGTTTATGACTTTAGAGAAAGATTTGTTTAATATAGCTGCCAATAGCCTAAAACTTCATCATGATTTTTAACTTATTAATATAATATTTCAGAGAAATGCCAAGTATGAAAAATGGGACCTAAATTAAATTCTTATACAGCACTCAAGAATAATTGTCTTACTCAACAGAAAGAACATAAGACTTATGTAGAGGTAACCTTTTTTGCTGCTATTGGTATCAGTGCATTGTCTGTGCATTCAACAGGGGCATTTATGTTTTTTCTTCTTTTTTTAAAGGCACATGGATTGTAATGTGTTACTCTGTATCTATATAGCTTGTGTTCTTTCATTTCTAAGTGTTCTGAGCACTAAATTAGAAACCAGTGGTAATACAACTTTCCCAAGAGTGAGCAGGATTGGTATTTATTTTGTGTTTTCCTGTAAAACTGTAGTGTGGTTCTGATATTTGTCAGAATATCTATTTTGCCAAAATTGATTTTTCATTCCCATATTTCTCAAAAAAGTCTATTGTTTTCTAAAGCAATTGCTGCACAAAGTCAAGCCTTTATTTGCAGTCAATTATTAATCATTTGGAGTTTTATTGTCTCTCCTGTTGCTTGTAGTTTCACTTCCTGGCAGCACTAATAACAAAAAGTTACATGAAACTCATTGTCAATTGTGTTGCTACCTTTTGGCAGCAAAATATTTGGTAGTTAAATAAATGAAAATCTATAATGCACAAGAGATTTTCTTTTGAAAATTATATGTGGGGGGTGGAGCCAAGATGGCAACTGGAAAGCAGGGACTTACGTGAGTTCTCCCCCAGGTCCCTCCAAACACCTATAAAAATGGCTCTGAACAAATTCTAGAGCTGAAGAACCCACAAAATAAGAGAGGGAAGCAGGGCTCCAGGCCAGGAAAGCCTGGATGGTCTCTGGGAAGGGTCTATCACACGGAGCTGGGAGTGGAGCAGAGCAGAGCTCAGCATGGGCCGTATCAGGACCAACCAGACCGGGAGCAGGGAAGAACAGGTGTAGTGCCCTGAATCAGTGAGCTGTGGCAGTTACCAGACTCCTCAATGCACGAAACGCCAAAGACGACAGAGAAGGTTAGTGGGAAAAGCTGCTGGGACAGAGTGAAAGGAGTTCTCAGTCGGCCACCACCTCGAGAGGCAGTGGAGGTGGTGCAGCTCTGAGGCTGCTTCCAGAGCTACAGCTGCAGTGACCTCTGGCCTTAGGCCCAAATGGTGGGAGGAATTAAGTGGCGGATTAGAGCAGGAGTGCAAAGCCTGCCTTGCCCTGCCTAGATCTGGGCCACAATCCTGTTTGGTGGTTCTTAGGGGAGAAGGAGCACTGGTGTGGCAGAGCTTGCTGTGTAGAAGGAGCTCTGAAAATAGCAGGACAGCCCGTCAAGCTCGGGACAAAGTATTCTCTACTCTACAAGCAGTCATACCCTGACAAAAAGCTCAAGGGTCAAGTAGCTGGCTGGAAACATGAACAGGCAGGAAAATGGTCTCAGATTCAGACTCAGACTTTGGAATCTTTTTTTGGTGACAAAGAAGATCAAAACATACAGCCATAAGAAGTGAACAAAGTCAAAGAACCTATATCGAAAGCCTCCAAGAAAAATATGAATTGGTTTCAGGCCATGGAAGAGCTCAAAAAGGATTTGAAAAAGCAAGTAAGAGAAATAGAGGAAAATTTGGGAAAAGAAATGAGAATAATGTGAGAAAACCATGTAAAACAAGTCAATGACTTGCTAAAGGAGACCCAAAAAATACTGAAGAAAATAATACCTTAAAAGATAGACTAACTCAAATGGCAAAAGCTCCAAAAAGATATTATAAAACAGAACCAAAGGAATGAAAAAATGGAAGACAATGTGAAATATCTCATTGGAAAAACCACTCACCTGGAAAATAGATCCAGGAGAGATAATTTAAAAATTATTGGACTACCTGAAAGCCATGATCAAAAAAAAGAGCCTAGGTATCATCTTTCAAGACAGTATCAAGGAGAACTGCCCTGATATTCTAGAGTCAGAGGGTAAAATAGAAATTGAAAGAATCCACTGATCGCCTCCTGAAAAAGATCCCAAAAAGAAAACTCTTAGGAATACTGTCACCAAATTCCAGAGCTCCCAGATCAAGGAGGAAATATTGCAAGCATCCAGAAAGAAACAATTTGAGTGTTGTGGAAACACAATAATAACACAAGTTCTAGCAGCTTCTACATTAAAGGAATCGAAGGGCTTGGAATAATGATATTCCAGAGATCAAAGGAGTTAGGATTAAAACCAAGGATCACCTACCCAACAAAACTGAGTATAATGCTCCAAGGAAAAATATGGATTTTCAATAAAATAGAGGACTTTCAAGCTTTCTCAGTGAAAAGACCAGAGCTGAACAGAAAATTTGACTTTCAAACACAAGAATCAAGAGATGAATGAAAAGGGTGAGTTGAATATGAAGGGATGATATCTATAAAAACAAAATCAAATTAAGGGATGAGAAAGGCATATATTGGGAGAGGGAAAAAGGGAGAGATAGAATGGGGTAAATTATCTCACATAAAAGTGGCAAGAAAAAGTAGTTCATTGGGAGAGAAGAGGGGGCAGGTGAGGGGGAATGAGTGAATTTTGCTCTCATAGGATTTGACTTGAGGAGGGAATACCATACACACTCAATTGGGTATCTTACCCCACATGAAAGTAGGGGGAAGGGGATAAAAAAGGGGGACAATAGAAGGGATGGCAGATAGGGGGAAGAAGTAATCAAAAGCAAACACTCTAGAAAAGGGACAGGGTCAAGGGAGAAAATTCAATAAAGGGGGGCAGGATAGGAGGGAGCAAAACATAGTTAGTCTTACACAACATGACTATTTATGGGAGTGTTTTGCATAATGATACATGTGTGGCCTGTGTTGAGTTGCTTGCCTCCTTAGGGAGCATGGGTGGGGAGGGAGGAGGGGAGAGAATTTGGAACTCAAAGTTTTAAAAGCAGATGCTCAAAAAAGGTTGTTTTTGCATGCAACGAAAAAATAAGACATACAAACAATGGGGCATAGAAATTTATCTTCTCCTACAAGAAAGTAAGGGGAAAAGGGATGTGGGGGGTGGTGGTGGAAGCGGGGTAATAGAAGGGAGGGCTAACTGGGGAATGGGGCAATCAGAACATACACCATATTGGAGTGGGGAGGAAGGTAGAAATGGGGAGAAAATTTGTAACTCAAAATCTTGTGGAAATCAATGCTGAAAAGTAAAAAAATATCAAATAAAAAAATCTAAAAAAAAAACCCAAATTATATTTGATTGTCAATAGTCCATTTTAGACTTCAATCCCTGATTGGGTGAATGAAGGTTTCGTGTCAGTCATATTACTGTCTTAATTTTGGCTTCATGGCATCAGTGAACTTTTTTAAGATTATTACTAGGATAACAGATTGAGGTACAAGAAGCCTTTAAGATGATTTTGTTTAATTCTTTCATTTCAAAAATGAGGCCCAGAGAGGGCAAGTGACTTGCTCATTCGCCCCCAACACACACACACCCCTGTTTGCTGATTTTCCTAGCCAATTACTTGACTATTTAGTTCTTTGTTAAGGTAGGTCTTTGGTTCCAGTGTGGAGGGTGTACTGTCCCAAGCTTCAGGGGTTTTGTGCAGCTGTTTTCAGAGATATTTCTAGGGATGTGTAAATTTTCAGTTCTTTCAAGGTTGTATGATCAAAAGTGTTTACTCCTCTCCTGGTCTGTGCTCTGGTCTGTGAGTGACCACAAGGACTCTTTTATGCCTTGGAACTGTGAGAAGGATTCCCCCTCCACCACTGCCACAAGCTCCACCATGCCAGCACTCCTCACCCCAGGATGACCACCTGGGACTGCGAACCAGATCAAAGCAAGGAAAAGTAAGAGGATTCTGCCTCAGTGCTACCAAAGAGATACCTGTAATCCACCTCTGAGCAGCTGCTGGATACCCCCCCTTCCCCTCCCCCACTGTCTGTGGGCTGAGAGCTCTGGAAGCAGCCACTGCTGCCATCCTGGGGCTAGAACTTGCTCCTCTCCCACCCAGGTTCGAGGGACCTTTCCTACTGATCTTCTAAGTTGTCTTTGGCATTTGTGGGTTGAAAAGTCTGGAAACTGCCACACAAGCCAGTGATTTGGTACCCTGAGGACTGGTCCAGCCTGTCTGTGTCAGCAGGGCCCACATTGGACTGTACTCTTCTCTCAAAATGGTGCAGCACACCTTCCCTGTTGACTTTCCAGGTTGTCTTGGGCTGGAAATTTGTTGCACACTCATTTTGTGGGTTCTGCTGCTCTAGAAATTTGTTTAGTGTCATTTTTTACAGGTATTTGGAAGGGTTTGGGGGAGAGCTCAAGCAAGTCCCTGCTTTTACTCAGCCATCTTGGTTCCACCCCCAACTTGCCTATTTTTACATGGATAAGCTAGACTTGTGGAAAAAAAAAAAAAACTAGTTAACTATCAGTATTAAAACCATATGTATTGAATGCTTTTTTTAATAGCAAATTTAGAGCAATTGCTTCTAGCAGTGTGTTTGTTCAACGAACAAATAAACCTTTTTGAAAATCAAGTTCTACCTTCATCCCTTCCACATCCTTTTACTTCTAATGTCTTGACCTTTGTAATACTAAATTTCATCCTAAGCATTAACATTTCACTTAGAGCCTAATGATAGTTAAAATAGAGGGAAAATTCGAATCTGAAAGTTGACAGGAATAAAAGTATTAAAGTACAGTATCAGAAGCACATATAATTTGCATATAATAATGCACTAATAACAAATACGATTATCCAAATAATATTTTCCCTTTTTGCATGTTTATATTGACTCCTTTTATTGTGATGAAAATGATTTGTGGGTATATCTTTATTCCCAATCCCCTGGATCCTGTTGTTTGGCAGGAGCTTGGAGTGGAGCAGTGCCTGTGAGCTGGGGTCTGGTGCAGGAGCAGAGAGCTGCCTACCTGTGAATCCAGGGGAGAGTCAGGAGTGGTCAGCCTACAGAGGAGCAGCTATGGCACTTGGGGGTCAACTTTGGGTCAAGATGAAAGAAGACTTTACTTAGATGCTTGGTAATGATTAAGGAGATTATTCTTCCTGTGACCTAGGGGTGGATGGTGTGGTATTTTCTGCTATCCTTTAAGGATGTGTTGTGCTAAGGAAGACCTTAGCCTGGGACCCCTGCCATGTAAACAGGTATTTTGGGGAATGCTACTGAGTGCAATGATACATGCTATGCACAATATGACATACTAAGTGATATGAGATACATGAGATAAATTATATGCTTTGCTTAAGGTTTTATGAGATATATGAATGTTCAATGATATACTTTGCTTAAGGATGTTGCCATGAATGTTATGCTGTGCTTTATTGATCAATGCTTTGGTTTATTGCTGAATAAAGAGAGAGTTCATTATACTGTGTGATTGGACCCTTGAAATTGATCACAGTAGCTATCCTTGGATGTGCTGCCATGATTGGCATTACACCTCCCCTCCTGGATCATCCCTTGGGAATGAGGACTGGCTATTCACTGCCTTTCTCCCCAAATTCCCCGCCTCCCTTTGTTGGAAAAGTATACATAGCTCACTCTTTCTAAATGGCCTTGAACATGTCCAACTAGACATGATTCCAGCTTGCAAGCTTATTCTCAAGCAATTAAAAAAAACATTTATAATCTGTGTAAACTGTGATTAGACTCTTGTTTATTACAGGTCCCCATTTTTCTGCCTGAGGTTTTTTCCATTTAACAGTTCACAGGGGTCTTTCTTTAACAGTTTCTGTTGTTGTTGATGACAATAATGATAGGCATTTATATGGCATGTTAAGATTTGCAAAGTACTTTATGTATGTTAATTCATTTGGCCTTACAATAACACTGTGAATTAGGTGTTATTATTAATTGCCATTTTTCAGATAAGAGAACACTGAGGTACAGAGAGGTTAAAAATTTGCCCAGGGTCAGACAGCTAGTAAGTCTCTGAGACAGGATTTGAACTAAGGTCTTGACTCTAAGTCCTGTATTCCATTCACTGGGCCAATTAGATGCCTAAGCATTGAGCAAAAATTCTTTTGTATTATGTAGTTGGTTGCATAATTTAGGGTTTATCACTGTGCTGTGAAATCAGCACGACAAGAGTTGTCATTTTTTATATTCTTGAAAACAGCCTTTCTTTGAAAATTCTTTCGATCATCTACCATAGAATCCTTTTTAAAAATCATTTCTATCAGTGTCCTACTACTCATCTAAGTTTCACATACCAAAACCTTGACATGAACTTTGACTCTTCTCTCTTCATTACCTCTGATATATAATCAGTCACCATTTTTTCCCCTTAGAATCTGGCAGTCTCTTTGATATACATTGTCTCCTTCCCATACTCATTGTCAGCTCCCTAGAATAATCCTTCATTGATGCATACTTAAGCTTTTGCAATAATCTCCTAAGAGGCAATGACATTGTAGATATCTGTCCCTTTCAAGTCATCTTTCACATATCTGCTAAACTTTTTTTTTTAATTTTGCACAGATCGGAGGGCGGAGCCAAGATGGCGGCTGGAAAGCAGGGACTAGCATGACCTCCCTGCCGAGTCCCTCCAAAAACCTATAAAAAATGGCTCTGAACCCAATTCTAGAACTGCAGAACCCACAAAACAGCAGAGGGAAGCAGGGCTCCAGCCCAGGACAGCCTGGATGGTCTCTGGGTGAGGTCTATCCCACACGGAGCTGGGAGCTGGGAGCTGGGAGCAGAATGCAGCAGAGCCCAGCCTGAGCGGCTCGGACCTACCAGACCAGGAGCTGGGTGGAGCGGGCCCTAGCGCCCTGAATCAGTGAGCCCCAGCAGTTTCCAGACTTCTCAACCCACAAACACCAAAGACAGCAGAGAAGGTTAGTGGGAAAAGCTGCGGGAGTGGAAGGGGTTCGCGGTTCAGCTTCCAGCCCCGGGGGCAGCGGAGATGGGGCAGCTACAGCTGTTGTTGCTTCCGGCCCCAGGCCCACCTGGTGGGAGGAATTAAGTGGCAGATCAGAGCAGGGGTACACAGCCTGCTGAAAATCTAAGGCCAGTGTGGGTTGTGGGTTCTTGGGGAAGGAGCACTGCTGGTGTGGCAGAGCTGTCACATCCCCCTCAAATGTAGAACATAGAACTCTTTAGTCTACAAGCAGTCATACCCTGCTGAAAAACTCAAGGGTCAAGTTAGTTGGTTGGGAATATGGCCAAGCAGCGAAAATGCACCCAGATTCAGTCTCAGACGTTGCATTCTTTCTTTGGTGACAAAGAAGACCAAAACATAGAGCCTAAAGAAGTCAACAAAGTGCAAGAGTCTACACCAAAAGCCTCCAAGAAAAAACATGAACTGGTCCCAGGCCATGGAAGAGCTCAAAAAGGATTTGGAAAAACAAGTTAGAGAAGTAGAGGAAAAATTGGGAAGAGAAATGAGAAGGATGCGAGAAAACCATGAAAAACAAGTCAATGACTTGCTAAAGGAGACCCAATAAAATACTAAAAAATACACTGAAGAAAACAACACCTTAAAAAATAGACTAACCCAAATGGCAAAAGAGCTCCAAAAAGCCAATGAGAAGAACACCTTGAAAGGCAGAATTAGCCAAATGGAAAAGGAGGTCCAAAAGACCACTGAAGAAAATACTACTTTAAAAATTAGATTGGAGCAACTGGAAGCTAGTGACTTTATGAGAAATCAAGATATTATAAAACAGAACCAAAGGAATGAAAAAATGGAAGACAATGTGAAATATCTCCTTGGAAAAACCACTGACCTGGAAAATAGATCCAGGAGAGATAATTTAAAAATTATTGGACTACCTGAAAGCCATGATCAAAAAAAGAGCCTAGATACCATCTGTCAAGAAATTATCAAGGAAAACTGCCCTGATATTCTAGAGCCACAGGGCAAAATAGAAATTGAAAGAATCCATCGATCGCCTCCTCAAATAGATCCCAAAAAGAAATCTCCTAGGAATATTGTCGCCAAATTCCGGAGCTCCCAGATCAAGGAGAAAATACTGCAAGCAGCCAGAAAGAAACAATTTGAGTATTGTGGAAACCCAATCAGAATAACCCAAGATCTGGCAGCTTCTACATTAAGAGATTGAAGGTCTTGGAATACGATATTCCGGAGGTCAATGGACCTAGGATTAAAACCAAGAATCACCTACCCAGCAAAACTGAGTATCATGCTCCAAGGCAAAATATGGATTTTTAACAAAATAGAGGACTTTCAAGCTTTCTCAGTGAAAAGACCAGAACTGAATAGAAAATTTAACTTTCAAACACAAGAATCAAGAGAAGCATGAAAAGGTAATCAAGAAACAGAAATTGCAAGGGACTTACTAAAGTTGAACTGTTTTGTTTATATTCCGACATGGAAAGATAACATGTATGATCCATGAGACCTCAGTATTAGGGTAGCTGAAGGGAATGTGCATATATGTGTATATATATATATATATATATATAACTGAATGTGTATGTATGTATATATCTATGTGTGTATATATATATATATATATATATATATATATAGAGAGAGAGAGAGAGAGAGAGAGAGAGAGAGAGAGCAGACACAGGGGGAGTTGAAGATGCAGGGAAGATAACTAAATAAAATAAAATCAAATTAAGGGATGAGAGAGGAACATATTGAGAGAGGGAGATAGGGAGAGATAAAATGAGGTGGATTATCTCCCATAAAGGTGGCAAGGGAATGCAGTTCTGTGGGAGGAGGGGAGAGGGCAGGTGAGGGGGGAATGAGTGAATCTTGCTCTCATCAGATTTGGCCTGAGGAGGGAATACCATACATACCCAATTAGGTATCTTACCCCACAGGAAAGAAGAGGGAAGAAGATAAAAAAGGAGGGGATGATGGAGGGGAGGGCAGATGAGGGTGGAGGTAATCAAAAACAAACACTTTCAAAAGGGGACAGGGTCAAGGGAGAAAATTCAATAAAGGGGAATGGGTTGGGAAGGAGCAAAATAGAGTTAGTCTTTCACATCACGAGTATTGTGGAAGGGTTATACATAATGATACACATGTGGGTGGGTGGGAAGGGAGGAGGGGGGAGAATTTGGAACTCAAAGTTTTTAAAAACAGACGTTCAAAAACAAAAAAAAAATGTTTTTTGCATGCAACTAGAAAATAACATGCACAGGCAATGGGGAGTAGAAATTTAGCTTGCCCTACAAAAAAGGAAGGGAAAAGGGGATGGGACGGGAGTGGGGTGACAGAAGGGAGGGCTGACTGGGGAATAGGGCAACCAGAATATACGCCATCTTGGAGTGGGTGGGGGGAGGGTAGAAATGGGGAGAAAATTTGTAATTCAAACTCTTGAGAAAAAATATGATGCTACTAGGTCTGTATCAAAGAGAGCAAATAAAAGGAAAATGACTTCTATGCAAAAAAAAAAAATTGCACAGATCTATTCATATCAAACTCTTCTGCTCAAAACCTTGCCATGGCTTTTAATGTCCAGCCCAATCATTTTTCTTGGCATTTAAATGTTTCTACAATCTGATGTTGTATCTTTCCTGTGTTATTTTATAGTGCTCCCCTCCATGTACTCTATGCTTTAGTCAAATTTATTTTGTATACTGACCATAGTTTTCTACCTCTGCTTCTCTATTCAAACTGCTCCTTAAAGCACAAATGGGAAATATGCCTCTCCCTCTTAGCCAGTTGAGTTCTTACTCATATTTTAAGGGTCAAGCCAAACACAATCATCTCTAAGAGACCTTTCTAATATCTCCATAAGACAATTACCCAGACCTTCAGCCTCATGGGCCTCGCTCAGGACTCTGATTGTAGTTCTCGTATATATTTCACATATTATAACTATTTGTTCCCATTTTGTGTTCTATTCTTTTACTAGTCAATAAACTCCATGAGGAAAGACACCATGTCTCACCTTAACTTTGTTTTCTGTAGTAGATAGTACAGAGGTTTCTAGTTACTTAATAGAATCATCCTTGGGTTACATGAAATTGAATTAAAGGAAATAATCTATGGCAAACAATTTGTTAATCTTAAAAAGGCATGTAAGTGTTGACTGTTATAATCTTCATGTTGTCTGGCATTTTCTGATCCTGCATCTCTTGACGGTGGAATGTAAGGTGCTGGAGAGCATAATAGAATTTCAGAGTTAGAAGGTATCTTAGCAATAGTCTAGTATACATATTGGGGGCTTGCTATGATAAGCTTAATCAAAGTAAATTTTTATGAACACATTCTCCTTTTTATGCTGTTGCTGAGCAAGAACATCAAGGCAAAGATTTCTTAAGACAGTAACTTAGGGTGTTGTTTAGGTGCCTCATGAACAAAAACATTGTGGTCTTAAGGGATCTCTCACTTTACCAATAACCCCTTGGTTTATGGGCATACTGTTAAATTAAATGCTAAAGCTTTCATTTTCCCCTAAAGCCAAAAAGTTGTTTCTCCTTTCAAGTGAATTGGCGCAATAGTTGGACCTAGAAAGAATTATAATTTATAAATTCCCAACTTCTTAGAGTACAGCTTGGGACACTTGTTGACAATATTTTCACTTGGGTAATCTTAATGGACCAAATGCTCAATAAATCTAGTGGTCAGAGGCCATTCTTGTACTTTTGCCTTCGTGGTGATGAGTGGAAGGTTCTCTGGGGAAAAAAATACTACTTGTTGATCAAAACAAAGTGATCTAACCAAAAAGTACATAGCATACTTCCATATCCAAGGCACACTGGGAGGTGCTAGGGAGACAAAGCAAACACACACATATAACACTTATACACACACAAGCACTACCCTCAAGGAGCTTCCATTTCTGCTGGGGAATACAACACATAAATAGATCTATATTCTTTTTGGTAATTTAAGGACTGAGAGAAAAAATTAAGGGAAGAGGAAATCCTTCCTATAGGTGGTAAAACATACAAAAAGACTTTCACCTGAGTGGTTAGGTAATCTTGATGAATGCCTCAATAAATTTGGTCATGGGTTTTGTAAATAAAAAAAAAAAAGATGGTGGAAAACAATCACCTTCTCTAACTCATGACTAGTCAGGTATATCATTAGGAATAGAGCAGTCACCTCAAGTATCCTGACATTGACCTCCTGCCTAGAATATAATTCCAAAGTTTATAATTTTGTGAATAATTAATATTAACTGTGACCAGGTGATATAAACTCCTGTTTTAGTGCATCTGTAGCCTTCTAATAGATTCTGAACAGCACATATTAGCTTTATTATGTGTGGATTTAAAAAAAGGTATATATTAGATTTTATAATGCCTATACTTCTATGTTTGTCTCCTTTGGATTTTCCTTTTTCTCTCTATATATTTTAAAATCACTTTTCTTTCTTTTCTTTTGCATTTTTGTTGCTCTTTTCCCATTCCCCTGACACAAATCTCCCCAAACAATAAAAGCCCTCCCATATAACAAATGTGTACAATTAAGCAAAACATATTCACATATTGGTCCAAACTGAAAATGTATGTTATAATCTGCCCAGATATTCTATGTTTTCCCTGCAAAGAGTCTTTAAATTTGTTTTCTTTTCCAATATTATAGTCATGGTATAAATTACTTTCTTGATTCTCAGTCTACTTTGCTTTAGTTTATACAAATCTTTCTAGGTTTCTCTGGATTTTTATCATTTCAATTATGATATCCATAAGCCATCATTCATCACACCCATATAGCAATCATCACAAATCAATTTTCATACATTTTGTTTTCAATTCTTTGCTACAACTAAAAGTGTTATCACTAATATTTTTGTATATATAGATAGGTCCCTTCCCTCTGTCTTTAATATGTTTGGGGTATATGCCTACTAGTGGCAATATTCTTTCAAGGTGAACTTTCTTATAAAATCTGAATACCACGTATTTGTTTATGATATCAGAATCGTTATAATTTTCCTCAGCTTGATTAAGGGTTGTTATGTTTGAATTGTTATATATATTGTATGTGTCTCAATCATTTTCTTTGTTTTTATCAGCTTGTCCTGTGTTCTCTTCTTGTATCCTTTAACATGTTGATTTTAAATGCTCTTCCTTTGATTTCTATTATATGTAATGATACAGTCTCACTGAAAAGTCTGAGTTTGGGGACATCATGAGTTATTAAATATGCTTCAGCCAAGTGATATTACTGGTGGGCTTCAAAGTTGACTTCATGTACAAGGAGATTCCACAATGCCATCTAGGAAATATTTCAAATTTTAGAGATGAGAATAGAGACAAGAATAGTGAACCAACTCTGGAATGTAAGCATCAAACTCCAAACTAAGCTGTTAACTGTTTACGAAGTAGAAACTTCTGAGTACTGACATATTATACTGGTGAATACTTAGCACAGAGCCTTGAATATGGTCATTTAATAAATATTTGCGGAGCAGAAGTAGCCTTTCTAACGATTCTCAAAGTTCATCATATATCTTGGCCTTAGGTAACTGGATCATGGGGATATTTGGGCTTTGTAGACTTTGAGAAACACATTATCTTTCTGGCGAGGGTAGGTCCTTTGTTTCATTTGCTCCAAAGTAAAAGGGGACAACAACAGCAGTAGCAGCAGCAGGAGAAACTAAACTTCTGCTTCCTGGCAACACATTCCCAAACTATACCCCAAAGCAGTCATTTCAAGAATAGGGGGGTGTTCAGCTCCCAGCTTGGGAGCTTTATTCAGTAATGTGCTGATAGCGGTAGAACACAAATTGACACTCCTTAGAATACAACCTTTGAATCAGGTTTGGAGCTAGAATGAACTTCAGATGTCACATAATCTGGTCCTCTAGTTTTCACAGATGAAGAAACTGAGGCCCTGAGAAATTAAGTGATTTGACCTTAGTCATTCAGAGCCAGGATTTGAATTTAAAATGTAGCACTCTTGATGTAAATAAGTAATTTGGCTTTTGAAAGGATCCTATCTTTTCTGCCTGGGGTGGGGAGTGGTGGTGAAGGGGTGGGGTAGAGAATTGCACTGGGCATCAGTAAAAGAAGCAAAAGCATGCAGGTCTTCAATATGACCATTCCTTATTGCTTCCAAACTGCTCTAGGAAAACCCTACCTTAAAAACCAAGGGAGCATACAGTATGAGAACATAAATGGAACAAATAAATGAACATCACATCACAAGGTCCCCCCTGGGCATCCATAACCATTTTTGAGTATCATTTCAAATTCACTGTGTTTTTCCCTATAGACTTTATTTTCCCATTTCCCTTTTCAAATATAACACTCTTTCAACCTCAATTGCCTTTTAAAAGATTTGCTTGAAGTTTGTGTGTATGTGTGCTATTTAAATCTGCCATTGGGGGCAAACAATGGAGGGCCAAAGTTTGATGATGGTACAATTCATTTGCTTCTAGAGCCAGTCTTAGAAATAGTGCTCAGCACCCGCTATCCATATGACATTTCAATTCTGTGTGGGAGGGAGTGTTGTGTGGAGACCTACTTATATAAAGTAATAAGCCAGAGTTCGTCAGTAAGATGGGCTCTCACAGATTGAGCTGTCTGCTTCTCTAACCATCTTCCTTTTCTCTAGTCAAGTCAGAAAGAAACAAACAAAAAAAAGGGAGAGGAGGGGGGCCCATGCCACATTAAGACAGGCTTCTGATCTTCAAGAATACAGAAGTAAATTTAAAGAGCATATGAGTTCATCATTTTACAGCAGTACCTACTGCACATTGGCATCAACCATTAATATTCTTTGAATACTTCCAGAATGACTGAGCAAGAGTTATTGAACACAGGGGCTGCAGAAGATAGCCTGCCATCAACAGCTTGTTATTATTATTAAATTCAATAAAATATATTAAATACCTACTATACCAAAATTACCCTACTAGGTACTGGGCATGAAAAAAAAAGATAAACAGTTCTGGCCCTCAGGAAGCTTATGGGAGGAGAGGGGGAATATAATGAGAGACAAAATTTGAGCAGTAAACAGATGCGAATTAATAAGAGGAAGAAAGCAGCACTAATAAGCAAATAGAACTAGAAAAGGCTTCTTATGGTGGGTAGCACATGGATTGATTGTTGTGAAGAGGATTTACTTTCCACGATGAAGGACAGTCTGTGTCAAGTCACACAATAGGGGAAATGAAATGCTGAATTTGGGAAACAGCAAGTAGCCAATTTTATCTGGAATATAGAATGTCTAATGGAGGGTAATATAAACTTAAGATTGGAAAGCTAGCCTGTAGTTAGATTTTAAAGGGCTTTAAATTCCATATTATTATAATACTGACTATTATTGTTGATTGTTATTAAGAGGCTCATTATTTGAAGTGTGGTGTAGTGAATTGAGCAGACTAGAATCAGGAAGAACTGAGTTCAAGTTCTGCTTCCAAAACCCTGGCTATGTGACCCTAGGCAAGTCACTTGACCTCTCAATGACCTACTCAATTCTGTAAGATTATAAGGTCTGCATTAGCAGAGGGAATTCCTTTATTGGAAATCCTTTAAACCAGTGGAATCAGGTCTGGCAATAGGTAGCCCTATCAATTGATACATAATGATCATAATGCCAACAATAATCCCTCTGCCAAAAATCTCTTTTGTGGTCTTACTGTGGTGTGGACATAGGTCTGGTTTTCAAACACTAGGTCAGTGGAGTACCAGCTCTCACAGATGCTAGATAGGATTCACAAAAAGGACCTGGTAATGAACTTTATATCTGTTGTTTGAAGGCAGCTAGATGGCATAACAAACACAGGAGGACGTAAGTTCAAAATTGGCCTCAGATACTAGCTATTTTGACTTTGGGTAAGTCATCTTTTGCCAGCCTTGGTTCCCTAATCTGTTAGGTGGAGATAATAAAAAGCACCCTATGTCACCAAGTTGCTGGGAGGATAAAATAAGATAACATACATAAAGGGCTTCACAAACCCTGAAGCACTTTATAAATACTTGCTATCATCATCATCCTCATCAGACTATGTTCAAAGAGTCTTACTTGGCTGTCAGATGATATATTTTGCAATCATACAAACTTTCAAAGGTTATCTTTTAAGTCATAAAGAGGTTTTGATTTGTGCCAATGGAGAGAAATCTCAGTGGATCACAAATCCCTAAGTAGCTAATCTAATAGTAGAAAAAAAGAATAGCTCACACTTCAATAGCTCCACAATGTTGGAAGCACTTAAGAAATGTGAATGATTACTACCAATATACTTTTCTACAATCTTGTGAAAGAGGTAGTGTATGTATTATTATACAGTTTTTATGGATGAGATAATGAACACTCAGAGAGGTTAAATAACTGGTCCAAGGTCATAAAACCAGCAAGTCATAGAGGCAGGACTTGAACCTAGGTCGAGTCCCATTATCCTTCTATTATATCTTAATGATTTGTAATCTTTTTTTAATGGAGGCAAAAACAGTTGGCAATGAGGGCCTTTATCTTCTCTTTTTTCTTTTTAAAAAACAAAGCAAAATCAGTAAGCTCATAAAGAAATATGAGAGACAGTGAGCTGGAGAAGGAAATGGCAAACCACTCTAGTATATTTGCCAAGAAATCCCCAAATGGGGTCACAAAGAATTGGATATGACTGAAATGATTGAACAACAACAACATACCCAAGCTTCTCAGTAGGGCCCTTGTGATCCCATCTTCAGTCATAAGGAAGAAAATGCCCTAGGCAACACACCTAACCTTTCCATTATCACCCAATGAAGCAGAACTAGACTTCAGGGATCTCATTCCTATTTATCTATTCTAGAAACTGTTTAATTACCTTCTGACTTTAATTTAGAAGATTTCCCTTTAAGGCCAAGTAAGTCAACCCATGGGAGTGGTGGCAATAGTTGTGCAAAATATCATCTGGCTACCTCACAAAGGATAGTATCGGAGGGTTGAGTTTTTCTGATGGACCTGAAGCTACTTCAAGTTAATAGGATCAACTCTGCCTGTCCTGAGTTGCAGTACACTAATTACATCATTATTTCTTGTGCTTGAGCATGCCCAGTGTATTCCTCCATCAGGACCATCAGAGTGAAGCTTCTTTCTTAAGTTTTATCAGATTTTTCCTCATATTAGCTCCAAAGAGCTCATTTCCCTCAAGTGTAGGAAAGACTACTCCTCAGTCATCTCTGCAGAACACTCTTTGGGGATAGAGAGATACCTTGCAGTCTGATGTTTTTTCACAATCAGACAAGAAATTGTAATTTCAGACAACCCAAGTATGGGTAATACCAGGCATAATAAATTTGGAGACCTGGAGAGAACCAGTCACAATAAATTTGGAGACAACAGTTCCTGAGAGAATACAAAGCTGGAGTAGCCAATTATCTTTCAAAAGTCTCAGTGTATTCATTGCTATGACAGCTTCTACTAAGGGGACTCTCCTGATGCCTTGCCCAACTACAAACCCAAAGCACCTTCACGGACTTTGTGAGACATCTTGCAATAAGAAGAAGCAATTGCCATTGCTGCCCTGACAGTCTACACAGTTTTCTTCTTCTTCTACCTTCCTCCTTTCCCAGTATTCTGTGAAAAGTGACGCTGGCCTTCCCTTCTGTCCTCACACAAAACAGTGACATATCACAACTCTGGGAATTATCATTAGCTATCTCCCATACCTGCAGGGCTCTCCTTCTACATTTCTATCTCTTGGTTTCCTTCAAGTCACAGCTAAAATGCCACTTTCTGCAAGTTTTCTACTAGCAAGTCCAGAGTGGCACTAGATTCCCCAGTTATATTTCTAGAGAGGACCTTGTCTCTCTCCAGAACCCATGGAAAACCCCATTCACAGAAACATTGACATTGTCATGGACTATATTGAAGGGTATACCCTCTTCTTTCACATTACTTTTCTCTGGGAAGCCCATTGGGATTCTTATTATTGAGAGTAGAACTCCACAGTATAATTTTGTGACCTGCAAGGTGATTTCTGATGGACCTCCATATTCTCTTTTTCAAAAGCAGAGACTAGGTCCACTTATAAGTGTTGGAGAGTATACATGTATTGAGGTCCATTGTTGTAATCAGAGATTTTGTGGCAAATTAGACAAGTTACTAAATGTTGAAAGCCATTTGTTATTTTATTTGGTAGGTTTAAGGGAAAAACATATGGTTTAGCTGGAGATGTGCAATGGAGTACGAAGGGAGAAGAAGAGGGGCAATACATAAGGCACAGTGCTGAATAAATTGTCCCCCTTTTATGCCCCAAACTTTCAATAGAGACAGAATCAATGCATTGAAAAGCAATCTCCTGAACAACTTTAATCTGAAACTTCTGCAGTAGGAAGCCATTTAGTAGGGTAGTAGGAAGGCAGCACCTTGAGATGAACTCCCCAAGGCTAGTCTAGTGAGAATGACACTAAAATTAAACAGTTACTGAGAAATGCACTACAGAAATCTTGCTACATGTCTCACAGGAAGTGCAAAGACTTTTTTGCTACACTGCCTAATAAAGTCAAGAAAGATGTGGGATGAAGAATAGGACACCCGAACCCTGGGTTACACAGAGCATAATTCAATCAAAAGCTGAAGAGGCCCTGGGTAACAGAAATAATACTCCAGTTTTGACAATAGGGCATTGTCCTTTCTCAAAGTCAGTCCCACAGTCAAAGGAATGAAAAATTGTCTAGTTCCCGGATCTAATGGCATTTCCCACAAGAGATTAAATCATTGTGATAAGATACTAGTAAGGCTTTTTCATGAGTTCTCTCTCAACATATACAGCAGTAACCAAACATCTCAATACTTTAAGGCTACCATCATTCTTACTTATAAGAGGGAATGTAAAAAGTTTATTAGTATTGCCTTTGAGATTAAAAACTCTGAGGAATGAAGTCTGTTCACTTCCTTTTGTATAGGGTCTAATACACAACACAGGGAATAAAACATGCTATTTAATCAATATGAAAAGTGCAATGGCATGCCATATCACAACATTCTATCTGTTAATTTCCTGGCTGGGTAAACCATGCAAGTATATGGCTCCAGAACTTCCATATTGCTTTTGGGCATTCATTTATATATTTATGATGTGTCTACTATGTGCAGAGTACTATTCAAAGAGCTGGAATAGAATGTTCAGCATTATGAAGCTTGCAGTCTAGCAGTTTGAAAAGAATTACATGGAAAATAACAATAATACATGATTACATGTTAAGTGCATTAAATTATTGGAGATGTACTACATGCATTCTGAGGGGAAAGGATTTCTTGAGGATAATAGCATCTGAGTTATACTATGCAATACTATACTATGCAGGACTTTGACAGACAAAAAGAGTTTAGGGAAGATATCCCCAGGCTTATGGAAAATTGAGAACAAAGACCAGGAAGAAAGAGTGTGGAAAATGTTTTAGAATGTTAAGAATCATCACGTTTGACTGTAAAATAAAATATATGGATTTTTTGAGAAGTTGGAAAGAAAGGGTGGCACCAGATTGTAAGGAACTATCAATGTAAAGCAAATGAGTTTGAATTTTACTTAGTAGACAATAAGAAACCACTGAATATTTTTGATTATAAGAGTAATATAACCAGATTAATCCAAAAGAACAATCATTTTGGTAGCTATATGACAGATAGAATGAATGAGGCAGACATTGGAGATGTGAAGCTATATTACTTCTGCTATCGTGAATGTTCAGATTGGTAGGGATGAAACCTTATTCTTTGGTGGTGGCAGTGGGAACAGAGAGCAAAGAATGTAAGATATGAGAAGGAGGTAGAATTGACAGGACTTGCTAAGATTTTGCAAGTGAAAGGTGAGGGAGAAAGAAGTCAATTGTACTCCTTAAAAAAAAACACCAGAGACGGAGGAGATGGTGTCACAGTTATTAGCAATAAAGTTAGAAGGAAAGATGATTAAGCTTCATTCTAAACATGTTCGAATTGAAGTACCTACTACTGTGGCATGCAGGCAAGAGATGGCTTATGAACAGGCAGATATATGGATTTAGATTTTAGAAAAGAGGTCAGGACTTAAGAGAAAGATCTGGAAGTCATCTTTATTGAGGTCTTAATGAGAATGTCACTGAAAATTCCTAGGGGAGATAATATAGAGAGAAGAATGCTCAGGATGAACTGCTGGGGAATATCCACATCAAGAGGTAAGAGAGTGAGGAGGCAGGGAAATGTTTAGAGAGGTATTGGGAGAGAACAAGGAGAGCACATTCTCTAAAGTCAAAGGAAAAAAGTGAGTATTCAGGAGACATTAGTGACCATCTATGTCAAATGCTACAGTATAGAATGGTGGAAAGTGTTCTACAGTTGGAATCAGAGAATCTGTTTATGAATCCAAGTTCTGCTAC
The DNA here is from genome assembly GCF_011100635.1 of Trichosurus vulpecula. NCBI lineage: Eukaryota > Metazoa > Chordata > Mammalia > Diprotodontia > Phalangeridae > Trichosurus > Trichosurus vulpecula. The sequence goes on along the minus strand of NC_050579.1, from coordinate 216,604,353 downwards.
TTCCTATAATTATCAAGCCACTTAACCTGCCTGGTCTTTAGTCAGTCAATAGTCATTTATTAAGTGAACAACTACTGTATGCCAGGCACTATTTAAAGTGCTAGGATACAAAGACAGGCAAAAACAAAATCCCTTCTCTCAAGGAGCTCACAATGTAATGGAGGAGACAACATATTGCTGTGGATACAAATGATACCCTAGGAGTTAAGAAGAATATTAAGAGTTGCTTTTCCAGTACTTTGTGAGGCCCCTCCTGAGGGGCAGCTCATCCTGCAACTTGAGAGCATCCTAAAGTGCTTTTCCCCTTATCTTGAAATACCATAAAACTTCTCCTTAACTTGTGCCAAAAGAATTGCTTTTGTCTCCCTTATCCTGTGTCCCCCTTGTCCTTAATCTTTAACTTGTGTTCCCTCTGTCCTATCCTTAATCCTTAACCTGTGTCTCTCCCCCTCCATCCTGTACCATAAAATTCCTCATCCTCTGTCATAAATTTCTCCTGTCCTGCTTATCTTGTCCTTAATATTTAACTACTATCAAACCCTAAAACCACATCATCATAACCTAGCCTTCCTCCTCCAAATATCACTACCTTTTACTCAGCCCCGCGGCTACAGTGAAAGGTCCATGTGCTTTCACATAAATTAAGCTCCTAAATGGCTAAAAGAGAAGCCTAAGTGAATTCTTTCACACCAAAACTGCTCTCTCGACTCTGACCTCAACAATATGAATAGGTAAAAATAATTGTATAGTTATACATATATATTACAAATTAGAAATAATTGAGGGAAGACATGATAATTAAGGGAGTTTGGAAAAAGTGTTTCTTGTAGAAAGTAGGCATTTAGCTGTGACTCAAAGGAAGCCAGGGAGACCAGGAGACAGAACATCCCAGTCATGGAGGTGGGGTGGGGTGGGAAAGAGAGGCAGCACATAGAGAAAATTTCAGATTTGGGAGATGGAGTGACTTTTAGGAGGCCAGTATTGCAAGATCATAGCTTATGTTTGAGAGAGGGAGAAGAAAATAAGATGTAAGAAGACTGGATAGAATGGGGGCAGGTGATGAAGAGTTTTGGATGCCAAATGTGGGATTTTATCTTTGATCCTGGAAGTGAGAGTCATTGGAGTTTATTGAATAGGGGGGTTGATGTAGTGAGCCTTATAATTTAAGAAGATCACTTTGACAGTCGAGTGGAGAATGGACTGGAGAGGTGAGATAGTTAGAGCAGTGAGGCCAATGGACTAGTTATTGCAATAATCCATGTAAGAAGTGATAAGGGCTTGTATTATGGGAGTGTCAGAGAACAGAAGAGGGCATATACAAAAGATTTTATAAATGTAAAATTGACAGGACCTGGCAATAGAATGGATATAGTTGGTCTAAATGTTCTAGCTTTTAAATCTATGTTTCTATGATGAGGAGTAACCTATTCACTGGAGAAAATATGACAAAGATGATGCCTGACATATATATGACTTTTAATTTTTAGTACTTGATATACATTCACTCATTTAATCTTTTCAAAATCCCTGTGAGGCAAATAAATATCATTATCATTGTCTCAATCAAAGAGCGGCAAAATGTTCCCTCGTCAAAATATTATTTTGCATTTACAGATCTATGTACCCTTTTCCCAAAAGCAATGTAAACTCTTTGAAGTTAGAGGATATTTCATTTTTGCCTTTGTATTTCCATAGTATTACAAGTGCCTAGCCCTAGGAAGCATCTAATTTCCCTCTGCAAGGCCTATTCTATTTTCCAATGATGAGTTCCTCCTGGGGCCTCCACTTTGTGGAGAGGTCAGTGCCAGGCTTCTTTCACCTCTCATTTCTGTTTTGGACTTTGAAATCATGCCCCAGTGCTGAGTCTCTTCACTTGCCACATCCTCTTAATTCCCTTTTGTGTGTTATATCATTATTAGAATGTAAATTTCTTAAGGACAGGGACTGTTTTTCTTTTTGCTTATATTTTTATCCCTAGTGTTTAGAACAGTGCCTAGCATAGAATGAATGCTTAATATATATTTGTTTCTTTCCTTCTTTCTTGAATTGACTTCCCTAAGGTCATACAACAAAAAATTCTGTAGGTATTAGTCAAACTCAGTTCTTCCTCATTGAAAGTTGAGCATTTTATACCATTGATGAACTTTTTGAGTAGGGGAACTTTATTTAAAAAATATTTTGACAAACATTTTCTTTGTTGTCCTGTCGAATTTATTTCATGCGTTTAAATGCATTATCCTAAGAAAGGTCCAAAGGCTCCACTAAAATGTCAAAGGTGATTTTCAGCAGAGAGAATGTTTCTTGATTTTTCAGGTAGAGTTTTCCCAGAGCAGTTTGGAAGCAACAAAGAATGGTCATATTGAAAGGTTTGAGCACATTGAATTCATTCTGGGTAGACTTGCCCTGCATCCTGACATTTCGGGGTTCTCAGCAACCCCAAATTGTGTCAATGATTTTAGAAGACCAACGATGAAGAATGCTATTCATACCCAGATAGAGATAGGCAAAATAAGATATAGTCTTTTGGACGTGGTTAACATAGGAACTTGTTTCACTTTACTATGAACATTTGTTGCAGGCATTTTATTTTTTTCAGTTTAGGGGTGGGAAAGAGGAAAAAAAAATAAAGGCTTGATATTTGAAAAAATGAGAATAACAAAAACTAGTTTTTGAATCAGACAACCTGATTTTAAATCCCAGCTCAGACAGTATCTGTTCATCTCCCTTGGGCCTCAGTTTCTTCATCTATAAATGAGGGGGTTGGATTAGATCATCTATGATGTCTCTCCTAGAGCTAAGATTTTGTTGCCAAGGACTTCAGATCACTATCAACCCCTTTTTTCCCCTCAAGACATTTAGAAATGAGAGATGAGACATTAGCTAGGGTGGAAAGGAGGACTAAGGAAAGGTTTTTTTATGATCAAGGAGAACTGAACCTGTTCAAAGGCAGACAGGAATGAGACAGGGAAGAGGGAGAGACTGAAGATATTGTAGAAGGAAGGGAGTAAAATAGTATGGTAGTACAGACATAGTATGACTCAATGACAAACTAATTATTATATATGTCTTCATAGGGTCTTTATCATGTTCTTCCTTGTGATTGGCAAGGCTAGGAAGCATAGTAGGAAGATGCTAGAAAACAATGGTCCCAGTTAGCTTAATCTAGGGAAGATATTGGTGAACCATGGAATACAACGACACCGATGTAGATTTTATGCTACTAGTCCCAGTCCTCCATTTTGGAGACACTTGCTAGATAATGAATTTATAGTCGGAAGGAAGCCACTAGGTTTTTTAGTCCAAGCTTCTCATTTTATAGATTAGTCAACAAGCATTTATTTCCCACCAGTTATATTCAAGGCTCTCAGTAGGCATTAGATGTGGGGACAGATATGGAAATGTTTAGGGAAGGGAAATTACTTGCTTAGGGTCACTTAGGCAGTAAGTAGAGTTAAAATTAAAACCTAGTGCTTGTGGCTCCAAATAGCTTGAATTCATTTATCTATGTCATTAAGGTTTAAATAGTGCTTAATGTTAACTCTTTTGATCCTTACCACAACCCTGAAGAGTACATGTTCTTATTTTTGTTATTTTATGAGGAAACTGAAGCTATTCAATTTCTTGAGGGTCAACCCAGATAGTAAGTATCTGGGGCAGAATTTGCCTCTGTGCTTTTTCCATCCAACTGCTACTCTAGATTGGTTCCAGCAACAAACCAGGCTCATGGATGGATTGATTTGGATGCAATCCTGACTAGCCTGGGCTACACCAAGACTATCCGGTAAAGATCTTTATCTAGTGGACTGTGCTGGTACTTGTGATACTCTTCAGAGTTTGAGGGATGGACAACAATTGTGAATTTAACCAGAGGGCTTGGTTAATGGCCTTACTTTTGGTCTTGGTAAAGAATAGGACAATAAAACTAAGTCATTTTAACACTTTACCTCCTGTCCTTGTCATTCTACTTTCTTAACTTGCTGAAGATAGAGGCCAACATACTTTCCATCCTCCATTCTTATTAGATCAGCCTCCTTTTTTTAACAAGTTTGAGCATCTGTGACAGATTCTAGAATTTCAATATACTACACAGGAATCAATCAATAAGAACTCATCGAGCTCTTGTTGGGTGTCAGCCACTATGAGGTTCCCTAAAATTCATTCTCATGTTCTTATTCTCATTCTCTCTCCCCCCCCTCTTTCTCCCTCCCTCTCTCCCTTCCCCTCTCCTTCTCCCTGTCTTTGTCTCTCCATATATGTCATATTATAAAAATTAAATCTGGAGATAAAGGTACTTTTACTTCTTAAAACAGTATTTTGTTTATACTATTTACATTTATACTATATTTGGGGCAAGCAGGTAGTTCAATGGAGCCCTGAGCCTGGGGGCAGAAAGATCTAAACTAGATCCTGGCCACAGACCCTTACTAGCTGTTTGATCCTGGGCAAATCAATTAACTTCTGTTTGCCTCAGTTTCTTCACTTGTAAAAATGGCAATAAGAATGCATTTACCTCCCAGGATTGTTATGACAATCACATTAGATAATAATTGTAAAATTCTTAGCACAGTGCTTAGCACATAGTAAGTACTATACAAATGTTAGCTATTATTATTATTAACTTGAAGATATGAAGTTCTGTACAATTAAAAGAACCCTAGTGTATCAATGTTTTATAAGCTCATATGTCTTTAAAAAACAGAAGTAGAGAAACCAAGAGTAAGGTAGTATCTTCTAACTAGTTAATAAAACAATATTCTCCATTTTTATATTCAGTATTTATTTCCTTATTATTTTTCTTGATATTGTAAGTATATGGCCTACTTAGACACCAAATTTTTAATTAATTAGCCAATGACTGGGCATTTAAATTATAATATTATTATATCAAGGATCAATTCCTGTTATCACATAAATAGCCCTATTTGGCCGAGAGGTTATAGAAATGTTCACATACAAAGGAAAAAAATGCCTAGCTACTGACAAGATGAAATTTTTAAGTCAGAAAAAAATAACAAAAATTCGTAACAGTAGAACAATTTTCAGTATGGTGACTAAGAAGTAGCTAATAATGAAATGTAATAATAAAATTTTAAAGATTGTTCCTGAACAGTGGATGATATAAAGTCTTAAATTTCAATCTCAGTAAAAAAGAAGCAATCCAGTTAAAAGATAAAGTCTCATAAAATGGTATAAGAACATTCTAATTATCTGGAAGTCAGACTTTCAACAACTTCAGCCATTGAAAAGACAGCTGTGAATCTGGATTTAAATTAAGGCCTCGTTATAGTGAAGAGTTGCCACAAGGTCCATGCACTTTATTCAAAGGAGAGTACCCTCAGTTCCTCCTCCATATGTGTAAAGTAAACTTATTAGTTACTAAGAGACTTACCTTTTCTTAGTATGATACGATGATGACCCTGAGCCCTCGATAAAAGGTTAAATAGTGTTCAGTATACTCTACTTAAAGTAAAATTTTAAAAAGTGGGTTCTTGAAGGTGCACACTTCATATCAACTCTTACCACACCTCTATGGTCAATCCATATCCCAACATACTGCTCCCTATTTCATTTTCTTTTCCTCTCATCATTAGCCACACCACTAGTGTTGGGTTTGCCAGATACTATATTCCCCCAGCTCCAAGCCCAACCATACTCACCTGTAGTTCTGGAACATGGAATATGAGTGTTCCCTGGCAGCAATTTGATTCTGTACATATTTTTCTGAGTGAACTTATACGTAGAGCATTATGCTAGGCATTGAGTGAGATATAACCATGGTCCCTGAAATCATGGGGTTTAATGGAGAATTAAAACATAAATTCACAACTAAAATGCACAATTTCATTTAAGTGAATTAGACAATGCCAGAAAAATGCTATTTGAAAAGCAATGTCATTATAAACTGGGAGAATTAGAGTAGGTTTCACAGAAAAGTCATATTTTGAACTGGGCTTTAAGAAATATGTAGATATTCAAAATCAGAAAGAAAAAAAGAACAAAGTAAGTGAAACAACAGTGGTCTTCTGGAGTCATGCACGATCACTGCTTTCATCATAGTTCTTAAAGCTTTCAAAGTTGTTTTTCTATTGTCACTGTATGAATCATTTTCCTGGTTCTGTTCATTTCATCCTTCATCATTTTATACAAGTCTCAAAACTGTTTTCCTAATATTGATGTTATTGTATCAATTGTTTTTCTGGTCTGTTACTTTACTCTTCATCAATTCACACAGGTCTTTCCATGTTCATTTGAAATCGTCTCTTTACTCATTTCTCAGAGCATAATAGTATTTCCACTGCATTCATATACCAAAGTTTATTTAGCCATTTTATAATTGATGGGCATCTTCAAGCTCTGAAGGTGATCTTTGTTGTTCATTCATGTCTGACACTTTGTGACCCCATTTGGAGTTTTCTTGGCAAGGATGCTGGAGTGGTTTGTCACTTCTTCTCCAGGTCATTTTATAGATGAGGAACTGAGGCAAATAGGATTTAGTGACTTGCACAGGGTCACACACCTAGTCAGTGTCTGAGGCTGCATTTGTACTCTGGTCCTTTTAGGTCCAGGGCTAACAATCTATCCATTGTACCACCTAAGTGCTCCTAGGTGATCTTTAGGTTGAGTTAGATGAATAAAGCTCACTCTAGAAGTGTTTCACTTGACTATTACTTTGCATATTATTTTGCAAAGAATTTGTTAACCTTTTCCAAAGGGGTGAAAGAGTATAGAAGAAAGGAAAACAATAAAAGTATTTTGTTAGCGAAAAGATAAAATGTAATTAAGAAAAAGGTCATAAAAGATGTTTCCTCACCCTATAATTGCACAAGCTTGTGGTCAGTTTAATAACTATAAAAAGGTAGGTTACCCCTACTTCTGTGATTCTAAGGACTCAGGGATGAATTCTTTATACCTCCCCCCCCAAAAAAAAAATCCTTCTCTTTTTGTCTGATGGCTGCTTAAATTACACACAAAAGGAAAAAAAAGCCTTACATTGCCCAATTACAGGTAAAATTAAAAACACAAACATCCATGGGGAGAGGTAACACATTGCTTTAAATTAACACAACTACTATTAGGTATTACTATAGATAAGGCTATATAAAAGGACCTGATTTCAGATTTACACTAAACCAACCTGATAAAGAGTGAAGAAAGGCAAAATGGATTTTAAAGGGCAAGAAAACTAAAATGAGTAGGGAAATTAAAGGATAAGCAAACAAACAAACAAAAAGATGGGTGGAAGATGAGATGTTTACTTTTAAAAAGTCACAGGATTAGGGGGTGAGGATATGTTAACAGAATTGTTCAAATTTATCTAGGGTTCCTTCATTATCTGTCAGAAATACTAACATGACTTTTCCCTGAAATCAGCAGTGGGCTATCAGGTACCATGGAAATTGAAAGGAAGGTCCTGTAGGCTTCTCAAACTCAACCTGACCCAAACAGACATCATCACTTTTATATCCTTTTCCCTCTTTCTTTTAAATTTCCCTACTATTCTCAAAGTTATCACCATCCGCTCAGTCACACAGGCCTGTGACTTCAGTGTAATTCTCAAGTCTTTATGCTAACTCAACCAATACAACCTTGCTAAATCTTATTGTTTCTAGCTTCATAACATCCATTTGGGATGACATTGTCTCTCCACATACAAAGCCTCCATCTTAGTTCAGTCCCTCATCATGTGTGTCCTGGACTATTAAAAAAGCCTTAAAATTGGCCCTGCTGTTTCAACTTTCTCCACATTTCAGTCTATACTTCATTCATCAGTAAAAGTGATTTTTTTCTAAAATGCAAGCCTGACCTCACTCCACCGGCTCAATAAATTCTAGCAGCTGCCTGATATCTTCAGGGTATGATATAAAGTTCTCCATTTTGAATTTTAAGGTTTTGTAAGATCTGATTCTTTCCTACCTTTCTACTCTTCCTATAATTTTACTCTCTTATACTTACCCACAATCCACGTATATTGGCTTCTTTGCTATTCTTTCAACAGGACAATCTATCTGCTGTCTCTATCTTTGTACAGGCTTGCTCCCGTTGCTGCAATGTTCTACTGTCTCACTTCCACCTCTTAGTTCCACTGACTTCCTTCAGCATTCTATTCAAACTTGACTGTCTGCAATAAGACTTTTTGGGCCCCCTGGTTTTTAGCAATTGTCACTCTAAGATCACCTTCCATATATTTCCTTTATGTCCCTAGTCATTTACTTGTTGCATCATCCATTAGATTGCCAATGCTTATTGACTAACTTCCTCATCCAGTCTTCTGTCTGAAGAGCCTTTGTCATTGTCCTTAATGACAAATACTCCTTAACATTTATTGCATGTATGCCCTGGAAAGAGTAAGAAAACTTAGATGTCCTGGTTCCTGCCCTCATGGAGTTTACCGTCTAATGGAAGGACAAGATGCCCAAGCTGAAATATATAAAATTACATAATTAAATTAGAAAGTTCCAGAGCAAAGTGTCATAGAGGTCTGTAATTAGCAAGTGACAAACTAGATTAACACTAACTTGAACTAATTGGAGGCACTTCAGCAATTTTATTCTATTCTATTTTATTTTTATTACCTCATGTAACTTGGTTCTCAATTCCCTCTTGTCCCTTTTTGTTCACTACTTCTCAATCTGTAAACTGTTCTCTTTGGTGGAGAAAATAAAAACAATAGAAGAGTTGAATAAATTCTGCCTTGTCTAAACTATTATGATCTCCACAGTCATTCTTTGACCTGCTGCCTAAGTATTAAGAAAAGCTTTTTTATTCTCAGTATCTGCCATTAGTCTCAATGACTTCTGATACTTAGTTTCCTAATTCTATTTGTACATGCAGTAAAATTCTTGTTACCTGCTCTTGCTCCTGTCTCTGCACACATTTTTTAAAAATCCAAGTCAGTCAGTGAGTTCTCTGTACATCCTTATGGACCACCTTTTGAATCTCCTCATCAGAATCCTTTGTGCTAGTGTTGCCAAAATTCAGTCCTTGAAAATTTTTCATTGCTCTCAATTCATCTTGCCATAAAGAATTTTAGCTCATTAGCTCTCAGTATATTCTTTCTGAACTCTTCAAATTATTCTCTGAACACTAACATGGAATGGTCACTTCCTTTCAAGGTTGAGTCATCTCATTTCCTAGGTGAGGAAACTTAGGCATAGAGCCATTAAATGAGTAGTCCAAGGTCATGCAAGTATTAAGTAACAAAACTGGGACTTAAACCCAGGTCTTCTGACTCTTTATTCAACATTTTGAAAATAACACCCTAAATAGTTATTATCTAAATGAGTGGGTACATGGCCATAGTGATGAAGGCTAGGTTAACTAAATGTTATTCTCAGCAATGGAATACTAATGAGTAATCAGGGTTAAGGAATTGGAAGGAGCTAAAATTTGGACTTGAATTTTCAAATAGAAAATTTTCTCCAGATCCTTTTTAGGGAAGAGAAATACCCATTCTCACATAGTGAGTGGTAAGAAGACCCCAAGGAGAAATATCAAGGGTAGAGAGAATAGGCAGGATAGAATTACCAAAATCTGAGAACTGCAATCAAACTTCCTGTCATTAGTTTCCACCTAAAGCAATCACAGTTTTGATTTGTTGTGGGAGACAGAATTCAGCCTCTTGCTTACATTTGTTTTGCTAGTGAAAATATCCAGAAGTAATCTCGAATTTATTTTTGTCACTACACCTTTGAAACAGATCATTCCCATAAATGCTTTCCAACTCTCCTGTTATTTTAAAAAAATAACTAGTTCTACCTTCCTACACTTCTAATCAAATTGCATTTTTGAAATACCATCTGAAACTTTCTGGTTCATACCTGTGAATTATTTTGGGAAAATAGTTTATTTTTCTTTGTATGTTATTCTGCTTAGTGAGACATTAGTTACAATTTTATGTCTGCATTTTTATGAAGTCCCCTTTGAAGTGTGTTGACATGATGGCCAATAGTTTGATTATTAAAATATTTTGAGTGACAGAGAACTTTATTTCTAAAAACAAACATTCTAGAGTTCAAAAAACATTGATACACACTCTTAGAAAAAATACTGAGGCAAGGCCCAGATCACTCATACTCTATGTAGAACACTGTTAGTGTAGACAATTTTATTGCCAGTCTTGGCTAATTGTAACATTCTGTGATTAATAGGAGTTAAATTTCAGTAAAGAAATTCATTTTAGGAGAATAACATATTCTTCAGATGTGCTACTGAGTTGAGATGTTAAAGTTACTTCTGCATCCAGATCACAGTTTAGACAACACATTCTGTTTTAAAGATCTCTAGTCAAAAGAAGCTACTTATGCTATAAATTGAATTTGAGGTACTAGAAAAATCTAAATCAGCCGAACTTTCCTAAGCTGTATACTCTTCAACTGCTTTAATTAAAATTTTATAATGAGTTTTAAATTATAAATACTATATATCATATATTAAATAAGTTACACAAGTGTGAAACTAAGGCAAAAATAAGATTAACAGGGGTAGGGAACCTGAGGCTTTGAGGCCATATGTGACATTCTAGGTCCTTGGGTATGGCCTTTTGACCGAGTCTCAGTTTTACAGAATGAATGCTTTCATTAAAGGGATTTGTTCTGTGAAGTTTGGATTCAGTCAAAGGGTCACACTTATGGATCTGGAGGGCCACATATGGCCTTGAGGCCACAGGTTCCCCACCCCTAGTCTGGACTCTTAGATCTTAAGTTCTAAAACAAGGAAGAATTGATGAGCAAATTAGAGAAAGTAACATTATTGTTTCATTCACAATAGCACATGAAAGAAACACTAGGTATAGTCATAGATATATTCTAGACAACAGGAAAAAAATCAAGATACAGAGGAAAAGAAAGTATTATTCCAATGCTTGAAAATGAGGGCATAGCTTAAGGATAGGAGAGTTTTTAAAAATGAAATTCTTACTAGTTAATTTCAAATATGAAAGTGAGATTTAAGGGGAAAAGAATTCTAGAGATAGCAAATATTTGCTGATCAACTTTTGAAGAGCACTGTTTTTAAAGGACATCTACAAAAAATTGAAAGAAATACACACGATCAAGGGAAATATAAATTTACATGAACCTAAATGAATAGTGTCTGAAAAGCTACATATAAATAAAAAATGTAAATAGAAAAGATATTAAGAACAACAAAGGCTTTTTAAACTATGATCCAAGGATTATGGTGCAGTGGAAAGATTTTTCGACCAGGTCAGAGTAAACAAAATTAGATTCATATCCAATTCTGCCACAACTAGCTATTTGCCTTTGAGCAAGTTACCTGGTCTCTCTAAACCTTGCTCCCCACCCCAATCTGTAAAAGAGGTAGGTGGAGAGAACTGTGGTGCAATATAAAGAATACTGGATTTGGAATTAGAGAACCTGACTTCGAATCCCAGATTAGGCAAGCCATTTCACTTCTCTGGATCTGCTATTTCTTATCTGTAGAATGAAGAAGGCAAACTTTTCATTCCAAGGTTCCTTCCAGTGGTAAATCTATGGCCTATGACAAAATCATCACACACACACACACACACACACACACACACACACACACACACACACACACACATATATATATATATATATATATATATATATATCTGCTCTTCCATTCTGATGTTGAGAAGGTTAAGCCATTGTTTCAAGGGAAGATATTTCACATATGATATGAAATAGCAGAAATTCAAAATACTTATTTCCTATATAGTGTCCATTTTTTAATCAAGGAGAAAGAAATTCAAATCATAAATAGCAGCAGCCAACATCATCAGGATGAACTCTATTATACAATATTTTTATTATTCCTCTTAATTTTCCACTATTCATCTTAACAATAATATGTGAACACATGAAGAATTTTTTATTTTGTCAGTCAGGAGAAATGTTTGTAAGGAAACTCCTTGCACCAATGAAGATTACAAAACATCAGTTACTTAGAGAAGGACTAGATAGTTGTGTGAAGCACAAAAAAGTTTAAATGATTTGCCCATGGTCATATGATGGGTTAGGGCTGATAGAGGGATTTGAAGCCAATTCTTTTAGATTTCAAGTCTAGCAGCAGCCTGTCAAGGAAAATAATGTAATCTCATGCCATATTTTGTAGTTTAATGTCTAGATGAAGGAAGGTAGTAGTATCAGAGTGCTCTGGTCAGATCATTGAATGTGGTTTTTGATCCAGGATTTTAAACACTGGGAGAGACAGTGGAGAAGAAGTAATTTCAGAGTAGGACCAGAAAAGTAAAGAATATAGATATACTGTCTTTTGATACAAGAAGGAGAAACTAAGGATCTGAAAAAGAGAAGAATTTGGAAGGCTATAGTTAAGAAAGATATAATGCTATTCACTTATTTGAAGTAACTATTATGTAGCAGAGGAACACACACACACACACACACACACACACACACACACACACACACACACCCTATCTATCTGAGGCAAGTAGGAGGTACAGTGGATGGAGCACCAGGCCTGAAGTCAGGAAGATCTGAGTTCAATTCTGGCCTTAGACACCTATTAGCTGTAACCCTGGAAAAAATCACTTAACCCTTATTCGCTTCTATGAAATGGGGACACTGGAGAGGGAAATGGCAAACCACTCCAGTCATCTTTGCCAAGAAAAGCCTATGGACAAAGTCCATGGGGTTATATAGAGTTGGACGCAGTTGAACAACTAACTACCAACCTATCTATCTGTGTATCTATATTTTATTTCATTTAGCCTCAGGACCAACAGGCAGAAATTAGAGTAAGATTTTTTTATTCAATATGGGAAAAATTACCAAATATTTTAAATATATTGGACCAACTTGTGAAGTAAATGAGCTCACTAGAAAAATTCAAATAGTAGCTAGTAAACCACTAATTATGCATTTAAAGGAAAGTTGGACTAGGTGACTTTTTGGGTACGGTGCTAGGAGTCAATAGAAACAATGCAACTTTAGTTTTCCAGTGTAATTTGTTGCCAATGTTTGTGATCCATTGTAGATACAGGTATGTGTGTATACACATACCTGCATGTATGTGTGTATATGAGTATGTATAAATATATATATAGCTGTATATATACATTATATACATATTATATATATGAATTTAAACAGTTAACTAGTACTTGTCAAACATATGTGAGTGTGTGTGTACATACATATATATAAACACATATACATATGAATTTCATTACTAGTACTTATAAATTGTCATTTTTTCTTTTAAAATTAATTGACTTATATGGGAGTGTCCATTCTGCAACTCCTAAAACACATAATTGTATATTTCTTTTAGTTTCAAAGAAGAAAATGAAAATAAGTTTTAGACAGGAAATAATTTGTGTGGCCTCACCTATTTTATGGTTTCTGAGATTCTTAGTTTTCTCCCTCCCCACTTTTTTTAAAAAAAAAACTGTCCTAAGACCTGTAAGCCCTATCCAAGACAAGAGAAGCTGGCTTCAAATTGTTTGTTTACTGTAATTTATCAACTCAACCTGGTCCACAAATGTGCAAAGTCTTTGACAGCTTGGAAGCTGAACTAATTTTTGATTAACCAGGTCACAAAGGCATGTGTCCTGTTTTCAATATTGTTAGAAAATCTAGCAACGTTAGGTAACTGAATCCTTCTGTAAAGAAGCTTTCTTTTACATAAAACTTCCCTTTCTCATTGCTTTTCTAAAACCAACCCCCTTCTTATTGTTAATGTTGCTTTTGATTTAATTCCCACAGTTTTAATTTTTAAGAGCAATATGTAAATGTTTATTCTTAACAAAGCTATGCATCTCACAACAATAGCGATACCTCTGACCTTACCACATTTCCTGCTGGCTGTTGCTCATGACAAGCATATCAAAAATATAGAAACCTTAATTACTTACAGTGATCCTATGAGAAAGACTCCTGGTTATGCTACTGAAGAGAAATAACTGGAATATATTATCAAGTGCTCTCCAAATGAAAAGACACTTGAGTAAAAATGAGGGGGAAGAAGTGGGAGATGAGGAAAGTATGAGCCCAGTGTTTTGGAAAGAGACATTACTTCAACTACCTGGAAATTGAATAGCTATGGGTAATTACCTTTAGGAGGGGCACCTGGGAAATGACAGTTTCATTCAGGTGTGGGGCTTCTGCTGACCAGACAATATGTTCCCTTCTATTTATGAGGAATCAAGGCAAGAACCCAGTAATTTATCCTGATCTATTCTTGAGAAAGAGGAGGACTGCAAAATGTTATTTTTAAGTCTTTTTTTGAATTTTGAATTCCTTTCTCTGCTTCTGAGTGGCTGTACAAAGACCTAGAGATTCCTCGTCATGCCTTCCAATCTTACCCCTCTTGTCCCCCTATTTTTCTCCTCTCCCCTTTTCACCTCCTCCTATAGTCAAACATAGAAGGAGGCAGTCTTGTTTTGTTTGTCAAGTTCTAATGGTAATATATCTCTAGTCTCCATCATCAAATGAAAGTAAAGAAATGGAGCTTTTTGGCTTATATTAACTAGACAATTGCTTTGATTATTTGCTTTTCTTTGTGTAAAATAATATACTTTCCACAGGATATGCAGGTATACTTAGTGATTAGAGGCCATTTCTTTTTTTGTGGTTGAAGTTTCCTTTTTCTAGACAATAAAGTCAGCCATTGTGTGTCTTTGTCCTACAATGTGTAGGCTGAAGTTAATAAATACCAAATTCTTTAACAACTTTGTAGAACTCTTCCACTTATACAGTATTCAAGGAAGAAAAGAAAAAGAAATGAGTTTTTATGGAGAATAGAATTAGAGCTGTATAAAATTTTACTTGATAATTTCAAATAGTTTTCATAAGCAATCAGTGTTTCCCCATTCACGTTCTCTTGTGTTGGAGCTTCTGCTAACTAGCACTGAAATACGGGCAAGACTCCAGATGAGTTCTGACCCTCAGTTTTTTCATCTGTAAAAATAGGGGCTTGGATTAGAAGCTAGTTAATCTCTAAAATGAACAGCTATGTGGCACGGTGGATAGAGTACTGGGCTAGGGTCAGGAAGACTCATCTTCCTGAATCCAAATCTGGTCGCAGACACTTACTAGCTGTGTGACCCAGACAAGACACTTAAGCATATTTGCCTCAGTTTCCTCATCTGTAAAATGAACTGGAGAAGGACATGGCAAACCACTCCAGTATCTTTGCCAAGAAAACTCCAAATGAGGCCATGGAGAATTGGAGACAACTTGAACAACAACAACCTCTAAAGTATTTTTCTAATCACCTATAGAATTACCTTTTTTTCTTAAATGTTCCCACAACTTAAAAACACAGGAAATAAGTTTTTATGTATAGAATGGAATTAGAATTATAAAAAACATTATTTCATAATTTCAAATAGTTTGTTAGAAGCAAACCTGTGAAATCGATATTTCCACATTCATATTCTCTTGTGTTGAATCTGTCACTAACTAGCATTGAAATATGAGTGAAACTCCATATGGGCTCTTACTTTCAGCTTTTTCATTTGTAAAAATAGGGGATTGGTTTAGAAGCTAGCTAATATCTAAGGTATTTTTCACTTCTAATCATCTATAGGATTATTTTTTTTCTTAATGTTCCCACAACTTAAAAATGCTATTGTGTAACCATCTCCCTTAATTTAAATTTCTTTATATCCATATAAGCTGAGCCCATTTTTTGTTTGAATTCAATGAGAAGCTTACCCAAATCAATTTATTTTTGCTTCAAAACTCAGTTTTGATACATTAACAACCCTTTTCTTACTGTATATACCTTTTTTTGGAGAGGTAAGGAGGAGATTCTGAGTATGAAATATAAAACCAAATGCTATTACTATGATTTTATAAATAGTGATTTATTTTTGTATAAAATGAGGATTTGTTCCTTCAACTTATCCAGAGTTGCTAGAGAGCTAATCAAATGAATACCAAGAAGCTTAAATTCTAGGCCCACCCTTTTGGGCTGCAGGGGGCACTGCTGTACCATGCATCTTATTCAGTGTTTTGAAGAAGGCAGGCTGAGACATTATTTGATTAAATAGTTCTGCAGGTTTAAGATACAGAAAAAGCACATAAACTATTTATAATCAATTTAAACTTTGAGAAAATTAGGTAACTGTGTAAAATATTTATATGCAGTTTTTAAAAATGAATGTTTCTTTTGTTGGTAAATCTGTCTTTTTCTAGCAACTGACTATGCTTGTGGCCAAGAAATTTATTTTTTTTTATTTTTCTGTTTTTAAAAATATTAACTTTTGGAGCCAAGGTCTCCTGAAGGACAATGTATCTTTCTTAGCATAGCATTGTTTAACGCACATTGTCTAAAAGAAACAAAATATAAATAGAAAAGGACAAGTTGGTTCTTGATCAATGTAAGCCTTAATTATAACAGTGCAATGAGATGGCTATACACAGTTAATCTTTAATCAACAAGCATCTGTTTCATTACAGAAGGCTGTCATATATAAAACTTGAAACAAATTTCAATAAAAAAGCTTAAAAAATTAAATGGGATTTCTTTATAAAAGCCCAGTTTGGGATTGAATCAAATATATAATCATATTCTATAAGACAAAGTCTTGGAGTGGAGGCAAAAGTGTGGTATAGTGTAGTGTGTTATGGTATGGTATGATATGATATAGTATGATCTGGCATGGTAAGGTATAGTGAAGTATATTATAGTATAGTGAATTTATATGAAATTATCATTTGTATATTTAGTTCTCAGGTTTAAAAAAACCCTTTATTTATAAGTACATTAAAAAGGATTGTGTCATTGGACAGCATTATATAGATTCCAATATGCTTAATGACTATTGACTGACTGACATAACTGGTATAATTTAAAACTGGTCCCCCTAAAACATAAAATCAAAGAAGTTTAAACTAAGTCTAATTAAAATCTGGGTATCAGATGATATTTGCCCCTCAAATTAAAAAAAAAAAAGCAAACAAAGGGTTACAAATTTAATTCAACTGATCCTTACTTCTATCATTTGCTGGAAGGGTGAAGAAGTCTACTCTGATCACTGTATTTGTTAGTTTCTCCCCCAAACCTGGGAAATTATTATGTATCTATTTTTAAAATATCCTTTCCATATAAATGCTAACCCCTCAAAAAATATAAATTGCTTAAGTCAGGGATGCTTTGGATTTCATCCTTTCATTTCTAGTTCATAGCACAATGCCTGGAACATAGGATTTAATAACTGCTTGCTCAATAAAATTGAATTATTGATGATGGTTTTGGACAGAATTTGGAATGAAAATTAGTATACTGAAGAAATGTTTTGAAGTGATTCTAAGAAAAATCTACAAGACTAGCTTAAGTAATTTATATTTAAAGACCTCTGAGTAGATTAATTTAAATTATCAATACTAGGACTTTCAAATCCCTCAAATGGTGGATTTGGTAGATATGTCTTGCTTTTGGGGAATACTGGAGGGTTGATCATGCAGAAAATGAAAGGAGTCTCTGGGTGCTCCATGCTAGAAAGGAATCCTTAAAGGCACTACAGTTTATGATCTTGGAACCTCTAACTTTAAAGGAAAAAGTACAGGCATAAAGAATGGACAACAGTGAAACATAAAGTCACACATTTTATAATTGATGCACAAGGAAGGCAATATGAGGCAGTAGAAAGAACACTGGCTTTGGAAAAAAAGAAGATTTGGGTTCAAACTCTTCACTTGTTACTTGAGTGACCTCAGGTAAGTCACATAACCTCTCTAAGTTTTTCATCTGTGAAATGAATGGTGCTGGACTATAGTTTCTAAAATGTCTTATACTCTAAATATGTTATCCTATGAATCTAAGTGAACCTTGACTTTTGAAAGTACTTTTTCAATTTAAAAACTTGCTTTATATACTCTAATAGATACCACGATTGTCAGTATCAGTTGCTATTCTGGGATTAATGAAAAAGGGTGATATTTTTAGGACATCTGCATAGCAATATATATATATATGTGTGTGTATATGTATATATATATATATATATTTATATACATATGCCATTTTCCTATCACTAAGGACCTGTTCTATAGATGGAGCTCTAAAAAAAGAATAAAAATAACCCTTTAAATGTTAGACTAACTCCATTAAGACAAGGTTGGCTTTAATTAACTCCTTTAAGTTCATCAACCTTCATTGAAGGTGTACATTAATTGACCAGTGATGCATGGTCTGTTGTTTGATTCTTTAATTATATATCTAATTGGAAAAGATGCGCAACATTAATCTGCAGTTAGTCTTAAAAGATAGACTGTCTAAGTGCTGAAATATTCCATTTCTTTCAGTTTGAAATATTTTAAATCAATAAAGGTAAGATTATATATATGCATATATATTTACCCTTTGTTTAACAAAGAGTTATCTGGATATCTATCTACCACAGTATAATTCTGGATTGGCTTCTATGGCAGGCCAAGTAGTTTCTCTATCTTGACATTAATGATGAGTGAACAACCTACAACTCTGATCTGGCTATTTCAAATTTAATTTAACAACAAAAAGAGAGATTGGTAGGTATATTTAAACACTGTTTACCTTTCTCTTTATTGATATTATGTGTTAATGGTGACAAAGGCAGAATGATTATCTGGCACTTATGATAATCATGATTACTGTCCTACTATCTATAAAACCATCCACCATATTCTTTCTGTGCTTACTGAATAGGCTTTGTTGTCTTCTGTGAAGCAAGGACTCTGTGGGATGCTGTATTCATTTTTTTCCAATCTACTTTTCCTCTTCTTTGATATCCCATGAGATTCTGTGTATTCTGATTCTATAAACAGGGAGTATTTGGCAATGTTGAATAGTATCCCCAAATTAAAAAGTGAAGATAATAATGCCCCAAAGAGAATCTTATCAAGGATCCCAAGAAAGAAAGAACAAATATACACACATACAAATGCATTTACGCCATCATCATTAACAATCCTGTTTTATGTGATAATTTACTTAAAGGATTTTGGGGTGAGGAAAGTAAAAGATTCATTTTTACCTTTGAAAGAGATTTTTAGTGTCTCTGGAGTCAAGGATGTGTGTTCAAATCCTTTTTCTTATGCTTACTACCTATGGAAACCTGCACAAAATCAAAGCTACCTGGGTCTCAGTTACCTCAGGTACAAAAAGGCAGATTTGGAATAGATAGCCTCTGATGTCTCTTCCAATTCCATATAATACTATGAAAATAATAGCTAGCTACAGTAATATTTGGGGCAACTAGGTGGCACAGTGGATAGAGTGTCAGGCTGGGTGTGGAGTCTAGAAGATCTGAATTCAAATCTGGTCTCAGACATTTACTAGCTGTATGACCCTGTGAAAGTGATTTAATCTGTTTGCTTCAGTTTCCTCAACTGAAAAATGAGCTGGAGAAGGAAATGGCCAACTACTGTACTATATGCCAGGAAAATCCCAAATGGGGAGTTGGATAAGACTGAAAAACAACAAAGAATAACATTTAAAAATACTTTGAATTTTACAAAGCACTTAATAAATATCATCTCATTTTTATCTTCAGAACAACTCTGAAAGCTAGGTGTTATTGTTAATCCCATTTTATAGATGAGAAAACTGAAGCATATAGGTTAAGTAACTTGCTCAGTCTCCCACAGATTAGTGTCTGAGGCCACATGTGAACTCTTAACCCCCATGTATCTATCCTTTTTTGCCGCCTTTGCCTCCTATCTTAGTAGTCTGGTAAGTGGTAGAGGCAAAGATACTAATTATTTTATTCATTCCATTTATGATTTTATGATTTATCATTTTCACTCTCAGCCTTAATCTTTTGAACTGGAAATTCATAATCCATTTAGTTTTTCAACATCCAGCTTAGGGACAACTTCTATATGAAGTCTTTCCTGGTCTTCTCAGTTACTAGTATTCGTATTTTATATTTATTCTGTATGCATTTATATGTGTATCCATGTTGTGTTCCTCAATGGACCAAAAGCTCCCTGACAGCAGGGATCGTTTTATTTTTGTTCAGTTTTTTTTTCAACCCTAGTGTCCAAAACAGTGCCTAGCACACAGTGTAGTAGGTATTTACTAAATGCTTATTGATTGATGGTTTCTGAATAGTAGTGGTAGTTGTGCTCAATTCAACTCCACTGATAGTTTTAGTTGCTATTTTGATGTGTGTATATGTATATATGTGTTCATATACATTTATGTTCACATATATATTACATACCCACATGCACATATTTTCAACAGAATGTTTATTTTAAATGTGTTAGTGCCTAATGGGTAAATAACGATTGTCAATTATCTCTGCTTTTGTATGATATACTAGAATTATCTTTCAATTACTCTGAATAATCAACATCTGACCTGTTTTTATATGACATCTTGGGTACATGAAAGGTATCATTTACAGTTGTAGTGGACATGTTATTTGAGCTCTACAGTCAAACATGGGTGTTTAGATACCTCTAGTTAAAAACCACACAAAAGTAGTAATGGTAATTATCATTAACACTGGAAGTCTGTGTTTCTACTCTCTTTGGCACGGATGTTTAAAATATGTGAAATAGGTATTCAAATCATTTTGTCTATTAAAGAACCTCAATATATCAATTTAATGATGATATTTGAATCATTTTAATACTATCATTGATCATGTTTGCTCAATTAAAAATTAATGAGTATTATTGTGGACTACTGAAAAAAGTTAAAAATCTGAGGATCCTCTGAAGATGTTAATATTTTATATATAATTTTTTAAAAAATGTTCCTTTAATCAGTCTTGAAAATAATTGGAATACAATTAAAATCAGCATCAATTCCCACAGGTGTAATGTAAGTCCAAGATCTGAAGTAAAGTCAACTATTTGAAACCACGATTCTTTGCTATCCATGCTACTGGTTTTTTGTTGAATTTAATCACTGTCCTCAGCTGATAGCATGAAAATTGACCATTTAAACTGTTCTTTAAGATCCATGGGTCACTCATGAAATTACAAGTCCATCCTACAGAAGGGACCAATCAATCAACAAGAATTTAGTAAACACCTACTGTTCCAGCTGAAGAATCAGACAACTGAAAACAACTAAACAGCAACCACAACAAAGCATACTTTTTTTAAGGGGCAGCTAGGTGGCCTCAGACCCTTACTAACTGTGTGACTCTAGGAAAGTTACTTAGCCCTGTTTGCCTCAGTTTCCTCATCTGTTTAATAAGCTGGAAAAGGAAATGCCAAGCCACTCTAGTATCCTTGCCAAGAAAACTTCAAATAGGGTCAGGAAGAGTCAGACATGATGAAAAACAATTAAGCAACACTGTGCCAGCACTCTGTGCTTAGTGCCAGACATATAGAGACAAAAATGAACATGGTTCTTGCCCTCATAGAACTTATCTTTTAATGGTAACATTGGTATTTTTTCTACTGACTTTCCCAGTATTCATTTTCATTCTTTTACCTCACTGCCCCAAACAAACCAATAAACTACCAGGAATTAAATACTTGGCACTTCATTATCTAAAACATTCAGACAAATGGGTGAGCCTGGGGAAATGTAATGAAGCTAATTAAAAGGTAAAAGTGACAGGTGCAGGAAGTAAAATTAAAAAGGCTAATGCAGAGCCAGTGTGCTGCCTGACACAAAGGAGAGAAGGGATATGGCTCTACTATCAGTCACCCAGAAAGAACAATTGTTCTTCTTTTACGGGAGTAGCAGGATATGGTCTTTCTAATGAAGGCCACTTCACAGGTACTAGCTGGTTTTTATGTCTATTGAGTACTTCCCTTTCTCAGTTTGAACAATGACAAATCCTAGCTTTGTAATCAGCTGGTTATTTTACTGAAAAGCTTTCAAATATTTAACATTAGTCGCATGGCTACCCCTAAAGAGAGATGCCATTCTAGTATGATTGGTATCATCCCTTTTCCCCCATTCCCTATGTTGAAAGATATTGGGAGAAAACAAAGGAATAGTTTATAGTTTCTGACTGAAAAGGAAGGGGGGCAAGCATCAGTTAATCACCTAATCATTCAACAAGTATTTATAGTAAGTTATTTAAAGACAAAAGATACTAATAAGTTGTTTTTTAAAGTGTTTATTAAGTTTTTTATCACTATGTGCCAGGCATCAGGCTACGAGAGGGGGATGCAAAGACAAAATGGAAGATGGCTCCTGCTCTTAAAGATCTTACATTCTATTGGGCAGGCATGTGAGTAAATACACACAATACACATATGTTGCTGTAAGATGTATATGCATATACACATATGTGTATATTCCCACAATATATGTATAAACACATATATGTTGATGTAAGATGGATTACAAATAGATACAAGGTAATGTCAGAAGGGAAGGAGATAGAAGCTGGGTGAGCAGAAAAGCCCCCGTTGAAGAGTTTCACTTGAACTGAGTCTTGAAGAAAGCCATGTATACTAATGAAAATAAATGAGGAGGGAGAGTATTCCAGGCATTGGAGAAAGCCAGTTCAAAGGCACAGAGATGGTAGATAAAGCATTGTGTGTGAAGTATATCAAGTATGGCCAGTACAAAAGCATCATAAATTACATATGATACAGTAATGCATAGGAAGACTACAAAGACAGAGGAGCCAGTTTGTAAAAGAGTTTTAAATGTCAAAGGGAGGAGTTTATTTTAAGTCCTACAGGTAATAAGGAGCAATCAAAATTTGAGAAAAAGGAGGTGATCAGACCTGTACTTTATGAAAATCACTTTGACAGTTTTGTGGAAGATATATTTGAGGGAAGTGGTCTGAGACAGAGAAAGCCATTAGGAGCATATTGCAATAGTCCAGGAAAGAAATGGTAAAGACCTGAGATGATGGTGCCAATTTGAATGGAAAGAATGGGACATATATGAAAAGAGTTGTGGAAACAGAAATTGTAAGATGTGGCAATTGAATGGATACATGGAGTGAAACCATCTTTGATGAACATCATGTCATAGCATCCTCTTGAAAAAATGAGAGAATGTCTGAACCTATATCGATAGGGATTTAATGACTTTCCAGATGGTCCGAGTAGCTGAGAAAACTAAAGCAACTCCATTTTGTCTGCAGTTCCTCTGTCTTGCCCATGACCCTGTTTGTACTGTGGTCCCAACCCTGTTTTCAACTTTCCTTACTGCAGAAACAGCAATGGCAGTCCTATCCTGAAAGAGTTATAAGACATGGCTAACTTGAAGAAAAGTCTTTCTTGTTTCTAGCCCCCAGAAACAATTTCTGTCCACTCCTGGGGTACCCAATAACCAATTCACCTGCTGCCTAAATTGAAATCTATATCAGCTTTGCCCTTTGTTCTTTCTGGGAGTTTCTGCTGCTGGAGGTGGGGCTTCATTGCTGGTGAATGTGAACACTTGCTGGTGCCTACATTTCTACTTTGGGTTTGGTTTTCGTTCTGGTTCTATATCCTGCACTGACAGTTTTACCCACAATGGTCACTGCTCTTATGGGTTCAACAAACAGATAAGGGAAAGACTTGTGTATGAATGGAACAATTAATGAACTGAACTGAACCCTAGTTAAAATAAATGAAAATATGCCCAATCAA
The DNA here is from genome assembly GCF_011100635.1 of Trichosurus vulpecula. Lineage (NCBI taxonomy): Eukaryota > Metazoa > Chordata > Mammalia > Diprotodontia > Phalangeridae > Trichosurus > Trichosurus vulpecula. The sequence goes on along the minus strand of NC_050579.1, from coordinate 216,580,849 downwards.
ACATTCTCACTCTTTGGCCTACTAAGTGTTGAAAAGTCCTACAAAGCATGGTAACATTGTACAAAAATCTTGCTTGGAAAGGCTGAGGAAATTTGGTCATTGGCCAGGAGTTATCTGTAAATTACTAACCATATTTATTTGAGAGGTTGGAAGAAGTGTGGCATTAAAGCTCACTCCTGATGAGCCATGGTTGGGCTGAGGTGTGGGAGACAAGGGGCATATTAAAGAGCATAAATGGTTTTATAAAGCACCCTGGGGCAGAAAAAAAAGGATTGAGAGAATTGTCAAGAAAAAGTCAGTGTTTTGCTCAACTTCACTTCCTGGTGCTTGTCAATCCACAGATATTATAATCTGCTTTTTTTATACCCAACTATTTCCAGGAACCTGAATTTAGTATCAAATACAGAGGTCAGGAGTTAATTAGAGAGATATAAATATAAAATTTGGCAGAAAACCCAACCTCTACTTACATGTTGGTAATCTTTCTAACTGGAAGCTCAGAGTAATTGTGTTTGAACTCATAACTTTTCATCAAAAATAAATCCCTGAAAGCTAAAAAAGATGGAACTGCATCAACTTTAGAGTCTGTTGTATTGCCCTCTAGGCTTAACATGAGCTAGTTATTATTAAAATGTATTATAATTAAATGATAAGAAGTTGGAAGTCAAGGCCCACACCAATTAATTTGTGTATTAATTTATTAATTTTGTGCAAATCAAAATAATTTTGTGGAGAAGATAGAGTACTAGATTTGTATTTAGAGTACTTAGTTTCAAATTTTTGCTTTACTATGTACTATCTGTGTTATTTTGATCAAATAATTAAAACTCTATGAGGTTCCAGTTCCTTATTTGTTAAAGGAAAGGGATGAACAAAGTAATCTCTAAAGCCCCTTCCAACTCTAAATCTAAAACACTACTATAAAATCTAAACCTAAACTTAAATTCCACTAAAATTAACATAAATATTTTCTAAAGTTATCCCCACCCTTTAAAAAATCATGTATTTTCTAACTAGATTGGTTCTCATGGCTTAGAAATATCTGAACTGAATTGCAAATAACACAGAATCAAATTTACATATTTTTTACCCTGAAGTTGAAGACCAGATGAATCTGTGAAATATGAGACATAGCTTAGCAGCCTCCCAGGAAAAAAAATGTGTGTGTTGTAAACATGAAATTTATCATCTCTCTATTTTTCTGTTTTCCAGGATCCAAAGATTTGATTAAGATGCACCAGAAAATATTTTCCACAGCACAGTTCCATAATACAAAGGTTCCTCTCTGGCCTTAACCTCATATTGTCGATGGTTAGAGTACTTGATAAGATTGACTTTGTCATTTTATTCAAAATTAAATCCCCTTCAATGTATATCTATAAATCACAAAGTGGCAAAGGGATAAAATGGACAATAACTGAAATTGAAAACATTTTAAAGGTAGATAGAAATTTATACACTGTAACTCTGAAGTATACAAAATATTTTTCTAATGAAAGATAAGAGAAATAAAAACATAGAGTGAAAGGGAAAAGAAATAGAAAGAGGAACAAAAACCTCCAAGCATAAAAGGGATATGGGAGTCTTAATCATGGGAGGAAAACAGAAGGAAGGAAGAGCAATTAAGTATGCAAAAAAGGTAGTTATCAAGATAGCAATATTAGGAAGCAAAGGATGAAAGAGTTAAGACTGGTAAGAAAATACATGGAAAAGAACAGAAACCAACAATTATTCAAAGAGGTCATTGGAATGACCTTTTGTTTAACTTTTTGTGACTCTTCTATTCTTAGACTTTGCTACACAAATTTCATTAGTAGACTTGTGATGTCAAGAGAAAATGAAAAAGGAACCACCAAGTATATTGAGTAAACTCGCAATGGAAAAATGTATAGAAGATATGGACAACTATCACAGGATGTCCAGGAATGGTTGACCTGTAAATTGTCTCCAACAGGATACCCAAATCAATGAGATCACATATTCACAGGAGTATTTGGGTTATTCAATTTATAGTTTGTTTAATGTACTCTATAAACCTGTATTTAATAAGAATAAACAAAAATATGTCCATTTCTTTTAATCCCCATATTAATTAGGTTCTACTGCCACTAATAATGAAAACTGAAATAGAAATTATGGCCAATATAGCTTTAACTTATAGGAATAACTTCATGAAAGGAGTATCTATTGATGAGTTAACAGATTAATCAAATGGTTGACCATTAATGTCAAAATCATCTAGTTAACAAATACCATTTAAAGGTCATAAAAAGAGCAAGGAATAAAGGAAAAAATGGGGGTACATATCTCAGCATATAACTTTCAAAAAGTTCAATTACCATTTCTATTGATAATATTTCTTGTAAACTTTATTAGAAAGGAAACATTTAAGTTTGTTACATATTACATGTTATATGTTTGTTACATGTTACATTTTTAAAGGAAAGAGAGCCCTATTTACTCTTGTGAGACCCAGAGGGAGAGGATGTCTCATAACTCATATACTTACTATGAATATGACCTTTATCTTGTCTTAGGAATTTTGACAGATGAAGTGGTATATATTTGTGTATGTATATGTATCATGCATTCAGGTATAGTATATATCTATATTATGCTTTTATGAAGACAGTTTATATATATATATATATATATATATATATATACACACCCACATGTAATATACACATATGTGTATATATGTATGTTGTGCATGTATACATATACATGTAAACATATATGCTTATGTATACATATAGTCTAGATTTATTCTTTCTTCTTTGCTGGGAAATCCTAATGTGGAAACTCTTTCCATTAATTAGATTGGCAAGTCATCTCTAATTTATATTATTAGAATGTTGTCTAGGGTACTGAGAAGTTAAATGAGTTATTCATGGTCATGTAGGTAGTATGTATCCAGAGCAGCATTTAAAACTGGGTATTCCTGATTCTAAGGTTGACCTTCTATCCTATATCCTATACTACCTGTCACAACATAATATATATTGTGATAAATGAGCAGTAAGGACAATAAGAACAGACAACAGATCATAGAAAGCAGAGATTGCTGTAGCTTAGGAAGGCTTCACAAAACTGATAGCACTTTAGATGAGCCTTGCAATATGGGTGCGATTTAACCATGTAAAAAGTAAGGGAGAAGTATTCATGATCATGAGAATGACTCAAGTAAGGTTACAGTTTTGAATGCAAAAGTCTGAGAGGATAGTGAATATTTTAACTGGAATACAGTAAAATATTTTTAAGTCAGAGTAGTAGAAGCATGTTGGGTTCACGTTATTTTTTATTTTATTTTTTTTAGGCAATGGAGGGCTACTTAGGAAAGTGACAAGAAAAAGAAGAGAACCAAATTACTAATATCAAAAATGAAAGGGATGAATTCACCACCAATGAAGAGGAAATTAAAGCAATTATTCATAATTATTTTGTCCAGATGTAGGCCAATAAATCTCACAAGCTAAGAGAAATGGATGATACAAATATGTACAGATATATACAAAATGTGAATATAATTATAAATATACAAAAATATAAATTACCCAGAATAACAGAAGAAGAAATAAAATATTTAAATTACTCAATCTTAGAAAAAGATATTGAGTTTCTTAATGAAATGAATTTCTTAATAAAATATCCCCAGAGTCAGGTGGATTTGCAAGAAAATTCTAGCAAATATTTAAAGAACAATTAATCCTAATACTATACCAACTATTTGGGAACATAGATGAAGAAAGAGTCCTGCTAAATTATTTTTATGACATAAATATGGTGCTGATACCTAACGTAGAAAGAGCCAAAACAGAGAAAAAATTATAGACCAATTTCCCCAAAGAATATTGAGGCAAAAAAATGTTAAATAAAATACCAGCAAAGATATTACAACAATATATCACAAAGATAATACAAAATGACTAGGTGGGATTTATACAAGGAATGCAGAGCTGGTTCAATATTGGGAAAACTATCAGCATAATTGACCATATTAATAACAAACTGAACAGAAATCATATGATTATCTCAGTAGATGCAGAAAAAGCTTTTGAAAAAATACAATAACTATTTCTATTAAAAAGAGTAGAGAACATAAGAATAAATGGAGCTTACCTTAAAAAACAACAAGCAATATTTATCTAAAACCATCAGCAAGCATTATCTATAATGGCGATAAGTTAGAGGCCTTCCCAATAAGATCAGGAGTGAAGCAAAGATGCCCATTACCAGCTCTATTATTCAATATTGTACTAGAAATGTTAGCTATAGCAATAGGAGAAGAACAAGAAATTAGGATAGGCAACAGGGAAAAAAAAACAATCACTCTTTGCAGATGATATGATCTTATTATTAGAGAATCCTAGAGAATCAACTAAAAACTACTTGAAATAGTTAGCAACTTGAGCATATTTGCAGGATACAAAATAAATTTACATAAATCATAGGTATATAGGTATTTCTATATATTACAAAGACCAACAGCAAGAGATAGAGAAATTCCATTTCAAAACTGTAAACAATAAAAAAATAGTTGGGAGTCTAACTGCTAAGACAAACTCAGGAACTATATCAGCACAACTACAAAACACTTTTCACACAAATAAAATCAGATCTAAACAACTGGAAAAATATTAATTGTTCATGGGTAGGCTGAGACAATGTAATAAAAATGACAATTCTATCTAAACTAATTTGCTTATTCAGTACCATACCAATCAAACTATCAAAAATTATTTTATAGACTTATAAAAATAATAACAAAGTTCATCTGGAAGAACAAAAAGTCAAGGAAGATATTAAAGGAATTAATGAAAAACAATGTGAAGGAAGATACTAGACCTCAAACTGTATTAGAAAGCAGTAATTACTAAAATAATTTGCTACTGACTAAGAAATAGACTTGTGGATCAATGGAGTAGATTAGGTATAAATTACATTATAGCAAATGACCATATGATAGACCCAAACATTCAAACTTTGTGGAACAAAAACTCATTATTTGACAAAAACTGCTGGGAAAACTGAAAAACAGTGTGGCAGAAATTAGCTATAGACTAACATCTTCCACTATATACCAAGATAAGGTCAAAATGGCTACATGATTTGTACATAAAAGGTGATAGCATAGGCAGATTAGGAGAGCATAGAATAATTTATCTCTCAGATATACGGAGAAAGGAAGAATTTAGGACCAAAGAAAATATAGAGAGTGTCACAAAATGTTAAATATATAATTGTGATCATATAAGATTAAAAACTTTTTGCACAAACAAAATCAATGCAACCAAAATTAAAGGGAAAGCAAAAACTGGGAAACAATTTTTACAGCTGGTGTTTCTGACAAAGGCCTCATTTTTAAAATATATAGAGAACTGAGTCAAATATATAAGAATACAAATCATTCCCCAATTGGTAAATGGTCAAAGGATAAGAACAGGCAGTTTTCAAAGAAATCAAAGCTATCTATAGTCATATGAGAAAAGGTCTAAATCACTAGAAAAATACAAATTAAAATGATTCTGAGATACCACCTCACACATATCAGATTGAATAATATGACAAAAAAAGGAAAATGAAGGATGTTGGAGGCAATGTTGGAGGAAAACTGTTGGTGTATTGTTGGTAGAGCTGTGAATTGATCCAACCATTCTGGAGAGTGATTTGGAACTTTGTCCAAAGGGCTATAAAACTGCATTCCCTTTGATCCAGCTGCTAGGTCTATATCCCAAAGATATACAAAAAGGGAAAAGGACCTATCTCTACAAAAATATAGCAGCTTTTTTTGTGGTGGCTAAGAACTGGAGATCAAAGGTATGCCCATCAATTGGGGTATGACTAAAGAAGCTGTAGTATGTGATTGTGATGGAATATTATTGTGCTATAAGAAATGATAAGCAGGATGATTTCAGAAAAATCTGGAAGGACTTACATGAACTGATGCAAAGTGAAGTCAACAGAATCAGGAGAATGTTGTACAGAGTAAAAGAAATATTGTATGATGGAGAACTGTGAATGACTTAGATAACTGGATAGCTAAGACAATTCCAAAGGACTAATGATGAAGCATAGTATCCACCTCCAGAAAAAGAACTGATATTGCTTGAATACAGACTGAAGCATTTTATTTTTCACTTTCTTCCTCTTTTATTCGAGTCTTCTTATACAAAATGACTAATATGGAAATGTTTTACATGACTGCACATGTATAACCTATGTCTGATTGCTACCATCTCAGGAAGGGGAGGGAGGAGAGGGAGAGATACAATTTAAAACTCAAAACTAAAAAACAATGTTAACAATTGTTTTAATGTGTAATTGGGGAAAAATAAAATATATTAGAAAAGAAAGGGATAAGAAACTTGGGTTCGATCTTTAAATTCTCAGACTGTGATAGATGAGCCTCCTTATCTTTTTGGGATCTAGGCCTCCAAACTCCTTTTTTATGATCTCAAAAAGGTCCCCTGTGTACCCTCCCTCCCTTTTATTTGTGGTTTTCCCTAAATTAGAATGTGGCAAGGATTGTTTTGCCTCAAAGGCCAACTACCTTTATCTGTGCTTTTCCCCCAACATTGACTTTTCCAGGAAAAGTACCTTCCTCAGCCCAACTCTATTGGAAATCAACTATATACCTGGTATGTGATTTGCAACACTAGCACCCACTGCCCCAGTCTGCCTCTTGTCTACTGTCATTGCTTGACAAGTAGTCATGAAGCATCTTTTGGACAATTGGTGACATGATTATGGAAGGAAGATAGTGTACATTTGCGTAACTAGGTAATGTAGTGGGTAAAGTGTGAACTTGTAGTCAAGAAAAACCTGTGTTTACATCCCGCCTTAGACACTTACTAGTTGTATTACCCTAGGCAAGTAACTTAACCTCTTAGCCTCAGAATTTCCATATATAAGAAGGGGGTAATGATAGCACCTAGCTCAGGATCATTGTGAGAATTGGCTATTATGTGTAGGAATTATGGATAACTATCACTATGGAGAAATGGAAAGGATATTAGGTTTGAAATCATAGTTTTTGGTTTCAAATCCCTCACTATGGCTATGTACTATCTCTAGGCCTCAATTTCCTAATCTGCAAAATGGAGGGCTGGTTTGGACTGGATGAGTTATAAGGTGGTCCCCAGTTCAAAGTCTATAATCTTACTTCCCAAACATTTTTTTCATATTCTTCCTCAGTGGGATCTATATAAAATACCAATATACATTTATGAATATTACTATGATTCAGAAATATACCTTAAGCAAAAGACAGTCCATTAGTCTATCAGTCAAGTTTTGATAGGTTTGATAAGTCACAAAAATGTAGGAACCATCCTTGGGATTATCACTGACTACTTTCTCTCCCTCATCTCTCTTAACCAATCAGTTGTCAATTCTCATGGATTCCACATTGAAGAGGTCTTTCTTATAATCTCTGTTCCCAAGGATACCATAGTAGTATAGGCTTCCACTTTCCCCTACTTGGAATTTTGCAGTAGCTGCCTAACTGTTTTGACCACCTCTGTCCTTTCCTCCCTTCAACCCATTTAATCTACTAATGCCAGAACATTCTTTCTCATGCGCAGATTTGTAAGTCTGTTGAAATGAATTCAACATTAAAGTCTGTTCTCTGCTCAAAAATCTTCAGTGTTTCTCTCTAGCTTACCAAGTGAAGCTTACAATTCCACTCCTTGGAATCTGTGTTGTTTTACAATCTGGTATCAATTAATTTTTCCTGCTTTATATCATATTACTCCTCTCCATACACTCTATGCTCCAATCAAAGTGAGTTTCTTTTTGCCTTGAAGACACACTCTATGCTGCTGCTAATGTTCTTGATGCCTAGAATGTTCTGCTTCTCCCTCTTTATCTGTCGATTTCCTACTCACCTTTAAAACACATCTCAAATGTTACTTCTCTAATCTTTTATTGCTGGATGGTAGCATCTTTTGTTTTCTTTTGACTTCTTGTAGCATTTTGTCTTACACTTCTCAAATTAAATTTTATCATAACATTGTGAATTATAATGATTTTCATTTGTGGCTTCTCCCCATATTAGTTTTTGAGGGCATGGACTATTTTATCTCAGTTCTCTTTTCTAGCGCTCAGTAGCATAGTGTTCCATGTAGAGTATATTGCTAAGAATTCTTGAATGATATTGATGAAGTTTTAAACTCTAGCCAAATATTTTCTTTGACCAGGTTGGTGATATATAGTGGATTGCTGGGATTCTTGCTGAATTAATAAGAAGCATTTCAGAAGTCAAATTTTATGACCTAGCAGTATATTATGTGCCAATGTCTGAATAATTAAAAAGGACTGCATTAACAGACAGTGACCAAATGGGAATAGCACAAGTCATGAACTACATCTATATTAGAGGTCCACCATCTGTTAATTAGTTACTTTGGGGGTACAGAATTATCCTATTCTTGTGTCTGAAGAATCATTGTTGCATTCCGTTTATTAAAAATAAAATAATTACAAGGATTTTTTGGAAGGATGTAACACAAACAAAAGGGATAAAATCCGATTTCAAAAATTACTAATTAGATTTTGAGCTAACCTAAAAATGCTACTTATTCTTTTGTCTTTTAAAAAATACTATTTGAGAAAAGACTTTAGGAGCTATTACATAAATATTTCCTTCCTACCTTTTAAATAAATGAACATCAATTGTCAGTGATAAATTCAACTTTGAATTGAAAACCCTCAGTTCTCCAGGCTTAGTAACATGAAAATATGGCAAAAGAATGTAAGATATTACCTTTTAGTACTTGGGCTCAAAACTTCACTTCTCATTTATCAGTGAAACTTCACCTCTAAATGATAATCATTTCTACAGTAAATCTATTAGAGCAGCATTTTCTGAAACCCTACATCACCTTTAACTCATGTTCATATAAGCCAAGCGCTTAATATGCTACAAAACAGGAAGAAAAAGCATGATTTATCTCAACCACACTCCATTTAGGAATCTCTTTTTATTCCTTAGGAACATGGAAGAAGATATACTCTGAAGATCTATATTGGATTTCTATCATTTATGGAGCTGCTGATGTTTTCATTCACTTTCCCCTAAAAGACTTGGATTTTATGATATACTAAGCCTAATGGTGACATTTTATTGGGACAAACAGTCTGGCACTAGGGAACAAAAAAAAAATAAACAGAACAAATCTAGGGTAGGAGAAATGTAGCTATGTGACTGTTAATGTAAAACCAAACTAAATCAAAATAAACTAAAAATACAAGCAAAAAGAAAAACAAAGAAACAAACAAAAAAAAATTACTTGGGGATTTTAGTGGTTTGTAAACTTAATAGCAGTGACTATTTTAGAATAACCAAAAAATAAAAGATGAAAATATCTAATTCTAATAAGAATGCAAATATCAACTACTTTGTAGTTCTTGAGTAGATTAGGTTGAAAGAAGCAATTTAAATATATCTAGGATCTCATTTCAGACAACAATAGGCAAGAAGCATATTGACCTAAACCCTTCATTGGTGATACAGAACTGAAAGATGCTGCTGCATTGTTTTACCATCATGTTTCTCCATGATAGACAAGGAGATAAAAAACACTATTTTAAAAATAAAATAATGTCTTCAAGGGAATAAAGAGAATATGACATTATCAAAGAATCAGGCTTAGAGATCTAAAAAGCCATGAAGATGAGCAACAAACCTTTTAGCTGTAAGACTGGCTCTGATATTGATTTCATATCTAGTTTCTCAATAGCCATGCTATAAACTATATTTGATATCAGATGGTATGACTATGTTTCCCATAATGAGGTCCTAGAAAGCAGCCAGTTTTCAGACACCGAGGTCATGCTTGGGATAAATCAGCTTCGCTGAATTGAGCCAGTCAGTGAAACAATGCAAGTGTTAGAAGGCAAAATATAGGAAAGAATTCCCAAGTAAAATGTTTGCAAGAAATGAATAGCACAATTCACTGCAGTATGGAAACAGCTTTTAGCTGGGAAATAGTTATGATATCCTTGATATGGCTAAACTGCAGAGATAAACCTGCTTAAGAAGTTTCAGGGGCTCATCATGGCTCATCATCTTTATGGCCTTTAAAGGATTTCACAATCTGAATCCAATCTACATTTCCAAGATTATTAATTTTATTATCTTTTTTTATTTTGGTCTAGTTTTTGACCTAGGGTTCATGGATTTCCTAAAAAAACCCAAACCTATCCCTCCTCCCCCCAAAACTTACATATCTGTATATGTATGTATGCATATCTGTATATATGTGTACATACACACATATGTATACATATATGTATATAAATACATATGTATGTATAAATATATATAATTGGTTTCTATTGTAATCTTATATATTTGATTTTAAGCATTTAAAATATTGTTCAGAGAAAAGTTCCATTGGCATCTTGAGTCTGCCAAAGGAGTCCATGATACAAACTTGCTTTTGCACTAATATGACATTCTGTTAACTTGTTTCATATATTCACATATACTTCCATGCCTAGAAAGCTGTTGCTCATGGTATCCCAATCTCTCTTCCAGATTAAGTTCAAATTTCTTCATCTACAAGAAACCTTTCCTGATTTTCCTAGTTGTTATCACTCCCTTCCTCCACCCTAAACATCACTGTGTATTTACTTTTCTGACAACATGTTGTTTTCCCTAGTAGAATATAAGCTTTTTGAGGCCAAGGACACTTGAATACCCAGTTTCTAGAATTGTGAAAGACACATGGTAAGCACTTTTATAAATACTCGTCAATTGACTAAATGATTATTAGAACATCTAACAAAACTATTCATCATTTAGAAAAAGTTCACCAGTCCAGTGAATACTGTATCGATGAAGATGATCACCAACAGAGAAGGTCAACTGAAACAAATAGTAAAGATTGGATGTAAGATGGAATACTAAGACGTGGGCAGAAAGAAAAGTAAGGTATATAGAAAGTAAAAGATATAGGAGAGTAGAGGAAGAGGTGATTCAATAAAGGGGCAGGATACATTTAGAACCATCCAGAAGGAAGAATGATGCAGTAGAATGAACAATGACTCCGGAGTCAGAGGACCTAGGTTGAAAACTCATCTTTGAAATCTGTGTATTCTTGAGCATTTTGCCTTTTGGTCCTTACCTACCTAGGAAAGGTCCCTGATCCCTTGGAATTACAATGAATACTGATCCTCAGGGTCACTCCTCTCCTAGGACCAGAAGCGATATTATTCCTCAGAGTCCCTGATTCATTGGGGCCAGAACTGATACTACCCCTCAGAGCTTTCATTTCCTCTTAACTAAAAATGCTCCTCTCTGCCTTTGAACAATGAACTAGAAGTGGCAATGGACAAAGGAATTGCTAAACAGGGTCAGGTCCTGAGTTCAATGCTAGCATAGGGGTACCTGTAATCTCTTTCTTACCATTTGCCAGGTTCCCTTCCTTTCTCAGGATTGAGATCTCCTGTAGCTGCTCCTCTTTCTCTCACCAACACCTAATCCATGCCTCCCTCCCTCCCTTCTTTCCTTCCTTCCTCCCTTCTTTCCTTCCTTCCTTCCTTCCTTCCTTCCTTCCTTCCATCCTTCCTTACTTCTTTCCTTCCCTCCTTCCTTCCTTCTTTTCTTCCCTTCCTCCCCCCTCCCTTCCTTCTTCCTTTCTTCTTTCCTTCCTTCCTTCCTTCCCTCCATATTTATTAGGCATATACTCTGTACAATGATTCCCAGTGTTCCTTTCCAGTCTCTCATTCCTTGGTTTTTGTTGTAGAAGAAAGTATGGTGTCATGGAAATAATACTGAACTTGGGGCTAGGAGAGACTTGAGCATTTGAATCCTAGTTCAAATACTTAGTAGATTTGTGATCTTGAACAAATATCCTCAATTGTTAGAGCTATTATTTCTGCGCCCATAAAATCCTAACAATAATATTGTGATTACATAGCATGCTTGTGAAGAAAGGGCTTTGTAAAACTTAAAATGTTCTATAAATGTAAGTTATCAACTCTCAGTATTTTGAAGGTTCTCATAAAGACAATTCCTTACTTGAAAGGAATACCTTTAATAGGAATTTTAGGAATTATGGCTGAATAGTCATGGAGGAGGAATTTAAAGACATAAGGGCCTTTTGGTAGCCTTCGAATCACACAATGCCTTGAGGCAGAGTAGATACAGAGCTGCTCCCTGATTCATGAAGACAAGGTCAAATCTGATCTCATATCTTACTAGTGATGTGACCTAACTGTTGTCAGCCTCAGTTTTATCAACTATAAAGTGGGTTTAATAATAGCACTTACATGAAATAGGATTTGTAAAGGGCTTGGTACCTAATAGGTTCCATATAAATGCTTATTCTCTTGCCTTCCTCCTGTGGGTAGCTGTCTACTCCCTAGAAGTACAGAATATCAAAGATAGGGAGACCTTTGAGATCCTTCATGTCCTACTTTCTCCTTCATTTTATAAATGGGACAGTAAGGCCGAGAGGAGGAAGTTATTTTCCTGTGTCATAACTCAGCCACTTAGTGTCAGCATCAGGGCCAGTACTCAGATCTCCTAATTACTTGCCTAGGGCTTGTTCTATTATGCCACAATTCCTTCCTCCTATGCATAGAACTGACTTTTTTTCTTTTTCTTTTTCTTCTTCCTATGTATGTGAAATGTGCAGATAGACCTAGATCTCTGGAGGGGACCAATTTGGAAACTAAAATAATATTCAGTCCTGGGCCCTGGTCTTTTAAACACAAGTATAAAAGCAAACTTATTGGGTTATTGTGACCATGAAAATAAGTACTAGCCCATATGCCTCAGGCATGAAACAAATCAGGTACATACAAAATCATACATTGTAGTTTATTTTCTTACTTTCTTTTTTAATGTTGGTTTATTTCCTTAGGGACATATTACTGAATGGGAACTGAATAAATTTACCACACATTTTCCTTTCAAACCATTGGTACAAAAAGCAATAAACACACAACAACAACAAAACAGAGCACAGCTCAAGCAGTAGAAATGTGATATCCGAATAACAGCCTATTTTCTCAATTCTGTCAAAAATTAAATAGGTTTAAAATACAAGTAAAAATGATTATTGTGCATCATGTAGGTAGAGGACCTAGTTAATTAAATTTTTAATTTCTCAAACATTAATTTAGCCATGTTAGTGACAACAGCAATAATAGTAATAACAATAGATAACTAGCTTATAGATAGCACTTTCTTTGTGCCAGGGACTGTGTAAAAGCCTTTACAAATATTATCTTATTTGATCCTCACCATAACCCTGAGAGGTAGGTGCTATTATTATCCTAATTTTACAGATGAGGAAACTAAGGCAAACAGAGGTTAAGTGAATTGCCAAGGTCACAAAACTAAATGTCTGAGGCAGAATTTGAATTTTAGTCTTCTAGACTCCAGGCCCAGTACTCTATCCATTGAGCTAGAAAGTAACAGTGTTGATTGTAAGCTTAGGTTATCCATATTTAGTGGTCAACATAGGCACTTTTTAAAATGCCAATCAATCTATCAATTTATCAACAAAGACCAACTAAGTGCCAACACTGTTATGTGCTAGAGATTAAAAACAAAAAGAAATCAATTCGTGCCTTAAGGAGTTATATTCTTTTTTTTTAAAGAATGTTTTTATATTTTTACAATTACATGTAAGAACAATTTTACTATTCTTTTTAAGCTCCAAATTCTCTTATTCACTCCCTCCCCCCTCCTTGAGAAGGCAATTACTTTGATACAGATTATACATGTGCAGTCATGGAAAACACATTTCCATATTACCTATATTGCAAAAAAAAACACAGGCAAAAAAAAACAAGGAAAACAAAGTTTAAAAAGTATGCTTTGATTTGCATTCAGACTCGATCAGTTCTTTCTCTGGAGATGGTTAGCATTTTTCATCACAAGTCCTTCAGAAGTGCCTTGTATTGCTGAGAACAGCTAAGTCATTCACAGCTGATCATCATACAATATTGCTGTTACTGTGTACAATGATCTCTTGGTTCTGCTCAGTTCACTTTGCATCAGTTCATATATGGATTCTCTGTTTTTTTTCTGAAAGCATCCTGCTCAAATAGTGTTCTATCACATTTATATTCCACAACTTGTTCAGTCATTCCAAAATTGATAGTCATCTCTTCAATTTCCAATTCTTTGCTACCACAAAAAGAGCTGCTTTAAATATTTTTGTACATAAAGGACCTTTTCCTTTTTCTTTGATCTCTTTGAGATACAAATCTAGTAGAGGTATTCCTGGGTCAAAGGGTATATACAGTTTGATAGCCCTTTGGGCATAGTTTCAAATTGCTCTCCAGAATGGTTGGATATGTTCACAATGCCACCAACAGTACATTTGTGTCCCAATTTTTCCACATCCCCTCCAACATTCGTCATTTTCCTATTAAAAAATCATATTAGCCAATCCATTAGGTATGAAGTCATACCTCAGAGTTGTTTTAATGTGCATTTTTCAAGGAGTTGTAGCCTAACGGGAAAGGCTGGCATCTTGCATACACACATACACACACACACAAACACACACACACAAAACAAAGGGGATATAATGTAATCTCGGGAATCTAGGGGAAAGCACTAGCAGCAATGGTGGGATATATAGGAACGGTATCATGTGGAAGACAATGTTTTAATTGAATTCTAAAAGGAATCAGACATAAAAAGAAAATAAAAAGGTCAGTTATGCATAAGAGGAAGGAACTGTGGAGATGGAAATGGAAAACATTACAGGCATGCAAGGTGAACAAAGCAAAGGCATGGAAACGTGTGATGGAATGTCATGTTTGAGGAACAGCAAGAGCAACAGTTTGACTAGACCAAATGTCAGACTTCTGGACATAGCTCAAGTGGCAATGATGGACAGGCAGATACATGATAGATCAATAGATATATAGATGCATAAATAGTTATTGAAGATAGATAATAGATCAGGGCTATATCACTTCTATAATGTTCATTCTGTGTAAGTTTTAATTGCCAAAGCAGTAAGAAGAGAGCAAAAATCACAACTGTATACCTGCTTTGATCAGTAGTTCATTGATTTTACATAGAAACTAAAATGCTTGACCTTGGATTTACAATGGTTTGCCCTCCGCAAAGCTATACTAATTCCATTCATTTTTTCCACTTCTTTTCAAATTTGATTTTGCCCCTTGTATCAAAAAAAGATATTACAAATATGTCTATATAAATGCTGAAGGGACAAATGTCCCTCCATTTATTCCATAGTCTCATCTTCACCCAGGCTTACATAAGGATACAGAAGTTTTGAAGGGGAGAACAGTTCCCAAGCCTGTGGCAATAGCATCTGGCTGATGACAGAGAAGCTCTGTTATTTTGAAATTACATTGGGTGTACTGGGGAGCATAATAGCAGCCTCATTTAAGGAATCTAAGTTGTCATAGCAACCAATTATGGCTCTACAAGTCTGGTCTTATGCATAGGCAGAATACATGGTCACCTACTCACTGGGATTTGAGGAGAAGGAACTTTTTGCCCCTAAATAATTCCTCCTCATGCCTGTGACAATAGTGATTTCACTAAAAATTCTTTCGTTCTTTGTTATATGGGATGGTTGCTAGGAAGGAGGAGGGAAAGAATCACAGGGGGACATTTATATAATATAAAGAGAGCTAAAATTTTATTTTAGAAAATGTGTTGCTTTGTTTTTAATTCAATTCAATAAATATTTACTTAGCAGTTACTATGTGAAAGGCAATGCATTGGGAACTATTACTTGTCCCTTTAGAACAATTTAAATACTTTGGAGAAGAAAGGAAAAAGCATAAAAGTGTTACCAGTCACTAATAGTGTAAATGATTTTCAGTGAATCATAGAACACTACAGCATACTATACTAATACATACAATACTAACTTTAGAGACGACCTAGTCCAGGCCTATCAGTTTGCAGATGCAGCAGCCAAAGCCCAGAGACACTGCCTGACTTTCCTAATGTAACATAACAGCTTTACGTGAGCCCCTAATATCAGCTGATTTGCACTATGATGTCACAGCATCTGTGATGGACCTGAGAAAAGAGGAAATTTGGCTTCAAGCCTCAGTTCTGACACTTACTAGTCATATGAGACTTTGGGCATATCATCTAACTTCTTTATGCCTCAGTCTCCTAGTCTGTAAAATAGGATGATGAATACTTGCACTATCCTCCTCATAGGGTTATTATGAAGAAAAGCCTTAAAGATACAAAGTGCTTTGGTTCTTGATGAATGTTAACTTGTTTTCTTACTGAAACTACTGGTCTTTTCTCCATCTTTATAGTATGCTTAATGTTTTCCCCAACCCTCTCCCTAATGTCAGGGTGATTAAATGGGGTGATTTTTATGTCAAATTGTTCTTCTGGGATTTTATATATCAAGAGAACTTCAGATATCATGCTGTCCAACCCATTCCTTTTATAAATTAGGCCCCAGTGAACTTGTGACTTGCCCAAGGTCACAGCAGTGATTTAGTGTCAGAGCCAAGACTGTAGCTGAGCAGAGCTATTATGAGTGATTCTTGGATGTGGAGTAAGCATAACAAAATCAACTGAAAACCATCTGCATTAAAAGTGCTCTAAAATTAAATTTTTAAGAGAAATTTAATTGGAAGGGACACCTCAGAAAAAAGGGACCAAATTGGAGGAAAAAACTACTTTATCCTTTGTGGGGGAGACAGAGACCCTGGGATACCGTGAAGCGGACTCTGACCAGTGTTTCCCTTCTTTGGCTACTATATCTAGTAACATATTGACTTGTTTAATATAATTATCTTAGTTGTCACTGGGAAGGAACCCATTATTTATGAGTTGTCTCTCATAATTAAATCTTTCTGTACAATCATCACCAGTATCTTTAAAAAACTAGAGTGCTGCAGTATGAAGAAAATTTTTAAAAAGGAGCATGGGAAAAATATATTTTCACAGAAATTATCTCAAATGTATACATTTCATTTAAGTAAAGAAAAAAAAGAGTCAAGAATATCAGTTTCTTTTGATTTGAAGAAGCACTAAGGGTGTTTTACCTGCATCTCTCAATATGGATTTTGCTCACTGCATTAGATGGGGTGAAAAGCCTCTGGTTATTGATTTCTATGATTTTCATACAGCCAGTAAAATTGTAGGCAGGTCCAGGCATCTAAAAGCAAAAGAGAAAAAAATGTATATATACAATACACTGCTTCCCTGCATTTACATTCTTATAGGTAAATGAGGGTGGGAGAGAGTAGACTACTTCAGCATATTGCTTGTACAATAATTCAACTCACTTCATAAACACCATTTTCAAAATCAGAAGAAAAAAATCACCTTAATGATTCAAGAGCTACCTGGATTTCACAAATACTGATTACTGATCAAATTACTTGTTTTGCTCATCTATGAGCACAATGACCCTGAGATAACCCTAGATTTTCAAAATTATAGCTAATTTATAGATGGGGAAAGGTAGAAATCATTGACTCACATGTTTCGCACTTAATGAGTTCACTTTGTCATCTTCTACTTTTGTTTTTCACTCTTTTGCTTTGAGACATTTATAGCCAGCCCAAACTATAGCCAGAGAAATCTCAGAAAATAATTGTTCTGACAGAGGTCAAAGACAAAGGAGAGAAAGGACTGGAATTCTTCTAGACAACATTCTATATTGGTGTTTTTGGAACCCCCACTGTCTTTGCTGGGCCATTTGAATGCCTCAGGAAGAACTTGAGCACAAACAACAACCAGAGAGCTCATTTAAGTGGACTGAGAGCACAAAGGGGTGAACAGAAGGATGTGTGAATGATGTGGCTTTTCTAATTTTTTTGTACAAAAAACTATTTTATTACATTTTAAAAGGTTTGGTTAGTGAATCTTTTGACTTCTATCATTCCAACAAAACAGAAATAATAAAGCCTGTCACAGGAAATTCATATTCATGAATTAAGAGAGAAAAGTCAAAACAAAAAGCTGCCTATAAAGTCATCAAAGGTCAAAATGCGATATGGTTAGTAATGCCATGTATATGAGTTTCTACCTCAGCTTTGTTAACAGTTTCATGTTAGTATGAGCCAAATGATCACCATGGTAACCTACAATCTGCATTACACATTGAAAAGTAAATTATCAACTTGCTTTGAAAATTTAGGAAAAAAAATCTGCCTCTTCTGCTCCTCATTTTTAATGTTATATTAGAGATGGTTTTTCTTGTTTCACATTACAAATGAACAGATACAAACAACTAAGACCCTTTTCCAGTTTTGAAGATGTATTGGGAATGCTTTTTACTTGATCATATATTTTATATTCCTAAATTCAAAAACATTAACAATGAGTCCCTTCTCTGTTTTCATCGCTCAGTCATTCAGTTGTGGTCAACTCTTCATGTCCCCGTGGAGCATACTATCCAAGTGATTTTCTTGGCAAAGATATGGGAATGTTTTGCCATTTCTTTTGCCAGCTCATTTTACAGGTGAGGAAGCTGACGCAAACAGGATTAAGTGACTTGCATAGGGTCATAGAGCCAGTAACTATCAGGTCTCACTCTGGGCCCAGAGCTCTACCTACTTAGGCATCTAGCTATCTTTTCTGTACTTGGTTCAATGGTACTACAAACATTCTTAACAAATGGCACTCTATCAACTGTCAAACTGACAGAGATGCAGAAAAAAACAATATTTCAATATATATATATATATTTGTTTATTAAATTTATTTAATATATTTAGTTTTCAGCATTGATTTTCACAAAAATTTGAATTACAAATTTTTTCCCCATTTCTACCCTCCCCCCACTCCAAGAAGGCGTATATTCTGGTTGCCCCATTCCCCAGTCAGCCCTCCCATCTGTCACCCCACTCCCCTCCCATCCCCCTTTCCCTTCTTCTCTTGTAGGGCAAGATAAATTTCTATTCCCTATTACCTGTGTATCTTATTTCCTAGTTGCATGAAAAAAACGTTTTTTTTGTTGTTGTTGTTGTTTTTGAACTTCTGTTTTTAAAACTTTGAGTTCCAAATTCTCTTCCCTCTTCCCTCCCCACCCACCCTCCCTAAGAAGACAAGCAATTCAACATAGGCCACATGTGTATCATTATGTAAAACCCTTCCACAATACTCATGTTGTGAAAGATTAACTATGTTTTGCTCCTTCCTAACCTATCCTCCTTTATTGAATTTTCTCCCTTGACCCTGTCCCTTTTGGAAAATGTTTGATTTGATTACCTCCTCCCCCCATCTGCCCTCCCTTCTATCATACCCCATTTTTATCTTCTTCCTTCTTCTTTCCTGTGGGGTAAGATACCCAACTGAGTGTGTATGGTATTGCTCCTCAGGTCAAATCCGATGAGAGCAAGATTTACTCATTACCCCTCACCTGCCCCCTCTTCCCTTCGTATAGAACCACTTTTTCTTGCCACTTTTATGAGAGATAATTTACTCCATTCTATCTCTCCCTTTCTCCCTCTCTCAATATATTCCTCTCTTATCCTTTAAATTGATTTTATTTTTTTTAGATATCATCCCTTCATATTCAACTCACCCTGTGCCCTTTGTGTGTGTGTATACATATATATACACACATATATATATACACATATATATACCTACATATATATACCTACATATATACATACATAGACACACACATATGTATATACATATATATATGCACATATATATATATATGCATATTCCTTTCAGCTACTATGATATTGAGGTCTCATAAATCACACACATCATCTTTCTATGTGGGAATGTAAACAAAACAGTTCAACTTTAGTAAGTCCCTTATGATTTCTCTTTCTTGTTTACCTTTTCATGCTTCTCTTGATTCTTGTGTTTGAAAGTCAAATTTTCTATTCAGCTGTGGTCTTTTTGCTGAGAAAGCTTGAAAGTCCTCTATTTTATTGAAAATCCATATTTTGCCTTGGAGCATGATACTCAGTTTTGCTGAGTAGGTGATTCTTGGTTTTAATCCTAGCTCCATTGACCTCCGGAATATCATATTCCAAGCCCTTCAGTCCCTTAATGTGGAAGCTGCCAGATCCTGTGTTATCCTGATTGTTTTTCCACAATATTCAAATTGTTTCTTTCTGGGTGCTTGCAGTATTTTCTCCTCAACCTGGGAGCTCTGGAATTTGGTGACAATGTTCCTAGGAGTTTTCTTTTTGGGATCTATTTGAGGAGGTGATCTGTGGATTCTTTCAATTTCTATTTTACCCTCTGGCTCGAGAATATCAAGGCAATTCTCCTTGATAATTTCTTGATGATATCTAGGCTCTTTTTTTGATCATGGCTTTCAGGTAGTCCAATAATTTTTAAATTATCTCTCCTGGATCTATTTTCCAGGTCAGTGGTTTTTCCAATGAAATATTTGACATTGTCTTCCATTTTTTCATTCCTTTGGTTCTGTTTTATAATATCTTGATTTCTCATAAAGTCACTAGCTTCCACTTGCTGCAATCCAATTTTTAAGTTAGTATTTTCTTTAGTGGTCTTTTGGACCTCCTTTTCCATTTGCCTAATTCTGCCTTTCAAGGCATTCTTCTCCTCATTAGCTTTTTGGAGCTCTTTTAACATTTGAGTTAGTCTATTTTTTAAAGTGTTGCTTTCTTCAATATTTTTTTCAGTATTTTTTGGGTCTCCTTTAGCAAGTCATTGACTTGTTTTTCATGGTTCTCTCTCATCATTCTCATTTCTCGTCCCAATTTTTCCTCTACTTCTCTAACTTGCTTTTCCAACTCCTTTTTGAGCTCTTCCATGGCCTGAGACCAGTTCATGTTTTTCTTGGAGGCTTTTGGTGTAGACTGTGGACTTTGTTGACTTCTTCAGGCTGTACGTTTTGGTCTTCTTTGTCACCAAAGAAGGATTCCAAAGTCTGAGACTGAATCTGGGTGTGTTTTCACTGCCTGGCCATGTTCCCAGCCAACTTACTTGACCCTTGAGTTTTTCAGTGGGGTATGACTGCTTGTAGAGCAAAGAGTACTTTGTTCCAAGCTTGAGGGGATGCGCTGTTGATTTCAGAGCTATTTCTATATAGCCAGCTCTGCCACCCCAGCACTCCTCCTTCCTCAAGAACCACCAACCCAGACCTGATGCAAATCTTCAGCAGGCTCTGCACTCCTGCTCTGATCTGCCACTTAATTCCTCCCACCACGTGGGCCTGGGGCTGGAAGTAACTGCAGGTGTAGTTCTGTAGCTGCACCTCCCCTACTGCCCCTGGGGTGGTGGCTGAACCAAGAACTCTGTCCCCCGCAGCTTTTCCCACTAACCTTCTCTGTTGTCTTTGGTGTTTGTGGGTTGAGAAGTAACTTGTAACTGATTCAGGGTGCTAGGGCCTGTCCTGCCCGGCTCCTGGTCTGGTTGGTCCTGCTGCCTCCCACGTTGAGCTGTGCTCCCCTCCACTCAGTGCACGATAGACCTCATCCAGTGACCATCCAGGCTGTCTTGGGCTGGATCCCTGCTTCCATCTGCTATTTTGTGGGTTCTGCAGTTCTAGAATTTGTTCAGAGCCATTTTTATAGGTTTTTGGAGGGACGTGGTGGGGAGCTCGCGCAAGTCCCTGCTTTCCAGCCGCAATCTTGGTTCCAGCAAAATATATATTTATAAATAAGTCAAGTTGGCAGAAAATGAAAGCATTTGGCTTTTCTTTACGTACTGGAAAAATGCACTCTATAATGTATTAGCTTTAATTGTTATGTAGTCTTCATTAATTTTTTTCATGCTTAAGTTCATTTTAGAGATTTTTATGCATATATACACAGAAATTCTTAATTATAAAATCTTTGAGATATATTTGATGATATCAGAGAATTAATCATTCAAGACTTTTAACCATTAATAAGAGGATACTTTTGGAAGACTGGAATGGCCCATATGAGAATAGAATACTTGATTTCACTGTTGTGAGCAATTGTCAACTGCTAGAATAATTTAGACAGGAAGGAAGTACTAAGGACCTGGCCAACTGCCGTGGCTATGGGAACATAGAGGAAGGGAGAAGGGACACAACAATAAAGAACACACACACACACACAAACACAATAATTGAATTTTGTGATGGATTGGATGCTCATAGGTAAGAGGTAAATGGGACCTAAGAGACCTTCTAGTCTGGCTTTGTCATCTTATGGATGAGAAGAATGAGGTCCATGAAGATTTAAGTGATTTATTGAAGGTCACAAAGGTAGTAAGCAAGGTTGGATTTGAACCCAAGTTCATGCGAGTCTTTGTATATGTGAGGGCAAAGAGAAAGCAGGCAACTCATTTTGCTGAATATTTTTGAGTGATTGTATTTACCAGCACTACTTTATACACTCAATATTTCAGCCGAACTGCCCTATTGGTTGTTCACCATGTCAGTCAGTCAACTAGGATTTATTAAGTACCTACCATGTGCCAGGCACTGTACAAAGTGCTGGGATATGCAGAAAGGTAAAACAGTTTCTTTTCTCAAGGAGATCACAGTCTAATGGGGGAGACCACATGCAAACAACTTTGTACAAACAAGATATAGCCAAGATAAATTTCAGATAATCAACAAAGACACTAGCATTAAGGGTGGGGGTCAGAAGAGGCTTCCTGCAGAAGATGGGACGTTAGTTGAATTGAATGACAGGAGGGAAGCAAGGAGGTAGAAATGAGGAGTAAGGCAATTCCAGGCATGAGAGACAGCCAATGAAAATGCTCACTCAAGAGATGGAATATCTAGTGTGAGGAAGAGTATGGAGGCCATGGTCATTGGAGCACAGAGTGCCGGGTAGTGGGGGAAGAGGTGTAAGGCATAAGGAGACTGGAAATGCAGACAAGAGTGAGATTATGCAGAGAGAACCACTGAGGTTGACCAAATAGAGGGAGTGACATCCCATCTTCCACCTCTGTATAAAATGTCCTCCATACCTCAGATGTATTGCCTTCTCACCTTTGTTTCTGAATTCCTTCAAGGCTCAGCTCAAATGCCACCTTTTACAGGAGGCCTTTCTTGATCTCTCCCTCCAATGTTAGTGTTCTCCCTGCCTCAAAATTTCCATATACATTTTGTATTAATTCATCCCTGTACATATTTTTTCCCCAACAGAATGTAAGTTGCTTGGAGGGTTCTTTCTGTTTTGTCTCTTCATTCCCAGTGCTTAGCATAATATCTCAAGCATAGCAAACACTTAAGAAGTATTAGACTTGAGGAACTGGTAATCCCTGAAAATGAGTAAATTGAGAAGAGAAGCATTTGACTTGCTGCATTTCAGATGTTTGGTCAACACCTAAACGTTTTAGTCAATTGTAAAATGAAGAGATTGGACAAGATGACCTTGGGGGTCCCTTCCCTCTCTAAATCTGTATTCCTATGATGCTAACAGATGAATGAATATATCCAATGATGCTCTGATTAAACAATGACAAACAATTGGATTAAAAACAAGACTAATTTGTCACTAGACCATCTGTTTTAGCAACATAAAAAGTAACAAGCATGACTGATTGGTTGCTGAAATACCTAAATTTAATGTTGGTTCTTGAATTGTGAACACAATTTTGAATGCAAGGTAGACATATGTAAGGGCAAACAAAGTGGGACTTTTTGTTATCTTTTGTTTTGGAGTGCTTCTCAGCACTGGGGCAATCAAGTGCCTTTGATTGAGTCTTGCTTTTGTTTGTAGGAAGGCCCATACCCTTTTTTTAGTTAGGTCATGAGAGGTGTGAAACCCTCAAGAGGTGTGAAGCACTCTGACCCTGAAAAAGTATGTATATACTCTGAGGTTGGCATTTTGTTTGGGGGCACACTCATTGAAGGAGTGTTGGTTATGACACCCTGGGTAGCCATTGACCCTCTTCCCCTCCCCGCCAGGTTTGAAAAACCCAGATATTGTTGCTTCTCTCTCTGGTAACTATGTATGTATTGTGATTTGGTCAGACAGATAAAAGCCTGTCTGTTGATCTCTTTGTAATTTCTGTTTGTATTTGCTCTAATGTCCAGGGTGCTGACTTTTTCCCCTGAACTAAGTGAATGATATATGTATGTTTAATTAAAGTGAGATTATAAGCCCTTTAAAGTTACTTTCCTTAGAAAAGCCGATCAAAGAACCTGTGCTAGCAGCCCTCCTGTGTACTGGTGTTATTAGTCTTACACAGTTAGAGTAGTGGCAAGTAGCATCGTTGTTGCAACACAGTAGAAAGCTTTTGACATGGAGCACTGTGATCATTGAGGAATGATAGTAAAAAAGAGAAATCCACAAAAAAGGAGAGGAAAAAATTGTCCAGAAAGAAAAATTGAGGAAGAGCATTGCCATAAAACCTAAACATAGAACAACAGTCTAGAAGAAGGAAGTACTTAAAAGTGTTTACTGCAATTGTGATGTCCTGACTATAAGGACATCTTTGAAAAGTTAAAAAGAAACAATATTCATTCCTTTGACTATTTACAAACAATTACATCTAACTATTTTGACATTTTACTAGATTCAAATTGTATGAATTCATTTGCAAAGTTGCTCAAGACTCAAATCCATGCTGCATCATTTCAAAAGATCATAGACCATGGGTGGGGAACCTGTGGCCTCAAGGCTACATGTGGCACTCTAGGTCAAGTGCAGCCCTTTGACTGAATCTAAACTTTATAGAACAAATCCATTTAATAAATGATTTGTTTTGTAAGACTTGGACTCAGTCAAAAGACTGCACCCAAGGACCTAGAAGGCCACAGGGTCCCCCACCACTATAACAGACTCAAAGCTTCCAGCAACCTTAAAGGTCATTACATCCAAACCCTTCAGTTTACACCTGAGAATATTGAGGCTGAGAGGCGTTAAGTGCCTTGTTCAAGGTCATACAGCTAATAAGTATATAAGGTAGAATTCTAATGCAGGTCTTTCTGACTTTCAATCTATTACTCTATATTCTTTATACCTTTGTTTATACTATTAATTAAAAAATGGCTGCTGTTTTCAATCATGTATCTAACTGCAATAGTTTTTATGGGTTATTATTTTAGATATGACCCTTAGGTAAACAGCCATTTGCCTAGGAATATTGTACCACCTAAACAAGATGACCCAACTGGGCCTTTATTTTAGTTTTTTTTAAACATAAGTTTTAGTAGCAAAATATTTTGACTTCTTTTTAACATATTAGTGTCTAACACAGAAGAAAATTTCTCTTAAAATACAGTATAATGAAAAGGAATAGTTACAAAAGAGAGCTGTGACCAAGGCCTTAAATAGGAAATATTCCCAGAGGTGCTATTGGTTCAATATCGTTAAGCCAAATTAAGTTAGATGCCACACTGTATTAATGTTTGTCTGCAGATACATTGTCATTGGAGTAATACCTCACCAAAGAATGTTGCAACTCAGAGAAAAGCAAAACAAACCCCATGAATTTCATAATCTGGAGCAGAGATAGATCCAATTAACATTAATTTCAACTTGTTATTCAGAGGTTAATATTCATTACAGAGCAATGAATTGTCTTCCTTTCCAGTGTCTTCTTCTGCCACATTTAGAAATAAACAAGCAAAAACACCCAGAAAACTTCTTTTTTTTTAATTGAATTTTATTTTACCAGAACACAAATACAAATTAAGGAAAAGAAACAAAAACACATCATACACTTAAATATTGAAACTTAAATATAAAATAAAACAGAAAAAAAGCATGTCATGTGCATAGCAGAACACAGAAGATTCAAAATATTTAACCATAAATTTTCATTTCAAAAAAGCCCGTATGATAAATAATACACCTTGTGTTGAGAATTGTCCATCTTTTCTTTGCTTTCTTGTGTTTTCTTTTGTTCTTTGCTGTGCACTTTTTAACTTTGTTCTTTTTTCCTCCCCCCACCCCCCAGAAAGCTACAATATAATTTAGGTATTTCTTGATATATACATACACACAGATATATACATACACTTGTACATATATACATGCACATATAGACATATACTTTCCCAAACATAATCGATTCCTGATCTTTGTTTTTATATGTTTGTACATATCTTTTGTTTCCTATCCTTCTTGCCGCCTCTACTTTACTTCTACCTGCTGTATCACCTTCCTATTACTTGCCTACCTCCCTCCTCCAGCAGGCACCCTGCCTCCTATTACTTGCCTTCCCCCATCTAAGGATCTCTTCCCCCATTGCCCCATTCCCATTAATCTAAACTCCCTTTATCTATTCCTTTATTCTCCCCTCTAAAAATCCCTCCCTTGTCCTAATACCTCCCTTGTCCTCTCCCCCCTCACTAAACCCCTACCATTTTATTTCTCCTAAATTTAGTAGACTTTCATACCCTTCTAAATATATATGTAATGTTCCCTTAAACCCATTCTCAATGAAAGTAGGTCAACAGCCCTCCTCGTCATCTTAATCCTCTGTGTCCTTTCTTCTTCTTGCACCTCTCTTGTATAAAATAGTTACTCTTTTTAGCTATTTCTAAATGGTTTTACTTTTTAAATTCATATCATAGTCAGGTTTATCCCCCTCTTTCTTATAAGCTCAACAATTATTAATAAGATTTTTAGACATGCATTTTACATCTTATGTTATGTGAAAGGTAAGCAGTCTGTTCTTGTAAATCCCTTATAGTCAGTCTTTGGTATGTACCTTACAGAAAACTTCTAACATTCTTCTAGACATCAACAGCTTGAAGTTGGTAAGGTGTAGGAAGATAGGAGATTTAGAGATACTTTAGGCTAAATCTTGACAACTCTAATATATAGCAATAGAACTTTTTGTCTTTCTTTTTTTTTAAACAAATGTCTGTTTTCTCTCTATTAATTCTCCCCTCCTTTCAACAATTTACAGGCCACAAAAATGACAGCTAATGAATGGAATTATATTAAGGTATATTTTACCCAACCAAGGAGAATCTTTAATAAATATAAATAGGCCTAATTCAACTGCTGCCTTCATTTGAGTTTCTAGAAAATCACAATGTTAGTCTTGGAAGGAACTTTAGAGGTCATCTAATCTAACCTATCTCATTTAGGAGATTAAGAAATGTAGAGAGATTAAAAGACTTGCTCAGAGTAACACAGATAGTCATTCAGTCATTCTTTTGGTCAACAAATGATTGAATGCTTTACTGTGTGACAGGCACTTGGGTTACAAAGAAGGGGACAAAAATGTGGTCCTTGGCATCATGGGGTTTACATTCCAATGCAAAGGACAACATGCAAACAAAAATTTAAATACATGATATATATATATATATATATGTGTATATATATATATATATGTACATATACATACACACATACATACATATATATATACACTCCGTAAAGGGAAGGTAGTAAATTGCAGAATCAGTTTTCAAACTCAGTTCTCACGACTCTAAATAGTGTACTTTTTTACTATAACATAAGGTCACCTACTTAGACTGCAAACTCACTTTCTATTTTCTGATCAGCATAGACACTTGTTGGAGCCCACAATGGATTGATTTCATTTTAGTTGAGTGGGAGTTGAGGTGAGAAGGAAAGAAATGGCTACCAAGTCACTACTGCAAAATGATAGTGCACTTGAAGGAAGTAAATGTTTAGATTCAAAGCCTCAATCTCCTTCTAGCTGATTATTCTTTTGATATAGCTCCATGTGAAACTCTGGTTTGATATGACAGAAAGGATACTGGTTTTGGAGTCATCACTCTTAGATTTGAATACACCAGCCCCACCATTTATCGCATATGTGAACTTGTGAAAATTACTCAATCTCTTGGGGTTCCAAGTTCCTCATATATAAAATGAGAATATTCAACTAGATCAATAGTATCAAACTCAAATAGAAATGGGGACCATAAAGGATCTCTATGAGCCACATATTGACTTAGAAAATCATGTATAAATATTATCTTTTTTGTATTTTTATTTATTTTGTCAAATATTTCTCAATTATAGTTTAATCTAGATTGAACCTCATTAGGTGGTGGTGTGAGCTGCAAGTGAACTTTGGGTGGTGTGTTTGATACTAGAAGGTCTCTAAGGTCCTTTTCAGCTACTTGTTTAAGAGCAAGGGCTGTCCTTTTCTTTCACTTTCTCCCCACTGATTAGCACAACATCTGGCACATAATAGGCACTTAATGTTGACTGAATGACTATTCAATCTATGGTCTGATGATATGATCAGCTTTAAACTTATTTCTCACAAACACATATTTTCTTGCCTAGCCCCTGGATTTAGTACTTTATTTCTGGCTTTGACCACTGGATTTTATTACTGGTAGTTCGTTTCCTGGAACAGGGTATTTGGACAACTTGCCTTTGTGTAGGCTTGTTGACTCTCCCCTCAACTTTCAATCATATTAAACCTTGGTGCACATTAATTGGCTTCCTGAATGAAATGACCCTAACAACCACTACCATCTCAGCTGGTTTTCATTTACCTTATATTTTTGGAAGTTTATTTTCTCTCCAGCTATTCTCAGATTATTCTCCCACCTCTGGCTTTGGTCTCATATTTTCCTATTTTTGTATCCTAGATAATCTGTAACCAACTCTTTCTCACTGAGTTTTTTCCTATGAGTCTTTATTTTTTCTATAAATATCTTTTTTAAGAATTATTTTAATTTATTTTATTAAATATTTCTTAACTAAATGTGGAAAAAGAAAACCTTTTAACTCATTTAATAAAATTTTGAGTTACAAATTCTCTGTCTCCTTCCCTCAGCTCTCCCTCTCCTTGAGAAGGCAAGCAATTTGATATTGATTAGAAATGTGAAGTCATGGGAAACATATTTCCATATTAGCCATGTTGAAAAAGAAAACACAAATAAAATAAAACAATAAAAATGAAGAAAAAAAGTATGTTCTACTCTGCATTCAGAGGTCATCATTTCTCTCTGTGTAGATGGATAGCATCTTTCATCATGGGTGCTTTGGAATAATCTTGGATCATTGTCTTGATCAGAGTAGCTAAGTCTTTCACTTAGACTTTTTAAAAAAAAATTGATCATCCTTACAATATTGCTGTTACTGTGATAGATACTAGATATTCTCCTGGTTCTACTAACCTCACTTTGCATAAGTTCATATAAGTCTTCCCAGTTTTTTTCAGAAACCATTCTGCTTGTCATTTCTTATAGCAGAATAATATTGCATCACAATCATATGCCACAACTTGTTCAGCCATTCTCCAATCGATGGGCATTCCCTCAATTTCAAATTCTTTGTCACCACAAAAAGAGTTGCTATAAATATTTTTATACAAATAGATCATTTTCCCTTATCATTGACCTTTTTGGGATACAGACCCAGCAGTAGTATTGCTGGTTCAAAGGGTATGCACAGCTTTATAGCTCTTTGGGAATAGTTCCAAATTGTTCTCCAGAATGGTTGGACTACTTTACAACTCCACCAACAGTGCATTAGTGTCCCCATTTTCCAACATCCCCTCTAATATTTGTCATTTTCCATGTCATGTTAAGCAATCTGATAGGTGTTAGGTGCTATCTCAGAGTTTTAATTTGCATTTCTCTAATCCATAGTGATTTTAAGCATTTTTTCCACATGATTATTGATAGCTTTGATTTCTTCTTTTGAAAACTGTCTCTCTATATCCTTTGACCATTTATCAACTGGGAAATGATT
Organism: Trichosurus vulpecula; assembly: GCF_011100635.1. Lineage (NCBI taxonomy): Eukaryota > Metazoa > Chordata > Mammalia > Diprotodontia > Phalangeridae > Trichosurus > Trichosurus vulpecula. Next base: position 216,551,293 of record NC_050579.1, on the reverse strand, counting down.
CTTATTTTTATAAATTTCATATGTATGTACATTTACATGTATATACATGTACATATTTGAAAAATGAGGCCTTTATCAGAGAAATTTGCTATAAGTTTCCCCCTCCCCAGTTTCATGTTTTCCTTCTAATTTTGACTGCGTTAGTTTTATTTGTGCAAACACTTTCTAATTTCATGTAATCAGCATTATCTATTTTACTTCCTGTATCTCCTCTGTCTCTTGTTTAGTCATAAACTCTTCCCTTATCCATAGATCTGACCGGCACATTTTTCCATGCTCCCCTAATTTACTTACATCACCTTTTGTGTCTAAATCATTTATCTATTTTGACCTTATCTTGGAGTTAGATGTTGATCTATGCTTAGTTTCTGCTAAACTGTTTTCCAGTTTTTCCAGTTACTTTATGAAATGGTGAGTTCTTACCCCCAAAACTTTGATCTTAGGGTTTATCAACCAGATTATTCTGGTCAATTACTACTGAGTATTGTGCACCTAATCTATTCCACTGATCTACCACTCTATTTCTTAGCAAGTACCAGGTTGTTTTGATGATTACTACTTTGTAATATAGTTTGAAATCTGGAACTTTTAGGCCACCTTTCTTTGTTTTTTTTATTAATTCCCTTAATATTCTTTGACCTTTTGCTCTTCAAGATGAATTTTGTTATTTTTTTTAGCTTTATAGAATAATTCTTTGGTAGTTTTATTGATCTGGCACTGCATAAGTAAATTACCTTAGACAAAATTGTTATTTTTATTATAAACCGACAAGCAAGTAATATTTATTCAATTGTTCAGATCTGTCTTTGTGTGAAAAATATTGTACAATTTTATTTTGGAATGATCCCTGGACTTGTCTTGGAAGGTAGACTCCCAAGTATTTTATGTTGTCTTCATTTATTTTTAAATGAAATTTTTCTTTTTATCTCTTCTTGCTGGGTTTTCTTGGTAGTATATAGAAATGCATATTGTTTGTGTGGGTTTATTTTATATTGTACAATTTTGCTAAGGTTATTCTTTGTTTCAACTAGTTTTTTTTAAGTTGAGTCTCTAGTTTTCTAAGTATATCGTTATTAATATGCAAAGTGAAAGTTTTTCATCACTGCTTATTTTTATGTTTTCTTTTTTTTCTTATTGTTATAGTTAGCAATTCTAGTACAATACTGAATGATAGTGGTGGTAATGAACATACTTATTTCATCCTTGATCCCCATTACAGATAATGCGTGCTCATGGTTTTAGAAAGATACTACTTATTTTAAGAATGTAAATATCTTTTTTCACTACCTCTTGTCCACTCTGCTGGCAAAGTATCTCCAACTAGACAAAGATCACATTATTTCTTTATAATATGTTCACTAAGAAATTCACAGCAAGCAAGCTCACACAGAGTTTGGAGGAACTTTAGAGATCATATAGGTCAAATCATAATTGAACTGTAACCCCGTCTATTATGTTCCTGACAAGTGTTCACCTAACCTCCAACTGAAAACCTTCCATGATGGGGAGTTCCCTACCTCTGGAGAAAGCACTTAAATATTTGATGCAAAGTCAAGTTATTTTCAGTTAACATTTAAAATAATTATCAACATTACTTAGCAGATAAAAATGCTCATTGAATATATTTAGAGTTTAATTACACTGAATTTAAACACTTACTAAGTGCCTACTATGTACAAGCATTCATTACTAGGGAATCAAAGAAAAAACTAAAATGTTCCATGCTTTCAGGGTCATTACATCCTACTGAAAATATTGGTGTAACTTAGTGCATTATTATGAGTTCAGTGTACATACCTGACATAAGAGAACTGTAGTTTAGAGGTTTAGAGAGAGGAATCCTCAGCTGTCTAGCTACTGAAAAACTCTAGACAAAATAGGAAGAAAGGAGAGAAAAATGGCACTACAATATTTGAATTCACAGTAGCATCTGTTAGGACCCACTGTCAGTTAGGAAGTCAATGCCAATAGGAGCTTTTGAAAGTCCTTGAGAACTACTGCTGCTGCTGAATACCTGTCAAGTATTTCTCTAATGACAATAGGAAAAGCCATTTGAACCCCAACTTCCAACACCAGCACTGGGGGCAAGAGCTAAGACTTTCACACTAGGGCGATCACTTTGCTTTGAGCTGTCCAATCTTTTTCATGATCCTACTATGAGTCACTCTTTTAGATAACAGAAGTTAGCTCCACTGTCTTATAAACCTGAGAGAGAGAAGCAGGTAAGGATCAAGACTGCTAAGTTTGATTCTCTGCACTGAAGAGAAAGAGTAATCATTTCAAGGTAACCATTCACCAGAAAATCTGATAATGGAGGTCCAGACACTGCAGATGAGAGCTCAGTCCAATGGCAAAAAACCATTTAGCTTAATGAAACACAACAATGTGGGTATTCTGATAGTTTTAACATTCACAATCCCTTAGAAAGGAATATGCCTTTTTCTCAGCAGCACATGGCACCTGCACGAAAATTGACCATGTACTAAGTCATAAAAATCTCACCATCCAATGCAGAAAGGCAGAAATATTAAATGTGTCCTTTTCAGATCATGATGCAATAATAATTACATGTAATAATTGGTCATGGAAAGATAGACTAAAAATCAATTGAAAACTAAACAATCTAATCCTAAAGAATGAGTGGGCCAAAACAACAAATCATAGAAACAATCAATAACTTTATCCAAGAGAATGACAATAATGAGATAACATACTAAAATTTATGGGATGCAGCAAAAGTAGTTCTTAGGGGAAGTTTTATATCCCTAAATTCTTACACAAATAAAACAGAGAAAGAGGAGATCAATGAATTGGGCATTGTGTTGGCAACCAAAAATGGGCTCCTTAGCACTTAGTCAACAAGTGCCCTTGACTAGTTTGGCTTTTTCCCCTGAACTGAATGCTGTTTGTATGTTGGACTGGAGTAAGCTTGTCGGCCCCTTCACCTTGCTTCCCTTGCTTAAGCTGATGGAAAGAACCTGTGCTTTCCCGGTCAACCCCTTCACCTTGCTTAAGCAGATTGAAAGAACCTGTGCTTTCCCTGGCGTACCTTACACCCCCGCAGAAGCTGGATGGTTAAAAGCAGCTCCCGTTGGAGCCAGAGGCTGCCACAGCCACAGCTATAGCCACAGCTATAGCCACAGCCACAGCTGAAGCAGGAGCTGCCAGTAGCAGAGCTGACCTACGGGAGGAAGCTGAACAAAGACTTCAGGCCAGTGGGTAATCTTTTTACCATAGAGGGGGAAGTATGATTTTGCTTTACGCAATCATGCTTCTCTGTAGCCTCCTGGTTACTCTTTCAAGGCGTACTTATTGGGCCTGGAAGCTTTTGATCAATATATCAAAATGGGGTTGCTGGTTCATGGGTTGGTTACTGTGGAGCCTAAATATATGTTTTGATTCTTCTGCCTTCTACTTTGAGAGTTTCTTATATCCGGCGGTTCCGAACCTTTCAGACATGTTTATGATCCTCTTTGAGATTATAAACTCTGCCCTCCTAATACAGGCATGCAACTAACAAAGCTAGAAAAAGAACAAACTAAAAATCCTCGATTAATTACCAAATTAGAAATACTAAATACCAAAGGATAGATTAATAAAATTGAAATAAAGAAAATCATTGAACTAATAAATAAAACTAAGAGCTGGTTTCATGAAAAAAACACAATGAAATTGATAAACCTTAAGTTAATTTGATTAAAAAACAAAGAAGAAAACCAAATTACCAGTATCAAAAATGAAAAGAATGAACTCACCACCAATGAAGAAGAAATTAAAGGAATCATTAGGAACTGAACTATTTTGCCCAACTACACTCCAATAAATTTGACAATCTTAGGGAAATGGATGAATATTTACAAAAATATAAATTGCCCAGAATAACAGAAGTGGGAGTAAAATACTTAAATCACCCTATCTCAGAAAAAGAAGTTGAACAAGCCATCAATGAACTCCCTAAGAAAAAATCTCCAGGGCCATATGGATTTACAAGTGAATTCTATCAAACATTTAAAGAACAATTAATTCCAATATTACATAGACTATTTGGGAAAATAGGCAAAGAAGGAATCCTATGAAATACTTTATATGATACAAATATGGTACTTATACCTAAACGAGGATGAGTCAAAACAGAGAAAGAAAATTATAGACCAATTTCCCCAATGAAATATATATGCAAAAATTTTAAATATAATATTAGCAAAAAGATTACAGCAACTTATCATGAGAATAATACACTATGACCAGGTAAGATTTATCCAGGAATGCACAGTTGGTTCAATATTGTGAAAACCATCAACATAATTGATCATATTAACAACAAAACTAACAGAAACAATATAATTATCAATAAATACAGAAAACGCTTTTGGAAAAATACAACACTCAATCCTATTAAAAAACCCTAGAGAGCATAGGAATAAATGGAGCCTTCCTTAAAATGATAAGTAGTATCTACCTAAAACCATCAGCAAGTATTATATGTAATGGGGATAAGCTAGAATAACAGTAATAAGATTGGGGGTGAAACAAGGATGTACATTATCACCACTGTTATTCAATATGGCACAAGAAATGTTAGCTGTAGCAATGAGAAAAAGAAATTGAAGGAATTACAATTACAATAGGGAAAGAAGAAACAAAGCTATCACTCTTTGCACATGGTATGATGATATACTTAGAGCAGGGCTGTCCAGCCTTAGGATTTATTGAAACAATAGACAATATATTGTGATTTCTCATTTTAGTGAGAGCCCTGTGGTAGCTCTGCTTCATTTACTAAAGCATATATGTAAATTTCTATGCTTGTAGGCGGCCCACATAAATCTCACTGCAGACCCCATGCATGCAGCCTGCTGGCTGCATTTTGGGCAGCCCTGACTCAGAGAATCAAGTAAAAAACTACTTGAAATAATAAATAACTTTGGTAAAGTTGCAGGATATAAAATAAACCCATATACATCATTGGCATTTCTATATATTACTAACAAAGCCCAACAGGAAGAGATACAAAAAGAAATTTACTGTAGACATTATAAAATATTTGGGAAGCTAACTGCAAAACAAACCCAGGAACTATATAAACACAATTAGAAAATACTTTTCACAAAAATAAAGTCAGATCTATATAATTGGAAAAAAAAAACCATCAGTTGCTCATGGGTAGGCTGAGCTAATATAATAAAAATGACAATTTTACCAAAATTAATTTACATATTTAGTGGCATGCCAATCAAACTACCAAAAAATTATTTATAGAGGTAGAAAAAATAACAACAAAATTTATCTGGAAGAACAAAATGTCTAGAATATCAAAGGAATTCATGAAAAGAAATGCTAGGGAAGGTGGCCTTGCCACACCCAATCTTAAATTCTATTATAAAGCAGCAATCATCAAAACTACTTGGTATTGGCAAAGAAATAGAGTGGTAGATCAGTGGAACAGATTAGGTACACAAGACACAGTAGTCCATGACTATAGCAACTACTATTTGATAAGCCCAAAGACTCCAACTTCTGCGATAAGAACTCTCTATTTGACAAAAACTTTTGGGAAAACTGGAAAATAGTATGGCAGAAATTGGGCATAGACCAATATCTTACACCATATGCCAAAATAAAGTAAAAATGGGCACACAATTTAGATATAAAAGCTGATACAATAATAAGCAAAGTGGGAGAGCAAGGAATAATTTACTTGTCAGATTTATGGGGAACAGAAGAATTTATGACCAAATGAGAGATAGAGAACATTATGAAATGCAAAATGAATAACTATGATTGCATTAAATTGAAAAGTTTTTCTACAAATAAAGCCAATGCAACCAAGATTAGGAGGGAAACAGAAAATTGGGAAAGAATTTTTACAACCAGTATCTCTGATAAAGGCCTCATTTCTAAAATATATAGAAAATGGTGTCAAATTTATAAGAATACCAGTCATTCTGCAATTGATAAATGGTCAAAGGATATGAACAGGCAGCTTTCAGAGGAAGAAATTAAAGATATCTATAGTCATATGAAAAAGTGCTCTATATCACAATTGATTAGAGAAATGCAAATCAAAACACATCACACCTGTCAAATTGGCTAACATGACAAAACAGGAAAACTATAAATGCTAGAGAAGATTTGGGAAAATTGGAATCATTAATGAATTGTTTGTGGAATTGTGAACTGATCCAAACATTTTGGATAGCAATTTGGAACTATTCCCCAAAGGCTATAAAAATGTGTATACCCTTTGACCAAACAATACCACTTCTAGGGCTGTATCCCAAAGAGGTCATACAATTGGGAAAAAAGACCCACATGCACAAAAAATATTTGTAGCAGTTCTTTGTGTGGTGGCCAAGAATTGCAAATTGAGGGGATGCCCATCACTTGGGAAATAGCTGGACAAGTTGTGGTATACGTCTGTAATGGAATACTATTGTGCTATAAGAACTGATGAGCAGGTGGACTTCAGAAAAAGCTGGAAAGACTTACATGAACTGATGCTGAGTGAGGGCAGCAGAACCAGGAGAACATTGTATATGACTATAGCCACATTGTGTGATGACTAACTTGATAGACTTGGCCCATCTTAGCAAATGCTATCCACATACAGAGAAAGAATTATAGAGTCTGAATGCAGATCAAAGCACACTATTTGGTCTCTCTTTTGTTTTGTTTTTTCTTTCTCATGGTTCATCCCATTGGTTATAATTCTTCTTTGCAACATGACTAATGTGAAAATATGTTTCAAATATGTAGAGCCTATATCAGATTACATGCAGTCTTGGAGAGTGGGGAGGGGAGGGAAGGGGAGAAAATTTAAAACTCAAAAGCTTGTGGAACTGGATGTTGCAAACTAAAATAAATAAATAAATTTTAAAAAAATCACAATCCCTTTGAAATAGGTGGCATTTGAGACACATTTAGTGTCCTTCTTTCATTCTCTATGTACCATGGAATTCCTTAAGTCCCTCCTCCAGTGACATTGAATCACTTAGTTGCCCAAACAATGGAGAGATTAGATATATAGAGGGAGATAGACATATAGGTTGCCTTATCCTATGTATCTTTCTAAATAGACTTTGAGTCATTAGTTCATTAGTTGCACTGGGGAAAGTTAGATAGATGTACAAAATCCAAATGTCCATGTAGCTATCTATATGGAAAGATAAATACATTTGGAGAGGAAGAGAGAGAGAGAGAGAGAGAGAGAGAGAGAGAGAGAGAGAGAGAGAGAGAGAGAGAAGATAGAGTTAATTTTCAACTGCGCTTGGGGTACAGGGAATTTATGAACTAGGATGGGGGAAATATATCTTTATTTTCACTAACCTCTAACTGGAATATAGCTATTCCTTCAATTTTGAGTGTAAGCAACAGTCCAGTTATATTAGGCTTTACCAGACTGCCAAAGAGGTCCATTACAAACACACAAAAAAGGTTAAGAACCCTCATCTAGAGATATACAGACCCTATATATCTGTATAGCTCCTGCCTGCTTTTCTCTGATAGATATTTATATCTATCTTTATCTATACCTATATCTACATCTTTATCTGTCTCTAGGGATCTATCATCTTTATCTTTGCTCCTAGCTATATAGACACATAGAGATAAAGAGGTAGAGTTTCTCACCACAGCCCAATGTATCAGGCCAGCTTCATTCCTGCTGCACATATGCTGTCTACATGCTGCCATAACATAATTTGCAGCTCAGAAACTATTATCAAGTCAACATGGCCAATGTTACTAGTAAAATGTGTCTAATTCCTTATGGCTCTACTAATCATCCCTGAAACTTTCCAAATGCTAACATCCCTCCCTGTTCTCCAGTCCCACATAAGTATTGTCTTCCCCTTTAAAATGTAAGGTCCTTTAGGGCAGATTGTCTTCAATTTTGCTTTAACAGAGTACTTGTCATGCTAAAAACATTTAATAAAAGCTTTCTCCTTCATTTACTTATAACACACATATGCATAAATTTAAAATTAATTTTAATGGTAATGTTGACATTAAATATTTCATAAGAGGTTGGGATATTATTCTGGCTACTATGAATTTCTTTTGTGCTTTAACATGAAATACATTATACATTGTAGGATACCACCTTCTATATATCATGTTCCTTAAAGAGTATTTACACTAATTCTTTTCATTAGTAAAGCAAACAGTTTAAAACCAGAAACAAAGTTAATCCTATTAGGTTCATTAGCATAATTAATATTTCAGTTTTTGCATGAATCTATAAGCCATGGTAAAAACCTGAGAAGTCTATTATTTTCCAAGGACATCTAGGTATGTTTGCTTAGGAAAGAAATGCTGGATATTACTTGTCAACTCAATGGATAAAAATGTGGTAGCAAAGCCATTCTGTTATTGTGTGAAAATCTTTTCCTTGACATATATTTATTCATAAAGAAACAGGAAAAAAGAAAATGTCTCCAGTAAACTTTTATTTAAACTTTGCTTCCTATCAGTCAGGATAATATATTATTTTGATAGGAAATTCAGATCTCTAGGGGCTTTTTGATTGGCTGACCTATGAGCATTTCTTCTCTAAAAAGGATCTGGAATATGACAACTTGTCAGTCATTTAGAGTGGACAGAAAGAAAACTTCATGACTCAGGCAGTTAGGGTCAGAATTTTTTAAGCCCTGCAATTTATTCCCTTAGAAGAACACAACTTTGGTCCAATTCAACCTTCTATAGAGTACATAGCTATACAATAAAGGATTCGTTCTAACTAGCCCCATGCTACCTCAGCATGTGGTTTCCAGAGGAGGTTTTATGAAAAGCAGTAAATTATGAAAATCAAAATAAAATTTTCCATATTCCCTAAAAATAAGGCAGATTTGGTCTAAACTTGAATCTTTGGGTAATCACAATGAAAAACTAAACTCAATTCAAACTTTACAATGTCAAGTAATCACTTGTATATTGTTTATAAAAGTATATCAATCATTTCATTTTTTAAAATGTCTAAGCTACAATGTACAATTTACTGGCAATATAACATGAAATAAAGAATAGCCTTAATGTATTTGGAGTCAGAAAGACCTGAATTTAAATCCTGTTTGTATCACTAAATAGATGTATGAAATTGGACAAATCACTTACACCCATGAACCTCAGTTTCCTCATCAGTAAAGTGGGAATCAAAACTATTATATCTACCTTATAAGTGGTCATGGGACTCAACTGAGATAATATATTTAAAGGCTTTGCTAACTTTAAAATACTATTATTATTCCTGGGACTGTCTTCTACCTTTTCTTCGTGTATCCATTGCTTAGTAAAATGACTGTGAATGTTGTGGATACGTTCGCTTACCTTGGTAGTACACTTTAAAAAAAAACGTTTTTAAAAATTTATTTGAAACTTAAGTACAAAATAAGAAAAGAAAAAAAAAATTGCTATGTACACAGCAGAAGATGACAGGATTGAATAAAAAGCAATAAATTTCCATTTCAAGAAAACCTATTGTTTTCAAAGCTGTCCAGCTTTTCTTTGCTTCCTTGAAGGTTTTCTTTTGTTCGCTGCTGTGCACTTTATACTTTGTTCCCACCCACTCCCACCACCGAAGAAGGCTACAATTAAGAGTGGATACACATACATATATATACCATACAGAGCTATCTATAAGCATACACATATGCATGCATACACATATATATGTAAGATCATACAATGTTTATTTCTACTTGTCATCTGTTTCTCTGAAGATGGATAGCATCTTCCAAGCAAAGTGCAAGTCTCCACATTTTTCTGAACCAACCAGCTCATCATTTCCTCTACCACTGCAATATTCTAACCCAATCACATTCTGAGAGATTGTCGATGAAAGTTTCCCCCAATTTTCCGCATTCCTCCTATTCTTGCCTGCATAGATTTTATTTATACAGAACATTTTAGTTTAAAATAATCAAAATTATCCATTTTATGCTTCAACAATGCTCTCACCTTATAATATGGTTTAAGGTCTGATACTACTGAATCTGCTTCCTTTACATCATTTCCCCCCATGGTTTCATTAGCTCTTCTAAATGAACTTTTTAATTATGTTTTTCTAACTCAGTAAGATTATTATTTTTTTTTTAGCAATTCAAGTGGGAAGGTATTACTTAAGTAAATTAGTTATGCAAAATTGTCATTTTTTATTATATTGGCTTTATGTACCCATGAACAACAAATATTACTTCAATTATTTAGATCTAACTTCATTTGTATAAAAAGTATTTTATGTTTATATTCATATAGTTTTTTTATCTTTTTGGCAGGTACACTCTCAGATATTTTATACTGTTTATTTTAAATGGTCTAAAGCGATATTGAATAATATGACTGACACATAGAGCAGTTTACCTATTTTTCTCTTTTGATTAAATGTATTTTATTTTTAACTTTATCTTAAATCAGGACTACTGCTTTTTTTCATAAAATATAATATAATAAATATAATAAATTCTACTCCTGACCTTTATTTTATGTTTGTGTGCATCTCTCTTTTTTTTATAGCATTTCCCGAAAGCAATATATTGTTGAATTCAAATTTTGAATCTGCTATCACTTTCCATTTTATTGGTAAATTCATCCCATTCACATTCTAACTAGGGGTGGGGAGGGCCACAGGTTCCACACCCCTGTAAGCTATAGAATACCTGTCTATTTTCCTCCTCCTACTTTCCCTCACTAACCCTATTCCTATTGCTCCTTACTCCTCTGCTTTACTTCTATCTGCTTCCTTGCTCTCCCATTCCTCACTCTACCCATCCCTCCAAGAATCCCTCCCTTATCCTCCCCCCTGCCCTACCTCCTATTTCTTTCTGAATTTAGATTTTTATACCCTTCTAAATACACACAAATATACATACATACATGTATACATATGGCCCTTTATCCCATTCCTGTTAATCTATATACCCTTCTGTATGCCCCCTTTTCCTATTCCCTATCCCTCCCTTATCTTCTCCCACTCCCTCTCTGTATACCTTTACCCTCTTATTTATTTCTGAATTTAGAAGACTGTTATACACACACATACACACACACACACACACACACACACACACACACACACACGTATGTATGTATAGTATTTTTCCTTCTTTAACCCATTCCTGATGAGAGTAAGGTTCTAGAACTACCTGCCCTCCTCCCCTATCTAATTCCTCTGTATCAGTTCTTCCTCTTGCACCTCATTTGTATGAGCTAATTACTTTTTGCCTTTTCCTATATCATTTTGCTTTTTAGAATTACATCACATTCATCTCTATCCCACTCTTTCTTTCAAACTACCCAGTTACTAATGATAATCTTAGGCATATGATTTACATTCCCATGTATAAAAAGTAAACAATTTTTCCTTATTGAGTCTCCTGCAATTGGTCTTTGATATTTACCTTATATTTCTCTTGAACCTTGTGTGCCAAATTTTCTTTTTAGTTCTGGTCTTTTTGCAATAAAATCCTGAAAGTCTGTCAATCCATTGAATGTCCATTTTTTTCAATTCAGGATTAGACTTAATTTTGCTGGGTACATATATATATATGTGTGTATATATATATATATATATATATATATATATATATGTATGTATATATTTTACCACAACCCCAGTTCTTTTGCTCTTTGACGTATTGTGTTCCAAGACCTGTGGGCTTTTAGTGTAGCTGATGCTAGGTCTCGTGTGATTTTTAACTGTCGCTTTGCTATATTTGAATTTTTTTTCTTGCTGATCATAATATCTTCCCTTTAACCTGCAGGTTGTGGAATTTGGCTATGATATTTCTGTAGGTTTTCCATCAAGGATCTCTTTTAGGTGGTGATTGGTGGATTTTTTTTCTATTTATACTTTCCTCTCTTGTTCTAACACTTCAGGACAGTTTTCTTTAATTATTTATTGTATTACTGTAAGAATATTCTTTTTTTATCATAGCTTTCTGGTAGTCCAATTATTCTTATGTTTTCTTTCCTATTCTCCAGATCAATTGTTTTCCTTATGAGATGTTTCACTTTCTCTTCTATTTTTTCATTCTTTATATTTTGTTTTATTATTTCTTGGTCTCATAACTTTGCTGGCTTCCCTTTGCCCAATTCTCATTTTCAAGGAGTCATTTTCTTCCTAAAGATTCTGGATCTCCTTTTCTAATTTGTTGACTTTCTTTTCATAATCTTCTCATTTTTATCAGTTTATTCTTACTTCCAAAAAATTCCTTAATCTCACTTATTTGATTTTTGAAGTCTTTTTTGAGTTCTTCTATAATTTATTTTTGGACAGGTAATCATTTAACTTTACTATGGGGTAGCAGACACTTTTATTTGTTTCATCCTCCTCCTCTGAAGAGAAACCTCTGTCTTCTCTATTCCCATAGTAACTGTCTATGATTAGGTTCTTTCTCTTTTCCTTGCTCATTTAAAAAGTTTTTTAACAGCTTATTGTTATAATCACTTCTAATCCTAGGTTTTGGTGGATGGTGCCTCTGGCCTCAGGTCCTTCTTACTGTTAGTTTTTGAGTCCTGGGCCCAACTTTTGCTCTCATTTCCCCCTCCAAGGCACAGCTAGGGCCTCCCAGCACACTATGTTGGAAATACTCTTGCTCTGTGAGAACCCTCTAATGGCTATGATATTCAGTTCTCCCTCTGACCTGGAACTAAAACCAAGACCTCAGCTCTTCTATAAGTACCCATAGCCAGCAGCATCCCTGCTGCACTGGTTCTGCACTCATTGGGCATATGCTGGTTCCTTCTTGCCCAGGATTATGTCTCAGCAGTACAGTTGGGTCTGGCATCCCTTGTCAGCAGAGGATCCCTTGATCTTCCTCCTCTCAGACCCCTGACTCCCCACATTGTCCAGGAGGTGAAAATTACTGTGGTTGAGGCTGAGGCTACCTCCCAACCTAGCTGCCACCAGGGCTCACCACTTGCTGTTTCAGTGGGGCTAGCCTGGATGTGTTTGCACTTTACTCTAGCTGACAATCCATCCTGGTGTCTTTTTTTCAATCTCCTCAGGTTGTCCCAGGAGGACCGCTGTTCTGCCTCAACTCTTGTTTGTATTTGCTGCTCTATGTTGACTCTGAGGCAACATTTTGTCTTGTTTGTGGAGGAAATCCAGAGACCTTGGAATTGTCTGACCTACTTCACTACCTTCCCAGAATCCTCTGGCAGTAACTTTCCAGGGATGTACACAGAAATGATGAGGTTGATTCATACATAGCCAGAGTTAGCTCAGCATCTAGGAGGCTCAAACAGAATGTGTGGGAGAGAAGAGGTATTAGGCTACTTACCAAAGAAAAGGTTTAAAGAACTATTGTGCTGACTTCATTGTTATATGCCTGTAAAACTTGACAGTGTACCAGCACCATGCTAGAAAATTGAAGCCCTACTGTTTGAATTATCTTTGGAAGATTATGAAGATCACCTGGCAAGATAAGGTAATGGACACTGGGGTCCTTTCTCAAGCTGAACTGCCAAGTATTCAAACTGTACTGCAGAGAGTGATACCCCATTGGGCTTGGTCTCATTGTTCAAAGAGCAACATATGTTTGCCTGACTATTTTATGAAGAACTCACACAAGACAAACACTCACATGGTGGTGGGAAGGATCGATTCAAAGACACTCAAGGTCTCCATGAAAAACTTTGATATTTATTGGGAGACATAAGAGACACTGGCACAGGATGATCCAGCATGGTGTGCCCACATCAAAGAAGGCTCTATGCTCTATGAGACAAAGAAATGTGACATGTGCAAATTTAAAGACATTTCCCTCCCAAATTGTCATGCAGACTATTTGTGTCAAACCTGTAGTAGAGTTGACTGAGTTTGTATGGTATGATCAGACACATTGTATGTTGACCCTACTATAGTGATGTCATTTTTGTTCTCTTCAAGCACAAAGGACAAACAAATAACAGTGGCTGGCACATAAATAGGTGCTTATTGAATATTGGCAGACACTGCTAGAAAGATTAGATAGTCCATCCCTTCAAGTATATTATAATCAGGCTTTTGAAAAGTATGGTATTTTAAAAGAATAGAATAAAAAAAGTACTGAAAATACTCTGCCCTTCTGAATGTTCCTATAAGGCTATAAGAAATTGAGGTCTGGCCTCAGAGCCAGAAAAACTTGGGTTCATTTCATACTTCTAATGCATTCTAACTTTGTGACCCTGTATAAGACACAACCACCCAGTGCTCTAGGTAACTCACCAAGAATTTAAGTTGCAGAGAAATTTCTGACCTGCATTTGTATAGAGCTCTTTCATCTAGAAGTCCCTTATGTTAGTGAAATAACAGATTGAGCTCAAAATCTTTTCTATATACTTAATTTCTTTTCAGAACTGAAATAAAAAATAAAATCTGCCTTCCTATATAATATAAACATTTACTTTTTTTTGATTGCAGTTCTAAAAAGAAATCTCTCTCTCTCTTTATACACACACACATACACAGCTACACATGTACACATATATACACACATTTATTTCTTCATTGATAAATCTGATATACACACAAAAATTAACACACATGTGCATAATTTTGGGTTACTTTTTAAAGCTATATACATGCATGTATATATACATGTATATATGTGCATATAATTGAGATTGAAGTTTTTATCTAATGGAATCCATGTTTTATACTTGAAACATTCCTGGAATAACAAAAAAATCCATATTTTATTTTAATTTTTTAAATTAATTTTTTACTTTTAGCTTACAACACTCAGTTCCACAAGTTTTTGATTTACAAATTTTCTCCCTCTTCCTCTCCTTCTGCTTCCCCTCCCCCAGGATGGCATGCAATCTGATGTAGGTTCTACATATACCTTCACATTAAACTTATTTTCACAATAGTCAAGTTGTAAAGAAAAATTATAAGCAATGGAATGAACAATGAGAAAGAAGAAAGAAAACCAAAAAAAAAAGAGAGAGAGAGCAAATAGTTTGCTTCAATCTGCATTTAGACTCCATCATTCTTTGTCTGGATGTGGACAGCCTTTTCCATTGTGAGTCTTTTGGAGCTGTTTAGAACCTTGCATTGCTGAGAATAGCCAAGTCTATCAGTTAGTCATCACAGATACCATGTACCTGTAATCATGTATAATGTTCTCCTGGTTCTTCTCACTTCAGTCAATATCAGATCATATAAATCTTCCCAGGTTATTATAAAGTCCATCTGCTCCTCATTTCTTATAGCGCAATAGTGTTCCATTACATTCATATACTACAACTTGTTTAGCCATTCCCCAATTGATGGGCATCCCCTTGATTTCCAACACCACAAAACAGCTGCTATAAATATTTTTGTACATATAGGTCCTTTTCTCCAGCTTAATTTGAAGATATTTCCCATCTATTGATAGGCCCCAAAATGTATTAACATTACAGATATGAAGAGGCAGTTTTCAGAGGAAAAAATTAAAGATATCTACAGTCATATGAAAAAATGTTCTAAATCACTATTGATTCCAGAAATGCAAATTAAAACAACTTTCAGGTACCACATCTCTCTTGTAAGACTGGCTAACATGACAAAACAGGAAAATATAAATTCTGGAGAAGATGTGAAAAAATTGGAACATTGTTACATTGTTGGTGGAGTTGTGAACTGATCCAAACTTTCTGGAGAGCAATTTGAGCTGGGGCTCATGCATGGGAATAGTGTTCATGTGATGTAATCAGATGAGACTCTGGGTAGTCATTAAGGAGCCTTCTGGCTTTGAAAACCCAGATATTGGTGCTTCTCTCTCTGGTAACTACGTATGCATTGCTATGGACAGACAGAAACCCTGTCTTCTGATCTGTGTTATTTGTTCTGTTTGTATAATTTTTGCTTATAATTTCTGTTCATATTTGCTCTGAAGTTCAGGTGTTGACTTTCCCCCTGAACTAAATGAATGGTATATGTATGTTTGATTGAAGTAAGATTGTTGACCCCTTTAAAGTTGCTTTCCTTTAGAAAAGTAGTTAAAGAATCTGTGCTAGCAGCCCTCCTGTGTGCTGCTATTCTTGGTCATATACTCCCACAGCAACTGCAAGTTTGTAGTTGCTGTGGGAGTATATGACCAATACTTGTAATCCTATAAATTTGGCTCAGTTCCTATATATTTTAGAGATGATGCCTTTATCAGAGACACTGGTTGTAAAAATTCTTTCCCAATTTTCTGCTTCCCTCCTAATCTTGGTTGCATTGGCTTTGTTGGTACAAAAACTTTTCAATTTAATGTAATCAAAATTATCCATTTTGCATTTCATAATGCTCTCTACCTCTTGTTTAGACATAAATTCTTCCTTTCTCCATAAACCCAATAGTTAAACTATTCCTTGGTCTCCCAAATTGCTTATAGCATCAGCTTTTATGTCAAAGTTGTGAACCCATTTTGACTTTATTTTGGTATATGGTTTAAGATATTGGTATATGCCCAGTTTCTGCCATACTATTTACCAGTTTTTCCAGCTGTTTTTGTGAAATAGTGAATTCTTAACCCAGAATCTGGACTCTTCGGGTTTTTCAGAGTAGATTACTATAGTCATTGAGTACTGCATCTTGTGTACCTAACCTATTCGACTGATCTACCACTCTGTTTCTTAACCAGTACCAAGTAGTTTTGATGATTGCTGCTTTGAAATACAATTTAAGATCAGGTATGGCTAGGCCACCTTCTATAGCATTTCTTTTCATTAATTCCCTTGATATTCTGTTTGTTCTTCCAGATGAATTTTGTTATTATTTTATCTGGCTCTATAAAATAATTTTTGGTAGCTTGGTATGGCACTGAATACATAAATTAATTTAGGTAGAATTGTCATTTTAATTATATTAGCTCAGCCTAACCACAAGCAGCTGATGTTTTTTCCATTTATTTAGATCTGACTTTACTTGTGTGAAAAGCATTTTGTAATTGTATTCATACAGGTCCTGGGTTTCTCTTGGCAGTTAGACTTCCAAATATTTTATAGTGTCTTCAGTAACTTTAAATGGAATTTCTTTTTCTATCTCTTACTGTTGGGTTTTGTTAGTGATACATAGGAGTCCCGAGGATTTATATGGGTTGAAAATCCATTTTTAAAAACATAAGTAGAAAAGTAGACAACATAGGAACTATTTTTGCTTCACTACACCGACATGTACAGCCACCCTCTATTTTGATGTATTGCTTGAGGAAGTTAGCAGTGAATGACAGAAGCATAAGATTGGTGTTTTTACTTTTCTAGGTTTCTGATTACTATAATCAATTACATTTCAACTATTTGGAAGTAAGGGTGATTCTACTGTAGTGAAACCACCAACAGACTAACTTTTGGATGCTAATTCACTTTTTAATATTCAAGATCAGATTTGATCTTGAGAAGATGTGGGAAAATTGAAACACTAAAGCATTGTTGGTGGACATGTGAACAATCCAACCATTCTGGAGAGCAATTTGGAGCTATGCCCAAAGGGCTATAAAAATGTGCATGTCCTTTGACCCAGCAATACCACTTCTGGGCTGTATCCCAAAGAGATCATACAAGTGGGAAAAAGACATGCATGTACAAAAATATTTTTTCAGCAGCTTGTTTTGTGGTGGCAAAGAATTGGAAATCAAGGGGATACCCATCAATTAAGGAATGGCTAAACAAGTTGTAGTATATGAATGTAATGGCATACTATTGTGCTTTAAGAAATGAGGAGCAGACAGACTTCACAATAACCTGGAAAGACTTATATGATCTGATGCTGAGTGAAATGAGCAGAACCAGGAGAATATAATACATGATTACAGACATGTGGTATCTGTGATGACTAACTTTGATAGACTTGGCTCTTCTCAGCAATGCAAGATTCTAAGACAGCTCCAAAAGACTCATGATGGAGAAAGCTATCCACATTTGGAGAAAGAATTACAGACTCTGAAAACAGATTGAAGCAAATTATTTACTCTCTCTCTTTTTTTTCTTTTTTGGTTTTGTTTCTTCTTCCTCATGGTTAATTCCATTGGTTATAATTCTTCTTTACAACTTGACTATTGTGAAAATAAGTTTAATCTGAAGGTATATGTAGAACCTATATTGGATTACATGCTGTCTTGGGCAGGGAGGGGACAGGAGAGGGCAGGGGAGAAAATTTGGACCTCAACAACTTGTGGAACTGAGTGTTATAAACTAAAAATAAAAAGTAATTTAAAAAAGATCAGATTTGTTTAAAGAAGTCATTTTAGCAATTTTGCAGAATTTAATCCATGAAGATCGTGTGATCTACATGTGATGCTACTCTTCTTGTACCTTATAATATTTTATAGCTCACGGTGTTCCTTCAATTTTGCCTTTTTTGACATGCAGGTCAAATGCATCTTATAAAATATCAAGTTTTTCAAATGATGTCAGTGAGCAGTGGGAAAAATGGTAGTTAGGATACCCAAAAGTAATATTTCTTATTTACCAGAAATTCACCAAGCAGTATTCCTAACACATTTATAAAGTGCGCTTCTTGTACACTGTATACTTCATGTAATACCTCCCCTTGAAATAGCTGAAATTTAATGGAGAAGTTCATGCTGTCATCTGTCTAGCTGTTACCAATAGCTTGAATGCCTTACATCTTCCGACAGAACATAAACAAAAATGTGAAGATATGTATTAGACTGGAAAGGACTTTGGCAAATGTTAAGTTCAGAAGTGATGAACAACTTATGCAACATGCTACAATGAACTCACAATGGACAAGAGAGCTGAATAGTAAAGAAAATACCATAAATAACGGGAAAGAATCAGATCACGTACCCTTCATAGCTATGGTTAGGGAGAGAATTCTTAAAATGAGGGATAAAGTCAATTTTTAAAAGTGAACTAAGTAGAATAAAAAAAAAATCAATATATGCAATGACCAAAAAAATATAAATGAAAAGAACACGCGAACAATAGGAACTGAATGCTGTGAAATTATAATGAATAGGTTTGGCTTCAAAGAAGTGATCGAAGAAAGCACTTTCCTGTACTTCTTTATAGAGAAGGGGAACTATGAGTATGGAACACTACAGATATTAAACTTTTTCGATGTGTTGGCTAGTTTTGATGAATTTTGTTTTCTCTCACTCTCTTTTTTTATTCCTTGTGTTAAGGCTTGAATTTTTGGAAGGAAGTGGAGGGTTATACTTCCAAATCTAGGTGATGTAAAAAGATAAAAGAGATGAAACATTCAGGCAAATATAAGTATACCAATAGCTAATTTTTATACTGTCTTTGGTATCTTTCAGGAAACCTTCCTTACATGGCTCTCTTTTCTGCTCTAAACCTAATGGGAAAGAAAAGGAACTGAAGAAAAAGGATGTTTTGAACATGTAAGGATTCAGGCAAAAGGTATTCTAACCACAAAGTTTTAGTCAGAAGAGACCCCATTTTCTAAAAAAATCAAAACACAAAGAATCCTTTTAAAAACAAACCCCACAAATAGTCATCCAGTCTTTCATAGTAGAGCCCCAATGAGAGTGAGCCCGCTGCCACCTGAAGTAGTCAATTCCCTTTTTGTTTGGCTCTAATTATTCGGAAGTTTATCCTTCACTCAGAGCTAAATTTCTCATTTTTTTTGCCCTCTACCCATTGTTCTTAGCTCTGATCTTTGGGGCTAAGGAGAACAACAACTCTAAATTCCTTCTACATGACAGCTTTTCAAATGGTTGAAGGCAACTATCTTCTTGAGGATAAATATCCCTGTTCTTCACATGCCATGAATTTTTATGCCCATTACTATCCTTATTTCCTCCTCTGGATTTTCTCTAAATTATTAGTGACTTTCTTAAAGTGTGACACATAAGATGAAAAACAATATTGTAGAAGTGATCTAATGTACAACTCATTTATTTTGGAAAAAAAAAAAACAGAAACCAAAACCAACTATATGTCCTGCAAATACTATGGCTGTTACTCTTCACATTATCTACATAGTCCATGACCCAGTGATTACAGAATTTTCAATACACAAATAGATTTGGGCAGCTAGGTGATACAGAGGATACAGTGCAAGGGCTGAAGTCAGGAAGACTCATCTTCTTGAGTTCAAATCTAGCCTCAGACACTTACTAGCTGTGTGACCCTGGGCAAGTCACTTAACCCTCTTTGCATCTGTCTCCTCCTCTGTTAAATGAGCTGGAGAAGTAAATGGCAGACCACTCCAGTATCTTTGCTGAGAAAACCCTAAATGGGGTCATAGAAAGCTGGACATGACTGAAAAACAAAAGCCTCATCTGACTGAAAATGACTACATGACAGTGAGATTTGTACACTAATATGTTTAAAATACTTGGGTTTGTTATTCCATTGCCTTTTTAAAATGTTGCTTTTGATATAGTTTTAGATCTTTGTAATGCTTAAGTATGAAGATATGCAAAGGAATTTTCAGCAGAGATTTAGATGAACAAATGATACTATACCCAAGTGCCATAAGTTGTAAGTATTTATCCACCCATAGAGATTCCATGAAACTATTATTTTTGTTTACTACAAAGTAGTTGGATATGAAATATGTGAGCTCTTTTTAGTTGTTCATATCAAGTTATGCCATAAATCCAGATGTAAATCTATAACACCACAAATGTTGTTGAAATTGATGACTAGCATGAAAACCTCATCATCTGAAAAACTTTCTTGATTTTTTTTTATTTTTTATTTTCTGTAGAATGTGTGGCAATGTTTTGTTTTTAATTGGTTTTTGTTTTGGACCAGAAATGTGATTTTATTGGTATAAGGAATTGTAGATGAAGAAAATCCCTCTACCAATGGAGGACCAAACCCATTCTGCAGTAATTTTATAATCTTGGAAAGGTACTAGTATCCCTGAGAACTTAAAAAACCTGCCTATGTTCATAGAAACTGGCATCAAATTTATTTGATGAAGTAAAAAGTATTAAAATCAACTGGGTAAAAATATAACCTCATTCTCACTCATTAAAGTTGTGGCTCTGATATCATTACTTTTAGAAGAGGGAAATAAAGAAAAAGTACATATATTTTAGACAGTTTGCATCCAAAATAATGTCAAAACCAAAGGGAAGGAAGGTCTAGCCTTTCATACAGAAGATATCTTTCCATTGTCTGTTCGTTAAAATGTCAATCATAGCACATTGGAAAGATGACTTCACTTGGAGGGAAAATTCCTGGGTTTAAATATGGATTCTGCTACTAACTCATCATGTGACCTTGGGACAACTTAATTCACCTCTTTGGGCTTCACTTTCCTTGTCTATAAATGAGGAGAATAGAGTCACAAATTTCAAAAGCTCCTTCCAGCTCTAACACACTAAATGATTTGGGGAATGATAACATATTAAGTAGTAAGGTAATTAGATTCTTTCATGAGAACAAATTTTGGTAAGGGGAAGGGTCATTTGAAGACATTTGTTCTGAAAGCAGGGAATGTCATCAAAGTGGGGAAAGAACCAAAAAAAATGAGGGTAGGCAGATGCCAAAGACAAATTTCACCCATTCCATTACATAAATTTGCCTAGAGCCAGCCCTGCCAAGTTGGTTGGTTGTCACATGTTATCTAGCAATTTCCTGCCTGAAGGGACAATGGAAACATCTGTGTTGAGGTTGTCGTAGTCCCACAGGTGCAGACAATCTAGTTTATTTGTAGTGGATATGTAAATACGGAGAAAGGCATTTGGCACATTAGGACACTGGAGATTAGCTACAATAATGGAACAGGCAAAGGCTTGCCTAAATGTTACACTTTTATTTGTGACATAAAACATTCATTCAAAACAGAATTGTGTTAACAGCTTCAAAATGATGGCTACAAACATCTTCGACAAGGCAGCTTACATTCTAAGATGATCTCCATTTGATTAAGCATAAAAATGGAGGAAGGAAAAAATAAATTTGTTGAGTATTGTTTCTATAAAAAGTGTGATATCTTATCCACATAGCTCCTTCCCAAGCAGTAAGTATAAAACCAAATAATTTCAGGCAATGTAAATATTTGATTGACTGTGGCCCCCATTTCATTCAATTGATGTGTTCCCTGAATTTGTATGTAAAGTGAATTCTATTTTAATACCACCCAAGAACTTGAATTTTTATTTCCAATTAAAAAAATAAGTGGAATTTTTTTTGTGAAGCAATAAAAAGAAAAGCAAATTGCTATGTTTTGGGGAAAGGATTCTATTGAATTCTTGCTATGCCTTGCTATGCTGTGGAGGTGACTTGATATTCTTGGAGATTCCAACAGTAAAGTCTAACCTCTGCAGCTTCTACCCAAATGAAAAGCCTTCAAGTAGAAGGACATAATGTCTGTCAGTTAAAGAGTGGCCTACCTAAATTTAATTAGCTTGGAGACAGCCAAGATGATTGAGTAGGAGGAAACAGTATAGCCCAATCTCCTCTCAAAACGACAACCAGAATTACTACTATTACTACTACTACTACTACTACTACTACTACTACTGCTACTACTACTACTACTACTACTACTGCTACTACTACTACTACTACTACAACTACTACTACTACTACTACTGCTACTACTACTGCTGCTGCTGCTGCTACTACTACTACTACTACTACATGGCTAGTTATCTAGCTGGCATGAGAGGAATGGGCAGTCTACATCACGTCACTGTCCTTGGCTTGACTTCAGGGAATTTCCCCTTGGGTGAGGATTTATGACCCTCTCTTTTTGTTCATCTGAGCTGCCTCCATCCCAATGGGAGATGTATTATCTGTATTATCTGGCATATGTTCTCCTATGTATACCTTCTCTGATTTTTATTTTGCCATGATTCTTATAAATGGGTTTCTTTTCTATCTGCTATGTATGTTCATTGAAGAATTGGTATTAGGTGAGGAAGGGGTCAAGCCTTGGATATAAAGTTTGGGGTCTCCAAGCCCCTCAAATAAGGGATGATCAAAAGTTAGACATAACTCAATCACATCCCCTAGACTAACAATATTTAAAGGAGGAGACAGATATACTTCTAGCTTGGTACCCCATCTCAAACAAGAACAGACCGGTGACTTCTGGCCCCAACCTCCTGCTTCACCTCTCTGAAGGAATGAAAATCTCCTTTGAAGGAGAGTAGAGGGAGAAGAAGCTAGAGATGTCTATTCTTCCTCCCTTTGAGCCTCACACAAGAATAGTATCCTTGAAGCCTCACAACACATGTGGCTCAGTCCCCTGTGGCCACCATTCTCACTCCTTATGAAAGCAAAAGAAACTAAACTTGAAGAGGAGATGGTGAAGAATAGTTTTAGAAGGAAAGAATGACAGGGTCAGAAACTTTGATTAGTGTCTAGATAAGAAAAAGGGAAGAGGACCAAGAGAAAGGAAGATGATTGCATCCACCACAGTGCATGGGAATGTAGCACATAGCAGTTTCAAGAACCTCCTCTTCTTTACAAAGGAAAGGCAGAGAGTAAAGAGGGGGAAAATGTAAGAGAAAATGATAGTGGAAAATACATAATACATAATTAACAATCATATATCTGATGGAAATTGAATTAATTTACCCATGAGATGGAAGATGAAAGACAAATGGGTTGGAAAGAAGAATCTGGCAATATGTTGTTTACAAGAAATACACTTGAAACAAAGATTCGTTGAGAATTAAAAATGGAATTGGAACAAAATCTATTATGCTTTAGCTGAACTAAAAACTCAAAAGTAGCAATGATGATGTTAAACAAAGTGACAGAAAAATAGACTAGATTAAAAAGATAGTGAGGGAAACTATAGTTTGATGCAAGGCATCATAAACAATAAGTTACTTTAAATACTTAAAAATAACAGCTAATAATAATCAAGATAGCACTTACTATGTGCCAGGCACTATGCTCAGTGCTTAAAAATTATTCCCTTATTGGAACTTCACAACAATCCTGGGAGCTAGGTGCTATTATTACCCCCAATTTGCAGATGAGGAAAATGAAGGAAACAGAGGGTAAATTACTTGTCTAGGATCACAGAACTAGTAATCTTTGAAGTCAGGTTTTCCTGATTCATTGAATGGGAAAGCACCTAAATACTTAAAGGAAAAGCTAAACAAGTTACATGAAGAAATATTTTAAAATCTATTTTTGTTCTAAGCTTAACACCAAATAAAATAAAAATTTCCATATACATAGTAGGAGGGAAAATTGTTGATGAAAATACAGATCTGTTACATAAAAGCTGCATTTCCTTTTAAGAATATAAAGACTTCAACATGTAAATTTCTAAGCTGTCCTGCTTCACAGTATTTCCCTCTGATTTTTTTTTCTATTCTTCTCTCTGTATTTAAACATATATTAATCAAGCAAATTTAAAAGCAAACAAATAAATCGCTTAGTATCTATATGCATAGTTTGGTAAAACAAATTCTCCCGTGGATTATGTCAAAAGACATACATCTCTTTCAGTATTTTAAGTTCATCACCTCACCAGCAGGAGGTGACTAATATTTTCCATCTTCCTTTTTTTTGTACTTTTGGTTTATCATTACATTGACTAGGATTCTAAAGTCTTTCAAGTATATATTTTCTATGATGTCATCATTTTATTAATTATTCTCCTATTTCTTCTCGCTTGGTTCTGTATCAGTTCACAGACATCTTCCAACTTTCATCTGAAACTATTATGTGTATGTGTGCATGCATGCATGTGTATATATGTATGTAAATATACATATACATATATGTACATGCATATACATATATGTACATCCCTTTTTTCTTCTTTTTCTTTATGGTATGAGCCTAGTAACGGTATAGCTTTTTCAAAGTCTGTACACATCAGGCAATTTTTTGGACACAATTCCATACTTTTTCTCTAGGATGTCTGGAATAATTTCTAATTCCTGCAACAATTCTTTAATATACTTGTTTTCCCTCAAATACTCATCTTTTTACTCCTCTTTCATCTTGGCCAGTCTAATGTTGGAACATCAGAATTGCTATTAATTTCATTTTTCTAATTTTTAGTGACTTAGAATAATTTTATATGACTACTGATAGCCTTGATTTCATCTGTTGAAAACTAGCTGCTCATCTGATTTGGTCATTTAGCTATTCAAGAACAGATCTTAGTCTTATAATTTTGAATCACTTCCTTGTACATTACATACATGAAGTTTTTTATTAGAGAAAATTGAATAAAGATCTTCCCCAGATACCTGCTTCTCTTTTAACTTTAATTATAATAAATTATTTTGTTCAAAGCATTTTAAATTTCATATAATTAAAATTGTCCATTTTGTCTTATATGAATTCTGTCCCTTGTTTAGTGATTAAGTCTTCTCCAGATCTGAAAGTAATTCTTTTTTTTCTCTTCTAATTTGTTCATAATGTCATTTTTTTATAATAGGCTATCCATTTGGATCATGTCTTGGCTTACTATGTGTTTTATTGGTCTAAATCTAATGGCTGCCAAATTGCTGTTCAGCTTTTCTAGTGGTTTTTGTAAATGTGAATTCCTATCACAATAACCAGTGGTCTTTTAGTTTATCAAGCACTGTGCTATTGTGTTTGTTTGTGTCTGTATGTTGTATACCTATTCTGTCTGTTTCTCTGGCTCTCTCTGCCTCTATTTCCTTTTCTATCTCTTTCTCTGTACCTCTGTCACTGTCTGTCTCTGTCTCTCTTTCACCAGTAACAAATCATTTTTAATAATTACTGATCTGTAGTAAAATGTGCAATGTGGTACTGATAGATATCTTGAGAAATAGAAAGTAAAAACCTATAATTATGGGGGACTGCAGTGTACTACTTTTTGGGTTGGACAAAACGGACAACAACAACAAGAAAAAAAAACAACAAAAAGGAAGTTAGGGTCCTGAATCAAATTTTAGAAAAGAATCGTGACAAACATTTGCTAATAATTGAATTGGCAGAGAAAGATCATATTATTCTTCAGCTGTCCGTAGCACCTTTATAAAATTCACCGAATTTTAGGACATTAACAAAAACACCTCATAAACAAAACCAGAAAAGTAGAAACTTTAAGTATATATCACAGTCCATAATACAAATACATACATATGTATGGATGTATGGATGCATGCATTTTCAATATGGGGCCACTGTAGAAATGATTAAAAATTTAATTGAAGATTAAATCACAGAACACTAAAAAATTGGTAGATCAAAGAAAAAAAATCAGAAATGATAGAAGACTTCATAACATAATTACAATGAGGGAATAAACCAAAATTTGTGAGACACTGAAAAAAGTAGTGGTTAGAGGAAAATTTATATCTCTAAACACTTTTATTAATAAAAAATCAGCAGTTCATGTTATATTTGAATTTAACCTCCAGCTGGAAACATGTTTCAGATATAAAAGCTAACATCTTAAACAAATCAGAGGAAGAAGAAAGAAATAGACATTCAGATCTCTAGCCAGGAAAAGACTTCATGAACAAATAAAAGATATAGAGGATCACAGAAAATAAAATAAATTATTTTTCATTACATAAAATTTTAGGATTTTTTTGCTCCCTGTATACAAAACTAATTCAACTAAAATTAGAAAGGAAGGAATTTATTTGGATAAAAAATGTTTTTGCAGTGTTTCTCTGATGGAGTCTCATATTCAGGATATATGAGGAACTGATCGAATTTATAGGAATTACAGCCATATCTGATTGATAAATAGTTAAAGCATATGGATAGGTACTCTTTTTAAAATTATTTATTTTATTCAGAATTTTTAGGTTGAGTTCCTTGAACCCATTGTAAGCAGGGTTGGGGCCTGCACCCCCCCATGTAGGTCCCAGCCGGTGCCTTGTTTCAGTTCTGTGAAGAACAGGTTGCTAATTTATTTGAATCCCACCACTTTTACCATTAGACACAGATATGTCAATTGAGGAATGACTAAAGAAGTCGTAGTATATGATCATGATGGAATACTACTGTGCTACAGGAAATGATGAGATTGACAATCTTAGAAAAACATGGATAGACCTGCACAAAATGAATAGCAAAATGAGTAGAACCAAGAGAATGTTATATAAAGTAACCATAATATTGTTTTAAAAACAATTTTGAGTGACTAAGCCATGTTGATTATTATAAATACCCAAATTAACCACAGAAGACCTATGAAGGATGATGCTATCTGTATCTAGAAAAAGACCTGATAAATAGAAATGTGTACAGAATACTAGGCATTCTTCTAAGGAATAAATCTCAGCTATTATTAGCCACAGGGAAAAATTCCAAATCACTGATATTTACAGATATTAAAATTAAAGCAACTCTGATGTTCCACTTTACATGTATCATTGGGACAAAGTTGATTTAAAAAAAAGGGAAAATAACAAATATGAGAAGAGCAATATATATTTTATATATATATACATACATACATACATACATACATACATATATATTATATATATATATATATATATACATATATACATATATACAGACTGTGGCTAGAGTTGTTTATTGGTATAGACAACCTGGAAAACAATTTGGTACTCTGCAAAAAATTACGTAACTGTTCATATGCAGTAATACCAGCCCTAGATCACAACTCTAAGCAGATCAAAGAAACAAACAAAAAAATGTATCTAAATGTACAAATATTTTTAGCAGATTTTTTTATGTGGGTACCCATTGGCTGGCCGATGGCTAAAGAGATGATGCTACATAAACCTAGTGAAATGCTAGATCATTTCATAAGATAAAATGAAAAGGATGGTTTCAGAGAAACCTGAGAAGACATATACAAATGTTACTGAAAAAAGCTGGAGGAAGCCACAACCTTGCTGATTGAGTAGATGTAGTTTTAATCCTATAAAAGATCTTCCCCACCCATTCAATCAGGCTTAGGTAGGCATAGGTGGGAAAGCCTGATTATATCTTTGTTTGTAAGTAGGCTAAAAGCCCCTACTTACTAGATGCTAAACTGATGTGGGCGTGAAGCTCTCAGGGTCCTAAGCAGAGTTGCTAAAACCAGAGTCAATGGCATGTGTGCTGAGTTCTAGTCAATCAGATGAAGGCTAGGACTGTATAAAAAGAGAGCCCAGAACTGGGAGCAGCAGAACTGGGAGCAGCAGGATTGGGAGCAGCAGAGTGGAGAGCAGCAGGATTCAGAAGCATAGAGCCAGCATTGAGAGAGTGCAGAGTGGAGAGTGCTGAACAAGAGAAAGATGTGGAGATCAAGAAACTCAGAGTCAGCAGAGCTGCAGGAGAGAGTGCTGAGGGGAGAGTTAGGATTAATGAACCATCTTTTATAGGAAGGCCCAAGCATCAAGGGGAAGAAGAAGTATGGCTTGGTTCCTTGATATAGTATTTTGTTATAATTTCCTTATTACTACAGTGAAGTGGGCTTATCGGTTTTGGAATATTATTGCCACAATACCAAATTGGGGGCATTGGTCCTTGGATCTGATCCTTTGGAGTCTAAATAAATGCTAGACTTCCTCTGCCTTCTACCTAGAGAATTCCTTATACATGGTGATCTTGAACCCTCAGGCATGTCCATGGCCCTCACCCTCTCCAAGGTCATGAATGTTGCCTTACTGCTATAGTAGACTACAAATTACTGTTATTTAACATCAACTAGACTCTTCATAAATAAATAAAAGGAAATCCTTTTATTCCACCCTAATAGATGATGTATCTCAGAAGTTATTTCAAACCTCTTCTTTCTTCAAGCCTCCCATACCTCCTCTTTGCTGAACTCTTAGCTCATGGTTTCATCTCTGACTTTACTAAAACTGAGTCTATTCATCATGAGGTCCCTTTTCTCCCTTATTTTTCATCTCAAAATCCCTTGAATCATTCCTCATTCAATCCTCCTTTCCCACAATCTCTGAAAAAGAGGTGGTCTTTCTCCCTGTTAAGGTCAAGCTCACTATAAGATTCCTTGATCCTTTTTCTGCCTTCTCCAGAAGATAGCTCCTACTTCTCTCTATTATCTCTGCTCCTTCTTCCTAAGCTTATTCCTTTCTCTTACCCTCTGTACAGATGAGTTCCATCTCTATATATCCAGCCCAATTCTGTTTCCTGAACTTCAGTTCAATATAACCAACTGACTATCAGACATTTCAAACTGGATGTCCTAGAGACATCACAAACTCAACATGTCTAAAATGGAAATCATTATCTTCTCCCTCCTCTTGCAAACTTCCTTATTTCTGTGAAGTAGGGAAGTCTCCCAAGGTCATAGCTTCAGCATTAGCCTAGGCTCCTCACTCTCCCTATTCTCAATCCTATACATCTAATCAGTTGCCAAA
This sequence comes from Trichosurus vulpecula, assembly GCF_011100635.1. Taxonomy (NCBI): domain Eukaryota; kingdom Metazoa; phylum Chordata; class Mammalia; order Diprotodontia; family Phalangeridae; genus Trichosurus; species Trichosurus vulpecula. Next base: position 216,522,101 of record NC_050579.1, on the reverse strand, counting down.
TGTTGTCATTCTGCCCTCCCCCCAACAACATCTTGGGTATGCCTTCTTTTCTGTACTCTCAAGGCCACCAACTTCTTCAGGCCCTCATCACCTCTCACCTGTATTGGTGCAGTAACTTCCTATTTGGTATCCCCAATTCAAATCTTTCATACTCCAATCCATTCACCACAAAGCTACCAAAGTGGTTCTCCTAAAGCCAGGTCTGAATATGTTATATCTTTTCACTCCCCCCAATTCAGTATTCTCTGATGGTTTCCTGTTACATCTAGGATCTTTTATTGCCATTAAAAAAACCTTTATGATCTGGCCTCAATTTATTTTTTCCAGCTACATTGTTTATCTCTACAGGCCAGCCTGACTGATATTCTTCCTGTTCCAAACACACAAATTTCCATCTTCCACCTTTGTGCTGGCCACACATATATTGCTAGGCACTGAGGATTCAAACAAATACAAAAGTATCATGGAACACTTTTAAAACAGTGTGTGAGATGCTGGAGTCAAAATACAAAATCAAGATACTCCCTACCCTAGGGATTCAATGGAAAGGAAACAACATAGTCACATATATGTAAATATAGTTTCCACATAGAAGAAGCATAATTCTGTAGGACTGAGTGTAGGATAGGGCACACTAAGAACTAGGAAAATCAGGAAAGTATACTCAAGAAGCTGGAGGTGACCCTGAAGGGAGATAGAAGCAAGGTTAGGGAAGTACAGCATCTCCAGAATGGAGGACAGGCCATTCAAAGGCATAGAGAGGGGAGAGGTAAGGCTGTGGATGAAGAGCAGCAGTGGGGCTGATTTCATTGTAAGAGGTGAAAGGATTAGATTAAAGTCATGTGACTCACAAGTGATAGATTTTGCTTCCAAAGTAATTTTAAAATAATTTCCCTTCTTTATTATTATAAACTTGAAAAATATCAACCAAAAATGCACATTTCTCTTTACAAAGAACAGAAAAAGATTGCATATGAAATGAAATCTTCACAAGGTTTTTTTAAAATTTATTTTATTTTTTGGTATATTTTAAAAATTAAAATTGTAGCTATAACACTTCCCTTCTTATATGTATCCCCTTATGAACTTTCTTCTCTTCTGCTCTGCATTGTTTTTGATTTGATGATGCTATTTTCTTTTTTTCTTTTTTTTAGTATTATTATCATGACATCCTATTTTTCACCCTCCCAATTTCTTTTCTCTCTTCAAAAAAATAAAGGTTTTCTTTGTCAAGTTACTTCTAAATTTAAAATATGCTTATGCCCTTAAATTCGTCAAACTAAGACTAAGGGAAATTATATAACTCTCTCATCCCTAACTTAATCTTCTCAATGCTGCTTGGTATGTGTCACAGTATTATGTATGTGTGTGTATAGTTCCTTGCCCTCCCCCCCGCCCCAACAATTCTGCTCTCCCAATTGGTCCATGTTGAGACTGTTTTTGAGGTATGGGAATTTCCTCAGATGAAATTTTTCTTGCTTGGGCATGGTCCAGAATGTAAGACATCAAATAAACAAAAATTCCTAAGGGATGAGTCTATAGTTATTGTTTATGGTACGAACAACAGGTCAAATTCAAGTAAATATGAAGTCATAGAAACTGGATTATATGCCTGGTCAGGAATTAAAAGGGCCACTTGAAAAGTCAAGGAGACAAAGTAAAATAATTATGTTGATAATTTTTTTTTATTTCAGAAAAAAGCACAGGTTGTATGAGTTCCATCATCTCCATAATTCCTTCCTCTTCTGCTCCCCACTCCCACCCCAAGGATAACAGCAATCCTTCTATTTTTTTTAACAAATTGAAGAGAAATTTATCTTATCTGAGAAAACAGGTCTTCAAGACAAATAGTATAAAGTGCTGGATAAGTAGGCTCTTTGGTTGCACTGTTCCCTCATCTCTGTACTTGGTCCTCTTAAACTAAGCTCACTTTTCAACTTAGTGATCACATCATCCTGGGAATTTTGGTCATTATCCTCATCTGTCCACCATCCTTCCTTCTCAGGTCTGAAAAGTCTCATCTACTCTGTGAATGTTGTTCTTGTTTGCCTTTCATTCAGGGTCTCATCTGCTAATGGGAGAGCTCTGAGAACCCCCCTCCCAGGGAACAACTCTTTGACGTGTAGCCCCTTGAAGGCTGTGCTTCTACTCTTGATATCAAACCTGTTAGTGATACTTGTGGTTAACCTCAGACCAGCAGGAGAGTAAAATCAGTTAAAGCTCTCTTTAGGCACTTTGGTCATGGAAAAAGTAACAGAAGAGAGAATCTATAAAATTACTGGCTTCTGGCCTTTAGCCTAGTTGGCCACACAATTATCTAAGTACAAAAGGGCAGGACAAACAAGCAATTCTGGTGTTTTGTTCAGTGCTTGGTTCAGCAGTTTCTGCCTTGAACCAAATAGGAAAGCAATAAACCGTTGGTCTAACAGAGACGAGAGGTTCAAGTGCTAAGAGATACTTTCTGAAACTGATTGTATAGTATAATTGAGAGGCAGTGTAATATAGTGAATGAAAAGCTTTCCTGGAAACCAGGAAGACACAAAGTCAACTCCTGTCTCAGACTCATAGTGGCTATTTGGGCCTGAGCAAGACATTACACTTCACATTGCTCCGGGCAATTGCCTAAGACTTAGGTGACAGTTTGCTCATCTGGGATTTACCTATGTCAAGAACTTCACAAATTCAGTCTCTACTCTATAGACCTGAACAGGGCATGAACCAGATCTCCTTACCCTAATATTAGCCTCATTGCCAATAGTGTATTCTTTCATTCGTTTTCTTATAGGCATGGTTTTATTCCATGGAATTCTGTAGGCGTGGGTGTGTGTGTGTGTGTGAGAGAGAGAGAGAGAGAGAGAGAGAGAGAGAGAGAGAGAGAGGGAGGGAGGGAGGGAGAGAGAGAGAGAGAAAGAGGGAGGGAGAGAGAGAGAGAGAGAAAGAGGGAGGGAGAGAGAGAGAGAGAAAAAGAGAGAGAGAGAGGGAGGGAGGGAGGGAGAGAGAGAGAGAGAAAGAGGGAGGGAGAGAGAGAGAGAGAAAGAGAGAGAGAGAGAGAGAGAGAGAGAGAGAGAGAGAGAAAGAGGGAAAGAGAGAGGGAGAGGGAGAGGGGGGGAGGGAGGGAGATAGTGATAGTGGTGGTAGGGTGAGGGTTGTTATGCATAGATTCCAGTATTTAGAACGATGATTGTGGTATTGTAGAGAGATAGAGTAATCATTCAATGAGGGTGAAATGCATATGATTTGGAGGCAAAACATAATATTGTTGGGCAGAGTGATTTTGAAGAGAAAATTGTTTCTATAGTGTTGGAAATCTACTTTAGCCTAATCTGATTTTTCTTTCTTATTTTGTGGCTGCTTTTGCCTTCAGCAGAGTTTGAGGGAGGAAGGGAGGAGATACTGCCAGGGAACAAACTTAATTCAACTGTAGTTCTTTATATTTCCAAATTTATGCCCTAAAGACATATATGAGTAAGCTAAAATAAGTACATTTAAAATGTTATTTTGAGCATCATCCAACTTGAATTAATCTACATGTATTTCTCAAGGAGGAACTCATTGTCAGATTTTAACTACTAAAAAATAGAATTTGTTAAACAATTCTGTCCAATTAATGTTCAGGTAGTTTCATTTGGAAACTTGAATATAAAATAAAATTCACAATTTGGACCCTCCAGCCCCTTTCACACACTCTAGGGCCAGGTCACTTTGCTGTTCTTCACACAGCATGCTTCTTTCTCCATGCTTTTTCACTGTCTGTCTTTCATGCTTGGATTAATTTGCATTTGATTGTTATGTCTTGTAAATGCCTATGTAATGGCATCAGACACATGTGCAGAGTACTTCTGATTGCATCTACCTATATGGAGAGCCTGGGGAACCTATTTCTGGGAGAATTGTAATGATGTATAATGGAAGTACCTTGGAGCGATTTGAGCATGCTTAGATATTTAACTGATTCTAACCTATGAGACTGGAGAAGCCTTTTTGAGTAGCTGCATAGCTAGAAATTGGGGTACTGTAACCAGAATGGCCTTTGTTTTCTTTGAGTGACTAATTTATCTCAGTGAGCTTTACTAGGTGCTAAGCCCCAGGACCAAACCCCATTAGTCTGAGCTCTGGTGATTCAGATGATGTTTGATGTCTGAAGCCTTATAAGAAGGGAGGACAGAGCCATTTGTGTGGGGCTACGGAGATGGTGTTGATGAGGAGACTCCGGGCAGCTGTAGCTAAGGAGCCCTCCAGGTTGTAAACCTGGATGCTGAAACTTTGTTGAACTCTGGTAACTCTGTTTTGGGATTTGAATCAGACAAAGTCTATCTGTTGATGTTTGTAATTTGTTTGCATTTTGTTTTGAAGTTCAGGATGCTGGTTTTTTTCCCCTGAACTAACTGAATGATATTTTAATTAAAAGTAAGCTTGTCAACCCCTTCACCTTGCTTTCCTTAATTAAGCAGATCAAAAGAACCTGTGCTGTTGGCAGCTTTCTGGGTGCTGGCTGTGGGTGGATCTTTTACCCCCACAGAAGCTGCTAGCCAGATTGTTGAAACAGGTACCTTCTAAAAGCACTATCAATTTGAGCCATAGCCACATTCTAGCTTTCTCTCTATTAGTTTGACCCTTTTAGTGGTCAGTGACCTTTTGGTGGTAAGAGACAAAGCTATAAGGGGGAAAGACCTTGGGCATTCTCCACACTAAGGTCAACATGTAGACCTATGAACATGATCTTCTCCATTTCCATTTTAAGTGAAGGGATTAGAAACTCCAAACTTGGGAGTTTCAACAAGCTAAGAAATCAAATACCAGGCACCCATCTGTGTTTAACAGCTAACCTAGCAGAGATGCCCTGATGAGCAAAGAACAACCTTTGGGACCCAACCTAGTCATAGACAAGAAAAGGATTCATTCAGCAGTAATACCATATTTGGATACAAAGTTGGTGAGATTATTTCTATGTAGGAAATGATTTAAGTGTGGGCCCACTTTCCCAAGAGACTAAGAAGGGACAAGGGGGTAGTGTATACTGAGGTGTTCATGGAGGGGCTGATAGTGTTTGTAATTTTCATCTTGGTATCTTTGAAATGAATATTCCTTTGTGAAAGCTAATTGACAGTAAGTGGTTAAACAGAACTGGGGCATAATTTCTCACTGGCAGCTAACGCGACCATTGGAGAACACAACCATTGGGGATGAGCCAATACCTTTAGCGAAAGTATACTGTCAACCTCAAGATACCACTACAACCTAAGGGGAGCTATAACAGACCTTGTTTTGAGAATGTGAGACCAAAGAATATTTGCTTTTGAATGTAAAATGTAAGCTCCTCAATGACTATTTCACTTCTGTCTTTGTATCCTGAAAACTTAGCACAGTATTTGACATATGGCACTCACCTAATAAAGGTTTGTTGTTTTATAAATTGTTGACTGAACAAAGTCACATAAATGATATAAAGAAATAAAAACATCCACATAGGCAAAGAGATATCAGATACAGGTTATTTGTTTACATGGATATTGCCAAGGATTCTGCAAATAAAAATATTTTTTCTCCAAGATTTATACATAATGAAGACAGTCAACAGTTATTAGAAGTGGACTTTTTTTTTTCTGAGCTCATGTGCTAAATGTCATTAGATAAGGTAATTAAGAGATAATTGGAAGCTGGGAAGAGAACAATTTCAGCTTAGTTATGAAGTCAGAAGCCAGAATTCAGGGGATTAAGACAATAAGAAGTGAAAGCCCTAAGTCTAGACTCCTCCCTCCCCCCACAAGGAGTTGTCTGACAATGTGAAAAGCTATATTATAGTAACAGCTAGCACAGATGGTGTGATCTGCTGAAGGTTTTTTGTTTGTTTGCTTTTAAGCATAGAGAGATGTGTATGTCCTTCACTCAATAAATACATACCTACTATATACCAGAAAAAAAACTGGGGATACAAAAAGAGGCAAAATGTAGTCCCTGACCTCAAGGAGCTCACAATCTAAAGAAAGAGATGACAAGGAAATGCATATGTCAACAAACAAGCTATAAACAGGATAAAGGGAAGACAATAGAATTAAAGCTTCCTGTAGAAGATAAGGTTTTATTTCAGACTTGAAGGAAGCTAGGGAAAGAAGGAGATGGAGATAAGGACAGAGAGGATTCTAAGCCTAGAGGACAATGGGAGAAAAATGCCCAAACAATAGACATTTACCTTAGGTATTTATAAGAAATACTAGATTCAGCAAATATATTCTTTAAGATAATTAACTTAAGAAAGCACAAACAGAAGTAAGGCAAACCGGGTAGGGTCTGCTCATTTTCTTCTCTAATAGCTTGTTTTTCTACATATTCTTGCTACTGAGGGTAAAGATCAATAATAAAACACACACAATCACATGTATCCCAGCTTGTCCATTTAGATGGAGGCCATCTTACAGAAGGAAACTACAGATGTGGTAGGCACCACCTGCTGTTGCCCCAGATTGCTCTCCTCCTGTGAGACAAATGTCACGTATCACTTCTCTCCTTATTCTCCTCAAATGTCCCCAAACAACAACTGTTTCTGTTTGGAAAACAACTACAACAACTTTCTAGCCTCTCCTTTAAGTTGACTGATTTTTCCTCACTTTCTTCTGGCCCATAGTAGGGGTTTAAAAATGTTTGTTGACATTTTATTCCCCTAAACTGGGAGGAACTACAAATTCTAGGGGGTTTGTGGCCAGTCAACTGAAGTCTCAGGAAAGGAAACTGTTGGTAAGGATATATTAAAGATTAGAGAGATAGAAGATAGATAAGAATAGAATTATTCTCCCAGAGAAGAAGGGTAGGTGGAATAAGGGTACATGTAGAGGGACTGGCCTTCATGAAGAGAAAGGGTACCTCCTCATCATAGATTAGAAAAAAGGAAGAAATGGTAGAGGATAATATAGAGCTGTAAGACAGTGAGAGAAGTTTCATGAGCAGTGAAGCTTAAACTTTTGTCCATTGTCTTTAATCCTAAACTTACCAAAATATTATAAATTATACAAATACTAATTTTGAGGCAGAATAATGTTCTGATCCCCTCTTATTCCCTGGAAAAGAACAAGTTCATTCAAAGACCAAATTCTTGACCCCAGAATGTTTCTTCATGGCTGTTAACAACCAGTTTGAGCTGTATAAAAGAGTGCCCACCATTTCAGACAGATTGTCTTAACCACTGACCTGGATCCACCTAACATAACATTTTATTAAATTGTATTGGAAAAGCTATTCTAGTCTATCACAAAATGGAGAGTTTTCAACCAATCTATTTGATTGAGGCTCATAAAAGTAACTAAAATGGATTGTCTATCCAAGTTCTTGCCTCACCTTTGTGATAGGCTTAAGTACTGACCAGAAGCTAGAAGGAATCTTGTCTAAATGGTGAATCGTCAACTGCCAGTGACCATAAAACAGCCCACACAATTACAGAATAGTAACAGAAGAAAAGCTTTCTCAAATTAAGAGTATCTCACAAGAAAAGGAGTTAAGCAGCAGCCAGGGCTTAAGCAATTCTGGCAATGTAGGGTTAGAAACTCAGGCCAAACTGAGTTTGGGTTATGTAACTCAGGTAGAAATAGGTCAGGAACTAGGTAGTGGGTCTGAGCAAAACATGTAGAATCCAACAACTATAAGGATAAATTAATCAACAAAATAATCTTCAACTTGTTAGGCCCTTGGAAAACAAATATAGAAATGCACAAGTCCTTGCTTTCTAGAAACTTACATTCTACCAGAGCATGGGGGGAACGGCTCAACATGCTTCCCCCCCCCATTTCATATCTGCTTAATATCCTTCCAGTTTCATCTAAAATTTTCTCTGTACCATAAACTTTGTTTAGACAGCATACCAAACTCTCTGAAAGCTTTCTTTCTTTTTAATTTAAATAAAAAAAAAACAAAACTTTGAACAAATACAAATAACCAGAAGAAACTTGTATAAGAAGCTGTGAACTTTTAAATGTACAGTTTTTTTTTACTAAGAATGTGTATAACATAAATACACTAAATTTAGCATTATGGCAACAAAATTCTCTTTGTCTCTATTTTGTGTATTAAAATAACATTTTACCGATGTTCTTTTCATCCTTTCACTTCTATCATTGCTCACTAATCTACCACTCCTATTCCATCACAAAATGTCCAGAGAAATAAATAGGGCCCTCCTTATTAGGGGAGATTTATTATTTAATGTTTTAATCTTGTGAGAGAAGAGAGTTGGTGAAAGCTTGGGAGAGAAAAGCGATTCTAGCCTTTGAGCTTCTAGCTTTAAGAAAAAACAAGAAGAGAAAGAATCTCTTTAGGCCCCTAAAGAGGGAGAAAGGCTCTGGGAAGAAAGTGATATGTAGAGAAGTTACCTCCTCAATCATGTTGACTCTTTCCCAGAGTCTTTTTTCTTCCTTCAGGAACCTGAAGAGAGTCTGTAACCACTTGTCTTATCTTGAAGCTGATGGCCTGAAGAACAGGATTTCTCTTGTCTTCCAAGTTCTTGCTGATTTTATCCTTCCTGAAGGCTTAGAGCATTAAGCAATCATCTTCCACCAAGGGAGAGTACCATTCAAATGGGTTGTGTGTTACACAGAATACATACAAAATGAATACGAAGTGAGTGCATTACTAACAACTGGGGGAATTAAGAAAGTCCTATTGAAAGAGGACTTGAAAGAGGTAGAAATGCAACTGAGCTTTAAGGCAGTTAAAGGTTCCAAGAGGAAATGGTCAGGATGGAATGCCTTCCAGCCACTAAAACCTGATGTACAAGTAGGAAATGGAATGTTGCATATGAAGAGCAGCTGATAGTTCAGTTTAGAGGGATCATAGAGCATATAAATAGAAACAATGTGTAATAAGCCTGGAAACAGAGAATGAAACCTGATACTGAGTCAAAGGGCCCAAATATATTTCCCCTACCCTTACTTGCCTTCAAAAGACTGCTTTCAAAGCATGGGCAAATTAAGCACATAGAAGTAGTCAAATATCAATACCTAACTGTAATAAGAGATTGAGAGGATGGGAAGGGAAGTGACTCAACATAGGTCTCTAACTTAATGTCAGAATTAAGGACTGCTTAAAAATCAGCTATAGCTATAGCAGATCCAACTTGGCTCATCTTTCTCTACATTCAGTTTACACTCTACTAAGCTGCTCCGTTGATTTTTCTAAAGTGTAGATCTAACCATTTCACTCCCCTAGTAAATACACACGCACACACACACACATAATCTGGAATATATATGTGTATATATGTATATATGTATGTATATATATATATATATATATATACACACATACACACACACACACACACACACACACACACACACATATATATATATTCCAGATACTGCCTTTCATATCCAGGATCAAATATAAAATACTTGTATTGACAATCAAAGCTTTTCACAACGTTTTCCTCCCACCCTACCTTTCCAGCCTTCTGACACCTTAACCCACCACCTTCCAAACCTAGCTCCATGGAACAGATCCTTTTTTCTTCTTAAGTACTACTTATCCCATGGCCACTTAGGGACTAACACTAACATTTAGGAATCAGAGCATTGGTGCACAGCTGTGTTTTCTTTTTTAAATTCACAAATAAATTTCCTGGAAGGATGAAATTAGAAATTCAATGGGGATTTCTCTAGATTCTAAGTGGCTGAGTGTGCAAACTTGTATGGCAAAAATTCTCCCCTCGAATTATTTTTACTTTCCTTTTATTAGAAAAGAAATACACAGTAGTGATAAAGGAAGAGATCAATTTTGTGAGGGCCCACTGAATATCAAATTGAAAACCAATACCTATTGCTACATGAAATGTACTATGGGATGCCAACAAATGTGGTCATTTCTTAAAAGAGGAAAGTTTTACAGGGATTTAGTTTTCAATGCATATAAAATCTAGCACTCTTGCTATATGTGTTCATGGATGTGAAGCAAGTAAAAGTGGGAGGTTCAATTTATCCAGTATTTACAACAAGGGGTTCAGTAGTGTTTTACTCAGAAAAACTAGGAATTACTCAGAAAGGGAAAAATCAATCTTAGAAAAAGCCAAATGGGTTATGAATTTTTTTCAGGCAAAATAATAAACTTATAAAGTTACTCTTCCTGGAAAATCTAGAACTAAATAAAACAGTGCATCAGAAATTGAAGCCAATGATGGGCATCTTTAACTTTAAGAACAGACATTTTAAAACAGAGCCAAGATGGCAGAGTATGGACCAGGAACCAGCTGAACTCTTTCACTATTTCACTCTTAAGAACTTTAAAATAATGCCTCAAATCAAATTTTGGAGTGGCAGAGTCAAGAAAAGTTCAGAAAAGTTCAGAAGGAGACATTTTTCCAGCCTGACAACTTAGGAAAGGTTTGTAACACCAGGGTTGGCACAGGCCTAGAACAATAGCAGCAGCAGCTTTAGAAGCTCTCAGCCCAGAGGCAGTAAGATGGCAAGTCAGAAAGAGTTTGCAGGGACTCCTTTGCTGACACTGGGCATAGCTAAAACTGATTGGCAACTCTGTTGTCAACACATAATTCGGTTCACAATGACAGGTAAGGAGGAATGCCAGAGGTTAGTCACAAGGGAATAGGGGTCCTGATCACAGTTCCAAGATAAAGAGGAGTGCTAGCACTTGTGACTGCAGGGGTTCAGGGACCCTTGCTGGGTAAACCAGAATGCAGAACAGAGGGGCAGTGACCATACCTTTCCCCATATCACCACTGTAGAAGCACCAAAAGTTTGCAGAGGTCCAAATATAGCTTTCAAAACAGCAGTACTAAAAACCCTGAAATTTGAGATGGTGTCTCCCTACCATGAAGTGAGCAAAGCCCAACTTTAACATAAAGTTCCCAGTTAAGAAATAGGCTGGGAAAGAGCACACAAGGAATAAAAAAGAACTTGACTACAAAAGACTGCTACAGTGGCAGGGAAAACCAAAAGATAAACACATGAGAAGCTAACAATGTGAAATAAGTTTCAAGGAAAGCCCCCCCCCCCGCCCCCCGCAAAGAAAAATTCTAATTGGGCCCAAGCCCAATAAGAATTCCTGAAGAGTTTAAAAAAGAGAGATAAAAATGGCAGAGGAAAACTTGGGAAAAGAAATGAGAGTGATGAAAGAAATTATGAAAAGAGAATTAACAACTTGGTAAAAGAGACACAAAAATACTGAAAGAAATAACACCTAATAAAACAGAATTGGCTTAATGGTTTAAAAAAAGGCACAAAAATTTGCTGAAGAAAAGAAGTCCTTTAAAAGCACAATTGGCCAAATAGGAAAAAAAAAAGGTACAAAATCTCACTGAAGAAAATTGTTACTTAAAAATTAGGATTGGGCTAATGATTCCATGAGACATTAAGAAACAATAGATCAAATTCAAAAGAATGAAAAAAAATAAAAGAAAATGAAAAATTTCTTATTGGAAAAAAACAACTGATCTTGAAAATAGATTTGGGAGAGATAATTTAAGAATTATTGGACTACATGAAAGCCATGATTAAAAAACAGCTAAGACATATTTTAAAAAATTATAAAAGAAAACTTCTCCAATATCTTAGGTCCAGAGAATAAAATAGAAATTGAAAGAATCCACTGATCACTGCCTGAAAGAGGTTCCAAAATGAAAAGTCCCAGGAATGTTATGGCCAAATTCCCGAGCTCCCAGGTGAAGGAAGAAAAAAATCTGTAAGTAGCTAGAAAGAAAGAGTTTAAATATTGTGCAGTAATAGTCAGGCCCACACAAGATTTAGAAGCTTCACATTAAAGGAGTAGAGGGCTTAGAATATGACATTCAGGAAGACAAAGAAGCTAGGATTACAACCAAGAATAATCTACCCAGAAAAACCTAGTATAATTCTTCAAGGGAAAAATGATATTTAATGAAATAGAGGACTTTCAAGCATTCCTGATGAAAAAATATTAGCTGAACATTTGATATTCAAACAGAAGACTTAAGGGAAGCTTAAAAGGGTAAAGATGAAAGAGTAGTCATAAGAGATTCAACAAAGTTAAATGGTTTATATTCCTATATAAGAAGATGTAACTTCTAAGAACTTTTTCATTATTAAGGTAGTTAGAAGGTATCTACGTAGAGAGTGATGTAGTTAGGTTATAAAGTAGATCAAGTGCTGGGCCTAGAGTCAGAAAGACATCTTCCTGAGTTCAAATCTTCCCTCAGACCCTTACTATCTATATGACCCTGGGCAAGTCATCTAACCCTATATGTGTCAGTTTCTTCATCTGTAAAATGAGCAAGAGAAGAAAATGGCAAACCATTCCAGTATCCTTGCAAAGGACACCCCAAATGGGATCACAAAGAGTCAGACATGATTGAAAGAAATGAACAACAACAACAATAGATATGCATTGATGATGGGGTGATGATTGCAAAAAGTGTATTGCGTGGGGGGGGGAAGAGGGATATACTGGGAAAAGAGGGAAGGGAGTGGTAGAATAGGAAAAATTTTCTCACATAAAATAGGCATGCAAGGAAGAGGTTTTGTTTTGGGGGAAGAGTGGTGGCGGCAATGCTTTTACCTTACTACCAATAAAATTGGTTCAAAGCAGAAAGAATATATGTGTGTGTGTATGTATATATGTGTATTTCTCTACCCAAATAAGTGCATGTGTGTAGGCGTAACAGTCTATCTTACCCAATAGGGATACAGGAGGGGAAGATGAGAAGAGATATGGGGGTGTAATAAAAAGGAGGGCAGATTTAGGGAGGCAGTGGTCAGAAACAAAACATATTTTTGAGAAGGGACAGGAAAATAAGCATATTAAGAAGAAAAAAAGATGGAGGGAAATATACAGTAATCATAACTGTGAATGTTAATGAGTTGAGCTAGCCCATAAATTGAAAGCACAGAGCAAAAGGAGTAGGAACCAGAATCCAACAATATGTTGTGTACAAGACATACACTTGAAACAGAAATACACACACAGAAAGTTAAAATAAAGGGCTGGAGCAGAATCTACTATGCTTCAGCTCAAGTTAAAAAGGCAGGGAGAACAATTGTGATCTTAGACAAAGCAAAACAAAAATTAGAGCTAATTAAAAGAGATAATCAGGGAAACTACATTTTTTTCTAAATGTACCACAGACAACAAAGTAAGATCAAAAAATTTTACTGGAACATTCTCTGATGAAAGCCTCATTTTTCAAACATATAGGGAACTGAGTCAATTAAAAAAAACATTCCCCAATTAATAGATGTCAAAGAATATGAACAGGCAATTTTTAGAAGAAGAAATCAGAGTTTTCTATAGTTACAAGGGAAAAATGCTCTAAATCACTATTTACTAGAGAAATGCAAATTAAAACAACTTCAATTAAATTAAATTTAAAATTAAATTAAATTACATTAAAACAATTTCAGAAATGATAAATGCTGGAAGGGATGAGAGAAAATAGGCACATTAATGAACTGTTGGTGGAGTAGTGAACTGGACCAACCATTCTGGAAAACAAATTGGAACTATGCTCATGGGACCATAAAACTGTGCATACCCTTTGATCCAGTAACATTACTACTATGTCTATATCATTACTATATGTACTCACAGAGGTCAGAGATAAGGGGAAAGGACCTATTTGTACAAAAATATTTACAGCAGCTACTTTTTGTGGTGGCAAAGAATTGGAAATCTAGGGGATGCTGATTAATTGGGGAATTAATGAAAAATATGACAAATGATTATTATAGGGTATTATTATACTACAAGAAATGATGATGGAGGTGGTTTCAGGAAAACAAAATCACAGCAAGACATATATGAACTGATGCAAAGTGAAGTGAAAAGACCTGAGAGATCATTGTGCACAATAACAGCATCATTGTAATGATGATCAACTGTGGAAGACTTAGCTATTCCAATCAATATGATTCAAGACAATTCCAAAGGCTCATGATGGAAAAATGCTTTCCACTCCAGAGACAAAATTGATGAACACTGAGTGTAAATTGAGATAGAATTTTATTGCTTTATTTATTTTTTGGCTTCTTTTGGCAATATTGCTAATATGGAAATATGTTTGCCTTCTCATTGGGTGGTGGAAAGAGAGAGAATCTGGAATTCAAAATTGAAAAAGAAAATACTTTCTTCCATCCTTTTTTCTTCTCCCCTTCTTTCTCTCTTTCCTTCCTTCTTCTCTTCCTCCCCCTTTTATTAATTAATTAATTAACTAATTTTTTAATTTTTAGTTTACAACACTCAGTTCCACATGATTTTGAGTTCCAGATTTTCTTCCCGCCTCCCTCCCTAAGAAAGCATGGAATCTGATATATCTTCTACATGTAACTTCACATTGGAATTATTTACACAATAGTCTAGTTGTAGAGAATTATGACCAATGGAATGAATCATGAGAAAGAAGAAACAAAACAAACAAACAAAAAAAAAGAGAAAAGGAAGAAAAAAAACAATGGAAAAAAAGGAGAACAAGCAGTGTGCCTCAATCTTCATTCAGACTGCATAGTTCTTTCTCTGGATGTAGAAAGATCTCTCCATCATGAGTCTTTTGGAGTTGTCTTTGAACCTTGTATTGCTGAGAAAAGCAAAGTCTATCAGGGTTAGTTATCACAGAATCCATATATCTGTGGTTGTGTATAATGTTCTCCTGCTTCTGCTCTGCTCACTCAGCATTATATCATGTAGGTTTTTCCAGGTTATTATGAAGTCCGTATCTTCCCCATTTCTTATAGCTCAATAGCATTCCATTACCAATTCATGTACCACAACTTGTTCAGCCATTTCTCGATTGATGGGCATCCCCTTGATTTCCAATTCTCTTCTACTACAAAAAGAACCACTATAAATGTTTTTGTACATATGGGTCCTTTTCCCACTTGTATGATCTCTTTGGGATACAACCCTAGAATTGGTATTGCTGGGTCAAAGGGTATGCACATTTTTATGGCCCTGTCGGCATAGTTCCAAATTGCTCTCCAGAATGGCCAGGTCAGTTCACAACTCCACCAACAATGTAACAATGTTCCAATTTTCCACATCCTCTCCAACATATTATCATTTTCCTGTTTTGTCATGTTAGCCAATCTGACAGGAGACATGTGGCACCCAAGAGTTGTTTTGATTTGCATTTTCTCTTATCAGTAGTCATTTAGAGCACTTTTTCATATGCCTTTAGATATCTTTAATTTCTTCCTCTGAAAACTGTCTGTTCATATCCTTTAATCATTTCTCAATTGGGGAATAAATTGTATTACTATAAATTTGGCTCAGTTCCCTGAATATTTTAGAGATGAGGCCTTTATCAGAGACACTAGTTGTAAAGATTTTCTCCCAATTTTCTGCTTCCCTCCTAATCTTGGTTGCATTGGCTTTTTTATACAAAACATTTCAATTTAGCATAATCAAAATTATCCATTTTGCATTTTGTAGTGCTCTCTGTCTGTTGTTGTGTCATGAATTCTTTGCTTTCCCATAAATCTGATAGGTAAACTATTCCTTGCTCTCCCAAATTGGTTACAGTATCAGTCTTTATTCCTAAATCATGAACCCATTTTGACTTTATTTTGGTATATGGTGTAAGATATTGGTCTATGCCAAGTTTCTGAAACAGCATACTGTAGGATTATGGTTTTTAATCCATTCTGCTATCCACTTCCATTTTTATGAGAGAGTTCATCCCATTCACATTCACAGTTATGATTACTATCTGTATCTTTTTCTCCATCCTATTTCCCCCCTGTTTATGCCTTTATTTCTCCCTTTCCCCTTCAACTCCTCAACAGAGTTTTGCTTTTGACCACTGCCTTCCTCAGTTTACCCTCCCTCTTGATTCCCCTCCCTTATCTTACCATTTTCCCCTTGCTACTTCTTCGCTCCCTTCTGACCAACCCCCTCCCTTTTTTCCCCTTTCCTCTACTACTGCCTGTAGGACAAGTTAGATTTCTTTACTTATCAGGGTATGTTATTCCCTTCTTGAACCAAATCTGATGAGAGTAATGCTCAAATACTGTTCTTCTCCCTCCCTTCTTTCCCTCTACTACAATACATTTCTGTGCCTCTTCATGTGATGTAATTTACAATTTTCTACTACCTCCTCACCTCTTCTTCCAGAACCACCTCTTTATATCTATTAATTATATTTTTTATCATTATATCAGTTATTTTATACTGATATCCACAGTCTATGAATATCCCTTTCAATTGTCATAATAAGTGTACTATTCTCAAGATTGACATATATGTGTGTGTGTGTGTGTGTATATATATATATATATATATATATATATATATATATATATATATGAGAATACATAAAAAAAAGTCCTATATGAGGATGTAACTAATTAGCCTTATTGGTTAACTAGGTTTCTTTTTTCCCCAATTTACCCTTTTATGTCTCCCTTGATTTTTGTATTTGGAGATCAAATTTTCCATTGAGCTCTGGCCTTTTCATCAGGAAGGTCTAGAATTCCCTTATTTCATTGAATGTCCATCTCCTTGCCTGGAAAATTATACCTAATTTTGTTGGGTACTTGATCCTTGGTTGTAGTCCAAGCTCCTTCACCTTTTGGAATATCGTATTCCAATTTCTCTTGTTATTTAATGTGGAAGCTGAAAGATCCTGTGTGATCCTGACTGTAGTTCCATGATATTTGAATTGTTTCTTTCTAGGTGCTTGCAGGATTTTCTCCTTGACCAGGTAGTTCTGGAATTTGGTTATAATATTTCTTGGAGTTTTCAATTTCAGATCTTTTTCATGGGGTGATTGATGGATTCTTTCAATGACAATTTTACCCTCTGGTTCTAGGACCTCTGGGAAATTTTCCTTAAGGATTTCATGGAAGATACTGTCCAGGCTCTTTTTTTCATCATAGCTTTCAGGTAGACCAATAATTTTTAGATTGTCTCTCCTGGATCTATATTCCAGGTTAGTTGTTTTTTTTTCAATCAGATATTTCACGTTTTCTTCTATTTTTTCATTCTTTATATTTTGTTTGACTGATTCTGATGTCTCATAGAGTCATTAGCTTCTACTTGCCCAATTCTAATTTTTAATGTTTTGTTTTCTTCCTTTATCTTCTCTATCTCCTTTTCCATTTGGATGATTTTACTTTTCAATGAGACGTTTTCTCCATTTATATTTTGATTTTCCTTAACCAATTCCCTGAGTTTACCTTCTAAAGATTTGTTTTCCTCATTGAATTTTTTTTCCATTTTTTCCCCTTTTTTCACCTACCTAAATTGTTTTTTAATGTCCTCCTTGAGTTCTTCCAGGAATGCTTTTTGGTCTGGAGACCAGTTCACTTTCCCTTGTGAGGTTTCAGATGTGGGTGCAGTGTCCATGCTGTCTTCTTCCGAATTGGTATTTTGACCTTCCCTGTCTCCATAATATGATTCAATTGTCTTCGAAAGCTTCTTACTATTCTTTTTCATGGTATTTTTTTTATCCTGGTTTCTAAAGTGGATCTCTGCTTCTGGGGCTCAGGGTACTCTGTCCCAAGTTTCTTGTGTTTCAATCTAGCTTTATGTACTATGGCCTCTGGTTTTGTGAGGTGTGGGGGAGGGGTGGTCTGGCTGCTGGGAGTCTCCTCTTCCCCAGGACTGTTCTACAGCATCGGTGGTCTCAGCTCTTGTCTGTGTTGGTGTCTGCCACTTCCCCTGGCTGTGCTAAGCCAAGTCTGGGGTCCTGGTGTTGATGTGCGTTAGCTCCACCCCCTGGTGCTCTGTTACTTGCCTTGTTCTGCTCAGGTGAGGGCTGATGGGACAATTCTCTTCCTTCACTAGTCTCCTTCTGCCACCACAGGAAGGGCCTTCCCCCCATTTCTCTTGCTACTGAAGCCCCCCTTCTGGCTCCTCTGTTTCTCCTGAGGTATTATTCTCTGGGTTTATTTAAGGGAGGGATAAAATTTGTTTTACCTGCACATTATGGCTCCCAGAAGTTCAAGAAGGTGAGTTTCAAACCTTTAGACTATGGCTGGCTGCTCCTGTGGCCACAGAGTCTGAGCTCTGACAGACTTCTGTCCTGGGCTGAGAGGCCTGGGGCTCTATCACAGCCATAGACAGTACTTCTGCCCTGGGCCTGTATTTACTCTGGCATTTCACTCACCCAGCACTCTCCCAGACCTGCACGCTGGTGGGATTCCTCTGCTGCTCCTGGTTGGTTTGCTCTGGTGCAACATGCCCAGTGCTCCTACCCCTCTCAGTCCACTAGTGGCTTCTAACTCTCAAATCTGCTCAGATTCACGTTTTTAGACATGTCTGACAGAATTTGTGAGAGAGCTCTGGTAGTTCCTTCTTTTCACAGTGCCATCTTGGCTCTGCCCTCCCTCGCCCTTTTAAAAAAATCACCTGATAAAAACAATAAAGACAACATAGAGGGCTAGTACTGGAATCAGGAAGAAGTGAATTTCAGAACTGCTTCAATCATTTTCTAGCTGTGTGAGCCTAATCAAATCACTTAACCTCTCAGTATCTAAGGAAATTTCTAAGATGATGAATAACAGACTGGTTCATTAAAGGAAGTAAATTACTCCTTACTAGTATGAATACACTTGGAGATGAGAGAAAGGATAAGGCAGCACTTTAAGACTATATTATAGACCAGTTGCTTCAGTTGAGTAAATTTCTATTGTAATTTCCTATGCCAATGAAATAATTGGTCCATATTTAGAGGTGGGGGAACAGATAGAAAATAAGCTTCTACAGTCTTCCTTACTTGGGGGAAAATAGAAAATAAAGGTACTACTTTAAGATTTCTTTTTATTTCTTTTTTTGTTGGTTTCCTCTAAGTTACCAAGGATCTTAAGGCATACTTAATCTAATATAATAATATTAATCATTGCTTTAGATCCCAGGTTCCTTGCTCTGTAACCATTTATCTTAACAGTGCTAACTATTTTAAACATAATATGGAGTCATAGAGCAAAACACCATTCAGAGTTGTGCTGTGTTTTTATAACGTTATTCAGAAAATTCTTCTTCAGCAGCATCTTTGGCTTTTGTTCTGCAAGGTCAGTTGGGTTTTTTATTCCCTGTTTTCAACTTTGTATTTGATACATTTTTAAGCTCATTTTCTAATGCTTCTGCATGGGGTTATTTGTACACTCAATTTAGAGTGAGAAGATTGAACAAACAACATGGAAGGGGCACTAGAGGGTGTGTTTGCTTGAGTTTGCTGCTGGTCTAAATCTCCCAGTAACATTATTTCTAAGCTTCACCTTCTACACCCTCTACTTCCAAACAGTAGGTGTTATCTAGGATTTGCAGCAGTTGAGATATATAAAATCCATTTTCATTACCCAAAGAGATTTGTGCTGAAGATCACTAAATACCACATGAAGAGAGGTAGCTAAAGAATGTGGTTATGCCAGTCATTCCAAAAGGAACTCTGAAAACACAAGAGTATATACCACATGATCAGATGGGTAAGTTCAAGGACAGAGCAAGAGGAGGAGGTCAAGATAAATTGATGCTAAATGTCTTACTGTGTTAGTTCAATGAGCAATGGCAAAATAATTACCATTTCCAAGAGGATAGGTTGGGATTTTGTTGATATTGAAATAAGAAGCACTTAAAGGTTACTCAGAAATTAAAAGTAAATATTTGGTTCATAGAACTAGGAAATAATGAATCAGACTTACTTGGTGATGTAAAGATAAAAGGTAGATTGTTAACATATTAAATGTTGAATTTTTCTCCTTGCCAAATTTTCACAGCTATAGATATGTAATCAGGTGTAGTATATAGAATCAGGAAGACCAGGGTTATTAGTGAAATGAAAATTCTCTGAATTTACAATCACATTACAACTAATTTCTCTCTTCCCTCAGGGAACTCCTATTCTAATGGAACAGGTAGTAGGAATACAAGAGAAAAGAGACAAAGACAAAGAAAAAGAAAAGTGGGAGGAGAGGGAAGAAAGCAGCAGCCACAATTGTCAGAAGTAGTGACAGAGTTTAAAAATAGAGATGGTCAGTAAGGAGATTTATACCAAGAGAGTCATAGCTGTACAAATAATGAAGGTTTACAGATAGGCAACATAAGAAAAAGTAAAGACCGTAACATATCAATCTGGAGTAGTTACTAGCATTCATATTAATCTTCAAACTCCCTAACCTCAAAGCTCCTCAACTTACTCATCTCACATAACCTCACCTCAGCTACACATCAAGATGGGCACAGCCTTTATCTTGCCATTATCAACAAATGAGAATGGCAAAGACTTCTATGTTTCTGAACTCTGAAATTCCCTCATCTGATCACAATCTGTTGTCACTTCACCTCTCCCTCACTCTTGAAATTCTTTTCTTTTGCTTCTTTTTTAAATGAATTCCATATTTTACTATTTAATATTTTTTAGTTTTCAGCATTGATTTCCACAAGATTTTGAGTTACAAATTTTCTCCCCATTTCTACCCTCCCCCCACTCCAAGATACCATATATTCTGATTGCCCTGTTCCCCAGTCAGTCCACCCTTCTGTGACCCCACTCCCCTTCCTATCCCCTCTCCCCTTACTTTCTTATAGGGCAAGATAGATTTTTATGCCCCATTGCCTGTATATGTGATTTCCCAGTTGCATGCAAAAACAACTTTGTTTTGAGCATCTACTTCTAAAACTTTGAGTTCCAAATTCTCTCCCCTCCCCTCTTTCCTTCCCACCCACCCTCCCTAAGAAGCCAAGCAATGAAACATAGGCCACACATATACCATTATGCAAAACACTTCCACAATAACTATTTTCTCCCTTGATACCCTGTTCCTTTTCAAAAGTGTTTGCTTTTGATTACCTCCTCCCCCACCTTCCCTCCCTTCTATCATCCCCCTTTTTTATCCCCTTCCCCCTAATTTCCTGTGGGGTAAGATACCCAATTGAGTGTGCATGCTATTCCCTCCTTAAGTCAAATACGATGAGAACAAGATTCACTCATTCCCCCTCACCTGCTCCCTCTTCCCTTCCAACAGAACTGATTTTTTTTTGCCACTTTTATGTGAGAAAATTTACCCCATTCTATCTTTCTCTTTCTCCTTCTCTCAATATATTCCTCTCTCACCCCTTAATTTTATTTTAGTTTTTAGATATCATCTCTTCGTATTCAACTCACCCTGTACCTTCTCTCTCTCTACATATGTATATTCCCTTCAACTCATCTTTCCATGTAGGAATATAAACAACACAGTTCAACTTTAGTAACTCCTTTATGATTTATCTTTCTTGATTACCTTTTCATGCTTCTCTTGATTCTTGTATTTGAAAGTCAAATTTTCTATTCAGCTCTGGTCTTTTCACTGAGAAAGCTTGAAAGTCCTCTATTTTATTGAAAATCCACATTTTTCCTTGGAGTATTGCACTCATTTTTGCTGGGTAGATGATCCTTGGTTTTAACCCTAGTTCCTTTGACCTCTGGAATATTATATTCCAAGCCCTTCAATCCCTTAATGTAGAAGCTGCTAGATCTTGTATTATCCTGATTGTGTTTCCACAGTACTCAAATTATTTCTTTCTGGCTGCTTGCAGTATGTTCTCCTTGACCTGGGAACTCTGAAGTATGGTGACAATATTCTTAGGAGTTTTCTTTTGGGGATCATTTTCAAGGGGAGATTGGTAGATTCTTTCAATTTCTATTTTACCCTCTGTCTCTAGAACATCAGGGAAGTTTTCCTTGATAATCTCTTGAAAGATGATGTCTAAGCTAATTTTTTGATCATGGCTTTCAGGTAGTCCAATAATTTTTAAATTATCTCTCCTGGATCTATTCTCCAGGTGAGTGGTTTTTCCAGTTAGATATTTCACATTGTCTTCCATTTTTTCATTCCTTTGGTTCTGTTTTATAATATCTTGATTTCTCATCAAGTCACTAGCTTCCACTTGTTCCAATCTAATTTTTAAGGTAGTAGTTCTAAATTACTCTCCAAAATGGCTGGATCTTCTCACAACTCCACCAGCAATGTAACAATGTTCCAATTTTCCCACATCCTCTCCAGCATTTAATCCTCCTGCTTTGTTATTTTAGCCAATCTGACAGCAGAGATGTGGTATCTAAGAGTTGTTTTGATTTGCATTTCTCTAATCAGTAGTGATCCAGAGAATTTTTTCATATGCCTATAGATAGCTTTAATTTCTTCCTCTGAAAACTGTCTGTTCATATCCTTTGACCATTTCTCAATTGGGGAATGGCTTCTATTCCTATATATTTGGCTCAGTTCCCTGTATATTTTAGAAATGAGACCTTTATCAGAGAAACTAGTTGTAAAGATTTTCTCCCAATTTTCTGCTTCCCTCCTAATTTTTGTTGCATTGGCTTTTTTTGTACAAAAACATTTCAATTTAACAAAATCAAAGTTATCCATTTTGCATTTTGTAATGCTCTCTATCTCTTGTTGGGTCATGAATTCTTTTCTTTTCCATAAATCTGATAAGTAAACTATTCCCTGCTCTCCCAAATTACTTATAGTATCAGCTTTTACTCCTAAATCATGAACCCATTTTGACTTTATTTTGGTATACGGTATAAGATATTGGTCTATGCCCAGTTTCTGCCCTACCATTTTCCAATTTTCCCAACAGTTTTTGTGAAACAGTGAATTATTAGCCCAGAAGCTGGCTTCTTTGGGTTTATCAAAGAGTAGACTGCTATTGTTGCTGACTTCTCTATCTTGTATTCCTATCCTATTCCACTGATCCACACCCCTGTTTCTTAACCAGTACCAGGCATTTTTGATGACTGTTGCTCTGTAGTAGAGTTTAATATCTGGTGTGGCTAAGCCACCATCTCTAGCATGTCTTTTCATTAATATCCTAGATACTCTAGACCTCTTGTTTTTTCAGATGAATTTTTTTATTATCTTGTCCAGCTCAGTAAAATTATTTTTTCGTAGATCGATTGGTATGGCACTGAATAGATAGATTAATTTAGGTAAAATTGTCATTTTTATTACATTAGCTTGGCCTAACCATGAGCAACTGATATTTTTCCATTTATTTAGATCTAACTTTATTCCTGAGAAAAAAGTGTTTCATAGTTATGTTCATATAGGCCCTGGGTTTGTCTTGGCAAGTAGACTCCCAAATATTTTATAGTGTCTACAGTGACTTTGAATGGAATTTCTCTTTCTATCTCTTGCTGTTGGGCTTTGTCAGTAATGTATAGGAATGCTGAGGATTTATGTGGGTTTATTTTATATCCTGCAACTTTGCTAAAGTTGTTTATTATTTCAAGCAGTTTTTTACTTGATTCACTTGGATTCTTTAAATAAATCATCATATCATCTGCAAAAAGTGATAATTTAGTTTCTTCTTTCCCTATTCTAATTCCTTCAATTTCTTTTTCTTCTGTTATTGCTACAGCTAACATTTCTAGTACCAAATTGAATAGTAGGGGTGATAATGGACATCCTTGTTTCACCCCTGATCTTATTGGGAATGCATCTAGCTTATCCCCATTACAAATAATGCTTGTTGATGGTTTTAGGTAGATGCTATTTATAATTTTAAGGAAAGTTCCATTTATTCCTATGCTTTCTAGTGTTTTTAATAGGAACGGGTGTTGTATTTTGTCAAAGGCTTTTTCTGCATCTATTGAGATGATCATATGGTTTCTGCTAGTTTTGTTGTTGATATGGTCAATTATGGTAATAGATTTCCTAATATTGAACCAGCCTTGCATTCCTGGAATAAATCCTACCTGGTCATAGTGTATTATTCTCATGATGAGTTGCTGCAGTCTTTTTGCTAATATTTTATTTAAAATTTTTGCATCAATATTCATTAGAGAAATTGGTCTATAATTTTCTTTCTCTGTTTTGACTCTACCTGATTTGGGTATTAGTACCATATTTGTGTCATAGAAAGAATTTGGTAGGACTCCTTCTTCACCTATTTTCCCAAATAGTCTACAAAGTATTGGAATTAGTTGTTCTTTAAATGTTTGATAGAATTCACATGTAAAACCATCTAGCCCTGGAGATTTTTTCCTAGGAGTTCATTGATGGCATGCTCAATTTCTTTTTCTGAGATGGGGTTGTTTAGAAATTTTACTTCCTTTTCTGTTAACCTGGGCAGTTTATGTTTCTGTAGATAGTCATCCATATCTCTAAGGTTGTCAAATTTATGGGCATACAATTGGGCAAAAAAATTCCTAATTATTGTTTTGATTTCCTCTTCATTAGAGGTGAACTCACCCTTTTCATTTTTGATGCTGGTAATTTGATTTTCTTCTTTCTTTTTTTAAATCAAATTGGCCAAAGGTTCATCAATTTTATTGTTTTTTTCATAAAACCAGCTCTTTGTTTTATTTATTAATTCAATAGTTTTCTTGGTTTCAATTTTATTACTCTCTCCTTTGATTTTTAGTGTTTCTAATTTGGTATTTAATTGGGGGTTTTCAATTTGCTCTTTTTCTAGCTTTTTCAGCTGTATGCCCAGATCATTGATCTCCTTTTTCCCTATTTTATTCATGTAAGAATTTAGGGATATAAAACTTCCCCAAGAACTGCTTTTGCTGCATCCCATAAGTTTTGGTACGTTGTTTCATTATTGTCATTCTCTTGAATGAAGTTATTAATTGTTTCTCTGATTTGTTCTTTGGCCCACTCACTCTTTAGAATTAGATTATTTAGTTTCCAGTTAATTTTTAGCTTATTTTTCTGTGGTTCTTTGTTACAAATAATTCTTATTGCATCATGATCTGAAAAGTGTGCTGTGACTACTTCTGCCATTCTGCACTGGATTGTGTGGTTTTTATGCCCTAGCACATGGTCAATTTTTGAGTATGTGCCATGTACCGCTGAGAAGAAAGTATATTCCTTTTTATCCTCATTCAGTTTTCTCCAGAGGTCTATCATACCTGCCTTTTCTAACTTTCTATTTACCTCCTTAACTTCTTTCTTATTTACTTTGAGGTTAGATTTATCAAGTTCAGAAAGGGGGAGGTTGAGATCTCCCAATATTATAGTTTTGCTGTCTATTTCTTCCTGTAACTCCCTTAACCTCTCCTCTAAGAATTTGTATGCCTTACCACTTGGTGCATATATGTTAAGCAATGATATTGCTTCATTGTTTATGGTGCCTTTTAGCAGGATATAATGTCTTTCCTTATCTCTTTTAATGAAATCTGTCTTTACTTTTGCTTTGTCTGAGATTAGGATTGCTACACCTGCTTTTTTTACTTTAGCTGAGGCACAATATATTTTACTCTAGCCTTTTACCTTTACCCTGTGTGTATCCCCCTGTTTCAAATGTGTTTCTTGTAAACAGCATATTGTAGGATTATGGTTTTTAATCCATTCTGCTATCCGCTTCTGTTTTATGAGAGTGTTCATCCCATTCACGTTCAGAGTTATGATTTCTGTCTGTGTCTTTTTCTCCATTCTATTTCCCCCTGTTTATGCTTTTATTTCTCCCTTTCCCCTTCTCCTCCTCAACAAAGTTTTGCTTTTGACCACCGCCTTCCTCAGTTTACCCTCCCTCTTTATTCCCCTCCCTTATCTTACTGTTTCCCACTTGCTACTTCTCCCCTCCCTTATGACCACCCCCCTCCCTTTTCCCCCCTCTTCCCCTCCTACTTCCCGTAGGACAAGTTAGATTTCTAAACTTATCAGGGTATGTTATTCCCTTCTTGAAGCAGATCAGATGACAGTAAAGCTCAAATACTGCTCTTCTCCGTCCCTTCTTTCCCTCTAATATAATATGTTTTTGTGCCACTTCATTTGGTGTAATTTACCCTTTTCTACTACCTCCTTACCTCTTCTCTCATAGCCCTCCCTTTACATCTCTTACTTATATTTTTTATCTTTACATCAGTTAATTTATACAGGCATTCACAATCTATGTGTATCCCTTTCAATTGTCATAATAGCTGTACCATTCTCAAGACTGACCTATATATGTATGTATATAAAACATACATAAGATGATATAATCCCACATAAAGATGCAAACAACCTGCCCTTATTGGTTAATAGGGTTTGTGGGGTTTTCCCCCTTGTCACCTTTTTATGTCTCTCTTGAGTTTTGTATTTGGAGATCAAATTTTCCATTGAGTTCTGGCCTTTTCATCAGGAAGGTCTGGAATTCACTTATTTCATTGAATGTCCACCTCCTTGCCTGAAAAATTATGCTTAGTTTTGCTGGGTAGTTGATCCTTGGTTGTAGTCCCAGCTCCTTTGCCCTTTGGAATATCATATTCCAATTTCTCCTGTCTTTTAATGTGGAAGCTGAGAGATCCTGCGTGATCCTGACTGTAGTTCCACGATATGTGAATTTCTTCTCTTTGGCGGCTTGCAGTATTTTCTCCTTGAGTTTATAGTTCTGAAATTTGGCTATAGTATTTCTTGGTGTTTTCAGTTTGGGATCTCTTTCAGGGGGTGATCGGTGAATTCTTTCAATGACTATTTTGCCCTCTGGTTCTAGAACCTCTGGGCAGTTGTCTTTGATAATTTCTTCGAAGATACTGTCATGGCTCCTTTTTTCATTGTGGATTTCGAGTAGACCAATAACTCTTAAATTGTCTCTCCTGGATCTATTTTCCAGGTCAGTTGTTTTCCCAATCAGATATTTCACATTTTTTTCTATTTTTTCATTCTTAACATTTTGCTTTACTACTTCTTGGTGCCTCATAGATTCATTAGCTTCCACTTCCTCAACTCTAATTTTTAATGAGTTAGTGTTTTCATTTTGCTTTTGAGTCTCCTTTTCCATTTGGTTGATTTTACCTCTCAGGGTGTCATTTTCTCTATTTAGATTCTGAATCTCCATGACCATTTCGCCAATCTTATTCTTTAGGGACTTCTCCATTTTTTCCATGTTTTCTTTTACCTCCCTAATTTGCTTTTTAAAATCCTCCTTTAGCTCTTTGGGCTGCAGACCAGTTCACATTATCTTTTGAGGTATCCGATGTATCTACAATGTCATTGCCATCCTCTTCCATGTTGGTATTTTGATCCTGCCTGTCTCCATAAAAAGAATCTATTGTCCTCGTTTTTTTTTTTTTTTTTGTGTTCTTCTTCATGTTTGTTGGTTTGCCTTTTCCTGGCTTTACAACAAATTTCTGCCTTTAGGGCTCAGGGCTCTCTGTCCCTGCTTTCTTATTGTGGGTGTTGTGAATCTAGAATAACGGCCTTCAGTTTCCTGAGGTGTGGGGGAGGGGTCTGGCTCCCTGACTTCTCACTCCCTATGGGTGTTCTCCAGCACTGTTGCTTTTCAGCAATGGTCTCAGCTGTTTGTTGTGTGAGCTGATCTCTGGCACTTCCCCTGGGGAAGCAAGATTACGTCTGGGGTCCTGGTGTTGACCCCTGCCAACTCTGCCCCTCTGGGACTAATGAACTTCTACTATTTGACCACTGAAGCCCCACTTCTTTTTTTTTTTTTCTGAGGAATTCTCTGGGTGAGGGGGGGGAGGGATTAGAGTTGTTTACCTGGACATTATGTCTCCCGGAAACCACGTTTCATTCCTTCAGGCTGCAAGTCTCAGGAGTAGGTGTTTTCCTGGCCGGTGGCATTGCACTACCTCTTCTCGCTTCCACAGACTGCTGTCCTGTGTTGGGAGGCCTGGGAATCTCCGCCGGTTTCTGGTGCCCAGCTTTCTCCCAGCCTGTCTCCCACGTGGATTTCCCGGCTGGCCGCTTCCGCTTTGTTCTGGAGCAGCTCCCCATGCTAAGCCCTCTCCGAGCCTACAGATTCATGCCTTCGGCCTTTCAGACTCTCCGAGTTTAGAAATTTGCCCCACTCAGACTGCTCGTGGTTTCTGACACTCAAATCTGCTCAAATTCACTTTTTTAAAGGAATCTGACAGACCTTGTGAGAGAGCTCCGGTAAGACGCTACCTTCATGTGGTCATCTTGGCTCTGCCCCTCCGTTTTGGTCTTCTTTGTCACCAGAAAATGATTCTAGAGTCTGATTCTGAATCTGGATCTATTTTCACTGCCTGTACATGTTCCCAGCCAACCATTGGACCCTTGAGCTTTTTGTCAGTGTATGACTGGTTGTAGAGTAAAGAGTACTTTGTCCCAAGCTTTAGGGTCCAAGTGCTGCTGTTTTCAGAGTTTCTTTTACACAGCAAGCTCTGCCACAGCAGTGCTCCTTCTCCCCCAAGAACCACCAACCAAGATTGTGATCCAGATCCAATCAGGGCAAAGCAGGCTCTGCACTCTTGCTGTGATCCACCGCTTAATTCCTTCTACCTGGTGGACCTGGGGCCAGAAGCAACCATAGCTGGAACTCTGGAAGCAGCTGCTAGAGCTTCCTGCTGCTGAGGCCTGCCACTCTGCACCACCTCCACTGTGCCTTGGGTTGGGGTTGACCACTCTCACTCAGATCCAGCAGTTTTTCCAGTAACCTGATCTGTCGTCTTTGGCTTATGTGGGCTAAGTAGTCTGGTAACTGCCACAGCTCAATGATTCAGGGCCCTAGGGCCTGTTCCACCTGACTCCCAGTCTGGTTGGTCCTGGTATAGCCCATGCTGGGCTTCACTCTGCTCCTAGGACCATGTGATAGACCCTTCCCAGTGACCATCCAGTCTGTCCTGGGCTGGAGGCCTGCTTCCCTCTGCTATTTTGTGGATTCTGCAGCTCTAGAATTTCTTCAGAGCCACTCTTTACAGATTTTGGAGGGACTTGGGGGAGAGCTTATGTGAGTACCTGCTTTCCAGCTGCCATCTTGGCTCCACCCCCTCCAGTCTTAAAATTCTTAACCCTATTCTCCCTCCTCACTATACCCTTCAGAGTTCTTTTCCAGGCCATCACCCCTAAACTATCTATATTTTCTTCCCTTCTACCTTATGACCCCTTGGTAAATCAATTCAACTCTACACTATCCTCTTCTCTTGAGTCCGTTATTCCCTTTATGTTAGGGATCTTGCCCTGCCAAGTTTTAGTTTGCATCATTCCTACCATTTGCTGCCTCAGCCCCTACAGACTTGCAATTGAACAAAGCTAGAGAATATCACAAAACCATGATGACTCAGTCCACCTCAAACTTGTATTATATAACCACTACTGGGACTTTTCTGTAGCAAGGTAATATTTTTATACCTCGCAAATTATTTACTATGCCATTCACCTCAAATTGCCTATGGTTCCCTCTCCTTCCTTACTTTTAAGCTGAGAACCTCACCTCACATTTTACTAAGAAAAAAATGAAGTCATTGACCAAGAATATTCCCCTCCTCTTCATCTCACATCACCAAAATGACTTCTATCACTCTGTCCTCTTTCACCTGTGTTTCAAATGAGATGGACCTTCTTATAAAGGCAAACCCCTCTATATTCACAAGGCCATTCCTTCTCATATTCTCCAAAAGATCGTTCCCCTCCATTTGCCCACCTTATCACTTATCTTCAATTTCTCTTCATCTACTGACTGCTTCCCAACTACCTACAGACATGTCCATGTCTCCTGCATCATCAAACAAACTTACCTTGATATATCCATCCCCATTAGTCATCATATCTCTTCTCCCTCTTTGGCTAATCTCTTTGAGACCATCTACAATAGCTGCTGCTTCTTCCTTTCCTCTCATTCTTTTTAGTTCTCTAAAATCTGGCTTCTGAACTCATCATTCAACTAAAACTGCTTTCTCCAAAGTTACCAATGATCTCTTCCTTGCTAAATATAGTTTTGAAGCCATTCTCTGTGAGCTCCTTTCCACCTCTTCCTTATCATATATCATTTATATGCCTTCTGCCACTATTTCCTCCACCCATGTTTCACATAATGAAGTGGGCTTAGTCCTTACCACCTGTTTTCTCTGCTCAAGCAAACCTATTTCTTCCTGTTTCCTTTTTTTCCCTTTTGTCATCCCCACTCTATCACTTATTTTTAATCTGTCCCCACCTGCTGGTTCATTCCCTACTGCCTATCAACATGCCTATGTCTCCCATATCCTGTAAAAATAACACTCGTTTAATCCTTCCATTCTTGCTATCATCCTACTTTTTTGTAGATAAACTCCTTAAAAATGGCATGTATATTAGGTAACTCTACTTTCCTTTTAGTGTTGTCTTAACCCCTTAAAATCCAGCTTCAATCTTATCATTCCACCAAAATTGTTCTCTCCAAAACTACCAGTGATTTTTTAGTTGCCAAATCCAATGGACTCTTGTCAATCCTCATTCCTTTCAACCTTTCTGCAGCTCGTCACTATTGATTACCCTCCTCCTCTTTTCTCTAGGTTAACCTAAAAGTCAATCTATATTCTTTTCTATCTCTCTCCCCCTATATCCAATCTATTGCCAAGGCCTGTAGATCTCACCTTTGCAATATCTTTAAAATACATCTTCTTTCCTCTGACACTGCTACCACCTTGGTACAGACACTCATCACCTCAAATCTTTCCCTACCCTAGTCAATTGACCAGGCAGCTATCAAAATAATCTTCCTAAAGAAATCTGACCACATCAACATTATTCAATAATCTGGCTCCCTATTTTTTTTAGAATAAATACTTGATTTAGCTTTCAGAGTCTTTCACAACCTGGCCTACTTCTATATTTCTAGTCTTCTTATCCCTTATTCCCTATCATGTATTCTGCCATCCAATGACATTGGTCTTCTTGCTGTTCCTCACAAAAAATGTTCTGTTTCTTAACTCCAGACATTTCACTGGCACTTCCCCATGCCTACTGCTACATCTTCCATTATATTGTGAGTTCCTTAAGAACAGGGGCCATCTTTTTCCTTTCTTTGTATCCCCAGTACTGAGATGTCCTTGACTCATGATAGGCACTTAATATATAATTATTATCTGATTAGTAAGAGGTCAAATTGAGTTATCTTTATTTCAAAAACCACTGGGGTTGCTGCTATCCACACTATATCTCCTATGACCTCTGTAAATCACAACAATATGCAAATGGTTTAGTCATTTAAAGAAAAGACTACCTCATTTTTTTGAAAATTGTTGTTTATTTCATTAAATATTTCCCAATCACATGTAAAATAATTTTTAATAACCACCTTTTAAAATTTTGAGTTCCAAACTCTCTCCCTTCTTCCTCTTAATCCCCTCCATGAGAAGGTAAATACTTTTATTTTGATCACACATGTGAAGTCATGACAAACATTTCCGTATTAGCTGTGCTACAAAAGAAAACAAAAATAAAATAAAACAATAAAAATAAAGTTCTTTTTTTAAAAAGTATGTTTCCATCTGCATTCAGAAATAATTAGTACTCTCTGTGGAGGTAGATATTTTATTTCATTACGGGTACTTCAGAATTGTCTTGGATCATTATCTTCATAAGAGTAGCTAGGTTTTTCATATTCGATCATCCTTACACTACTGTTGTCATTGGGTACAAAGTGTACAATATTTTTCTGGTTTTGCTCACTTCACTTTACATGAGTTCATATATGTCTGTCCGAGGTTTTCTAAAATCATCCTGCTTGTCATTTCTTATAGTGCGATAGTATTCTATCACTATCATGTACCACAACTTCTTCAGTCACTTCCTGGTTAATGGGCATCCCCTTGATTTCCAATTCTTTGACACAATCAAAAAATGCCAGCTATGAATAGTTTTGTACACATAGGTCCTTTTATATAAATCACATATGTATATATTTGATGTAAAATTTTCTTTGTTTCCTCTTTTCCTTCTAATTTTAGCTGCATTCATTTGTTTGTGAAAAATCTTTTTAATTTTTTGTAATCAAAATTATCTATTTTAATTCCTGTATATCCCCTCTAGTTCCTGTTTGGTTATAAACTCTTTATATATATGTATGTATGTATATATGTGTATATATATATATATGTATGCATGTATATCTATATATATGTATATATATGTATATATATGTCTATATATACATATTCATATATATATATATATATATGCAACTGACAGGTGTATTTTGCCATGCTCTCATGATATCACCCTTTGTGTCTAAATCATTTATCCATTTTGGCCTTATCTTAGTATATACTGTGAGATGTTGCTCTATGCCTAGTTTGTATCAAACAGCTTTCAAAATTTCCCAGCAATTTTTGTCAAATATTGAGTTCGTACGCCCAAAGGCTTGGATCTTTGGATTTATCAAACACTAGATTACTGTGATGATTTAGTACTGTATATTGGGTACTTTATTTATCTCACTGATCCACTGCTCTATTTCTTAGTCAGTACTAGACTTTATAATATAGTTTGAAGTCCACTACTCTATTTCTTAGTCAGTACTAGACTGTTTTGATGACTACCACTTTATAATATAGTTTAAAGTCTGGATCTGTTAAGCTGCCTTCCTTCACATTATCCCCCCAATTATTTCCCTTTATAGTCTTGATGTTTTATTGTTCCACATGAATTTTGTTACTATTTTTTTAGCTCTATAATTCTTTTTGGTAGCTTGATTGGTGTCGCAGACACAGAATAAGTCAATTAATTTAGTATTGTCATTTGTAATGTATTGGCTTGGTCTATGCATAAACAATTAATATTTTTCTATTTGTATCAATCTGTCTTTAATTGAGTGAACAGTGTTTTGTAAATATGTTCATATAATAGTGGGGTTTGTCTTTGCAGTTAGATTAGAGTTTAGTTGATAGTATATAGAATGGTGATGATTTATGGGGATTTATTTTATATCCTGAAAATTTACTGAAGTAAATTCATCTGGTCCTGGGATTTTTTTTTTCATAGGGAACACATTAATGACTCATTCAATATCTTTTGCTAAGATACATTTATTTAAGTATACTATTTCCCCTTCTGTTAATCTAGGTAGTTTATATTTTTGTAAATATTCATCCATTTCATTAGGATTGGCTATTTTACTGTCATATTATTGGGCAAAATAACTCCAAATAATTGCTTTAATTTCATCTTCATTGGTGGTGCCTTTAAACTTTTCATTTTTGATGCTAGTAATTTGGTTTTTTTTTAAACAAAATTAACCAATTGTTTATCTATTTTTCCCCATAAAACTAGCTCCTAGTTTTATTTTATTTACTAGCTCAATGGTCTCTTACTTTCAATTTTATTAATTTTTCCATTGATTTTCAGGTTTTCCAATTTGTTGCTTTTAATTTGTTCTTTTTCTAGTTTTTTTTAAAGTAGAATGCCCAATTCATGGATCTTTTATTGATGTACAAATTTAGGTATATAAACTTTTCTTTAAGTTCTGCTTTGATTGCATGCCACAAATTTGGAATGGTGTCTCATTGTTGTCATTATCTTTAATGAAATCCTTGACAGTTTCTATGATTTGTTCTTGACCCACTAATTCTTTAGGATTAGATTATTCATTTCCAAATAGCTTTTAAACTATACTTCTATGGCCCTTTATTAAATCTAATTTTTATTGCTTTATATTCTGAAAGGGCTGCATTTAATATTTCTGCATTTGATAGGTTTTTATGAATTAATACTTAGTTAATCTTTTGAATGTGCCATTTATAACTGAGAAATGTATATTCCTTTTTATTCCCATTCAGTTTTTTCCAGAGATCTAGCATGTCTAACTTTCCTAAGGTTTTATTCATCTCCTTGGCATCTTTCTCATTTCTTTATGATTATATTTACCCAGTGGTGAGAGGGGAATGTTGAGGTCTCCCACTCCCACTAGTGTACTTTCACTGTTTATTTCCTCTTGTAATTCATTTACCTTATTCTTTATGAATTTGGATGGTATACCATTTGGTACAGATATATAGGTACTGATATGTTGAGCATTGATATTCCTTCATTGCCTATGGTTCCTTTTTAGCAAGATGTAGTTTCCCTGCTTATTACTTTTAATTAGTTGTATTTAGATGTGAGATTCAAGCATTGCCCACCCCCAACCATTTTATCCTCCATTGTAATGGTTCATTCTTGTGTACCTCTTTTATGTGAGATAATTATCCCCATTATTTCCTTCTTTCTCATCTTCCATTTTTTTACATTGTCCCAATATGTTCACCTTACCCCTTGTACTCTCTTTCTACAGAGAATTCTTTCAACTTCCCTAATAATGAAAAAGTTTCTTAGAAGATATAGGTATCATCCTCTCTTATAGAAAGCTATACAGTTTAAATTGATTGAGTAGCTTATGGTTTGTCTTTCATGTTTACCTTCTAATGCTTCTCTTGACACTTTCATTTGAAAGTCAAATATTTTATCCAGCTCTTGTCTTTTCATCTGGAATACTTAGAAATCCTCTATTTCTTAATAACATTATATTTAGTTTTGCTATGTAGATTATTCTTGGTTGTATTCCTAGCTAATTTGCCCTCTGGAATATTGTATTCCAGGCCCTCCTCTTCTTTAGTGTGATAATGCTAAATCTTTTTTTTTTAAACTTCTCATTTAAAAAAAATTGCTGCCATGATATGTCTAAAACATATTTAGGGATCCTTTTGTTATACAGGAGAGACTTTTTTTTCCCCTTCAAAACCTGTTGTACTGATTTTTACTTGGTGAATTCAATCCACAGCATTTGCTGTCTCTGCCATCTTGGCTCCTGGAAGTCCTGGTAGTACTAAATCTTGAGTGATGCTGACTGTGGCTTCCTGGTATTTAAATGGTTTCTTTCTTGTTGCTTTAAGTATTTTCTTTTGATATGGGAGCTCTGGAATTTGGCCATACTATTCCTAGAATTTTCATTTTGGGGTTTCTTTTAGGTGCTGATCAGTGGATTCTTTTAATTTCTATTTTACCCTCTGGTTCTGGGATATTGGAGCAGTTTTCCTTGATAATTTATTTTTAATATGATGTCTAAGCTCATTCTTTGATCATGGATTTCAGATAATCTAATAATTCTTAAATTCTCTCTCCTCAATCTATTTTCTAGTTCAATTGTTTTTCCATTGAGATATTTTACATATTTCATTCTGTTGACTTTGTTTTATTATTTCTTGATTTTTAAAGAAGTTATTGGTTTATACTTGCCCAGTTCTAATGTTTAATAAATTAGTTTCTACAGTGAGCTTTTGTGCCTCTTTTTCAATTTGGCCAATTCTGTTTTTTTAAGGTGCTATTTTCTTCAGCATTTTTTGTTCCTCTCTTACCATCTGTTAATTGTTTTTTCATAACTGTATCCCTTAATTTTCATGTTTTAACCTAATTTTCCTTCTACTATTTTATTTGATTTTGAAAATGTGTTTTTTAGTTATTCTAGAAATTGTTTTTGGGGTTGTGTCCACTTCACATTTTTTCTTTCAGACTTTCTTGTAACTGTTTTGAGTTCATTGTCTTCTGATTTTGTGTTTTGATCTTCCCTGTCACCATAGCAGTTTTTTATAATTAGGTCCCTTATTTTTTGGTTGGCTCATTTTTCCATCCTATTTGTTGATTTGGTATTTTACGTTAATATTGAGCTCTGTTCCATGGGTGGTGTGGGAGGGGCTCTGTCTCAAGCTTCTGGCTTTATCACACTATTGTTTTAGCTAGTTCTTGGCATTTGGAAGTTTACAGTGCTTTCAAGGTGGTACAATCTGGGGAGAGGTGTGGTTATTGCTCTCTTGGTCCATAGTCTGGTACCCTGTAATCTCTTTCTTACAAGTTGCCAGGTCCCTTTACCATCTCTGGCTTGAGAGTTCCTGAAGCTGCTGCTGCTTCTGTCACCACCAGTTAGTCCTGCCATTGGTGTTTTATCTATGCTAGCTCTAGGCTAGCCTTCTCCAGCATGTCACAGATCTCTCTTTCCCATTTTCTATGTTATCTTGGGATGGAAATATTTCTCAGTCTGACTTTTTGTTGTCTCTGCCACTCCAGACTACTTTCATAGACAAATCTCTTAGCATTTAACTGTGTTGAAATATTGCTGCGGTGTAGGAAATGGTGAGCTAGTTGATTTTGGAAAACATGGAAAGACTTGGACCTATAAAAGAAGATGCTATCCAACTTCCGAGAAGAGATCACAAATGGAAACATGCATAGTATGACCATGTGTGTTTATATATATACATATATATGCATAGTATGACCATAAATGTGTTTATATATATACATTATATATATATATATATACATGCATATATGTATACATATATATATATTTATGTATAAATGTTGAGGTTTAGCCTCTGCCAACCAAGGATGCCAAAAGCTGTTGAGATTCCATGATATGTCGTGGTGGAACCATCTCAAAGAATGCAGAGTCAGACCACCTCTAATCCAAGTACAGGCATTTATTGGGATTGTCGCCTCTCATGAAACAGGCTAAGTTCCAAGAGGAGCCAGCAGCTTCAGAGAAAGCAAGATTGAGTTTTACAGGGTAAAGATATTGATCATACAATCAAAATTTACATAGAATATAGGAATATGATCAATATTAAAAAGGCAGGAGGAGTTTGTTAAATGATTAGGTAACGGAGGAGGGGTCCCAGCCACAGTGGAACTGTGCATGTGATTACCCACAATGCATATAGAAAAAACCCATTGCAGGGGTACATATGTATGATAATGATAATGATATAATAACAAGCCTCTCTACATCGTAAGTTTGCTCTAGGTCAGTTCTTGCTATTACTGTGCAGGTGCCTACTTAGGGAAAGTCCCTTCTATGTGTTTTGGGGTACACATCCTACTTGGGCATCCTGGTGGTGCTGCTTTCTGATTGGCTTAGTATCATGGTCCTGTCTAAAGCTAGATGGATGTGGTTGTGGTCATAGTTGAGTGCATGGACACACCTACTGTTTCTGTGGGAAATTTGAGGAATGGGTCTGGGGGCAGTGCCTAGCTAGAGACAGTGGCTGGGATCTCATCACATGGACATACCTGCTGTTTCTATGAGAACTGAGTTCATGTACACACCTGTTATTCTACTGAGCAGTGAGGCATATATGAAGAAGTTAGGATAGTGAGCATGTGTTTGTGCTGGGGTGAGTGGCTGGGTAGGGGCAGTGGGCCTGCTGTTCAGTGGGGCCTATAAGGAAGTTAGAGTATTGGGGCTGGGGGCAGCTTTATTACTATTCCATCATAAATATGTGTTTGTGTGTATCTGTCTTTAATTGTAGCCTTCTTTGGGGGTGAGGGAGAAGGAGAAAATAAAGTAAAAAGTTCACAGCAAGGAACAGAAGAAAACCTACAAGGAAGCAAAGAAAAACTGTGAAGCTTGGAAAACAATGTGCAGTATTTATTATATAGGTTTTCTTGAAATGGAAATTTATTATTTTATATTGAATCCTGTCTTATGTTCTGCTGTCTACACACTAAGGCTCTTTTTAAAATTCTATTCTTATTTTATATTTAAATTTAAAATGAATAAAAAAAATTACAAAAAAATAACCCATTGCCTTCTAAAACAATTTAGTTTTTTAGGATTGGTTTCCTTTCAGAATTTTGGTTAATTATCTTAAGTAATCAATCAAAACTAGGTTCTGAAATATCCTTAAAATTTTTCTGAGTTATAATGACCAATTAGTGTCTCATTCCTAGCAAGTTTCTATGTCTCAAAGATAGATAATACCATGTAGGTCCCTCAGAAACTCCCATCCTTTTGGGACACACATACACACACACACACACACACACACACACACTCCATGAAACACAGGAACTCTCTAAATTAAACCCTATAGAAAGATCCTATAGGAAGCCACTTAATGCATATAAAGCAAAAATATATGACTATAGGCCACATTTAAAATTCTTTAGTCCTTGACCAAGTTCAAACCATTAACAGTATCATTGTGGTTCTGATATTGTCTCATATTTTTATCCATATTCCCCACTCCCCCAGATACTCTAATTCAAAATGAATGATCCTATGCTGTTGGTCAGAAAGAGAGAGTGAACGTAAGAGAGACAGATACATAAACAGAGAGAGAAACGCACAGAAAGACAACCTTTGTCCTCATGGACTTTACATTTTAATGGGAGAAGGTAATTTGGGAAGGCAAAGGGAGGGGTACTACTGCCTGAAACATGATGAGGAAACAGCCTGGAAGTAGCTGAAATGTACATACGCCCTCTTATAGATGAGGACTGGAGATCAGACACCACGCTAAGAACACTGTTGATAGGAAGCCTGTATGCCTAGAGCCATACATCCCAGTAAAATAAGGCCAAAGATCAATGATTAAGGCCAGGTGAAGGGGTATTGAGGTGGGGAGGAAGCATTTATTAAGTGCCTATTATATGCAGGAACATTTTATAAATATCTCATTTGGTTTTAACAACAACCTGGGAGGAAGTCACCCTTATTACCTCCATTTTACATTTGAGGAACTGAGGAAAGCCATGGTTAAGTGACTTGTCCAGGGTTACACAGCTAGTAAGTGTCTGAGACTGGATTTGACCTCACATTTTCTTGACTCCAGGCCCAGTTCTCTACCCACTATACTTTCTGATCCATATGAAACTTCCCAGAGTCCTGTTTATCTATATTACTGATATTCTGGATTTATCAGAGAACTCTTCATTGAGCATAGTCTATTCTCTAAGCAGTTTTTAATGTGCTAATGAAGCTCCTCTATTTTGATGATGCTTGCCAAATTCTTTTTTTGCAAATTCCCTAAGATGTTAGCAGTCTGACTGTTTATCCCTGGACTAATGCCACAGACTACTATAAAAGGTTTTTTAAAGAATCAAATATTCATTTATTTTGTTTTTTGGTATTCATTTGTTAAAGGCCAATGCATATTTAGATAATTTATATGTACTTTCAACAGAAATACTCTCATAAAAATAACAATGGTCTTGTAATGTATTCTCACATTCAGAAACTTGCTAAGGTTGTCCAAGACTTTCTTATGTGCAATGTAACCTAAAATCTTCTATGGCTACATGAATTTTTTCACATTTATGTCAAGAATTTTAAAACTAGATTTTCCACTGGCCATTATAATTTCTGCTTGGCCAAAACTATTCAATACTGAAAGTTTCTTGGGTCAGTTTTGTATAGTTTCAAGGTATGGAGGGCATAGTCCTTGCTACTCCCCAATATTAGAGCAAAAGCAAATCTTGATACTGGCTTCCCATCTGTCCAAGTATAGCTGTAACCTGCTTCTGTGCTTAGGCAGGAATTACTGTTGCCACCTTAATACTTTGCCAACCTCTGCTTCTATAACTGCCCCATGAACAGGTTGTACTGAACATCCCGGCCTAGGTGAGCTTTGGTGGCCTGCAGAAGTTGTTCAAACAGCTGGTGGGCAAGGAGGGTAGGCAGTGGATATACTCAGAAAGGACACTGGCTGCTATGGCAATGCTGACCCAGAGAGTCCACATATACCCCTTGCTTATAGTATTTGAATGAGTTTATGGAAAGGCATGATATTTTTCCATTGACCTGTCCCATCACATTTTTTGTAACTTCAATAAACGAAACTTTCATAATCATAGGCATAATTTAAAATAGTAAGGTTTGCTAAAACTATGCGGCACTTGGCTGCTTTCATTTTTGAAATAATTAATTCTTCACAAAAGAAAGTGTGATGGCATATCTTGGAGATCATAAAACTGCATACTTCCTACTCCACTTTTTGGGGAAAGATGCAAGCAAAGAGAATGAAAGATTATATCAGAGACTTTTGTTCTAAGAAAGCAAATTTGGTGTTGCTGCTGGAGTTAGTTTGACCTATGCAATCGAGTCTTTCATCTATATCGGTAAGTAAGTTCATGAATGAAATAGGAGAGGAGAAGAAAGGAGAAGAGTAGGCACTTGAGGACACAGCAGGGAACAATTTAGAGCTTTAAGAACTGGAAGAGAAATAATTGGAAATGTATAGTCTATTTTATTGAATTCAACAAAAATAATGAAAATTATTAAGTTTTTGTGCCTAAAGTTTTAACTAACAGTTACATAGAAATCTAATTTTCCAAAAAAACAATTATCAGATAACTAAAGCACTTAGGAGAAGTCATTGTATTTACTGATAAGGATACTGCTAATAACTGTATGCTATACATTTTGTCATTGACTTTGCAAAAATGTTTGTTGATATTTTCAGGCATTATATTATTATATACCTTTTATTCAAAAATCTCCAATTTCTCCCAATTCTCCTACTCCCTAAATCACTTCAAGTTATCATCATATTGTGGAATAGCTTTATACGAGCTTTTCTAACTTTCACCTAAAGTAATCTAAAGTCCTTAAATTTCTCCAGGAATGGCATCTTCCAAATTAATAGCCCCAAAGCAGTTAAATAAAAAACTTGATTTCATTCTACCTGCTGGTGTATGGATTCTGCTACAAAATTAAATGGGATTTAAAATTATGAAGTTCCAGAATCCTCTAGTTAATACAAACTTGATTCCAACTTGCTTATATTTTATCCATTTCCACTTATCCACCTGCGGGAGAATGTTGAAACACTTTGATTTTCATGGACCCTCTTGACTGATTATTATATGTTTCATTTGTTATAATCTCCCTGAGCATTTCAGAATACTCTATGATAAAATTTCTGGAGAAGAAATGTGCTGTTGTTGAGTGGTTTCTTTTATTTTTCTTTTAAAATGAAAATTTGCATAAAAGTGGCTCAGTATCAAAAGAGATGGACCTCTTAAGTGTCTTGGAATTTCTTTGTGATAGTCAGATATTCTAAATAAGGAGAATATCCCAGTTTACTTTTCTGAAGTACAGTGAAAGTGAGAAAATTACATCTGGGCTTCAGAATCTGGGTGTCTCATCATGAAAGTCATATCCCTGATTCTAGCTCAAACAGTTCCTACAATGCATCCTCTCCTGATCTCCCAACTACTAGGAACGACCCTGGAAATTACCTTGCATTTATTTTGTATATATTTTGCTCTAAATCCTAAATGTACATGCTATGCCCTCTTTCAAAAATAAGTAAGTACAACCACCATAATATAATAAAACTTGAGAACAGGGACTGTTTCATGTTTGTATTTGGCTCCTCTGATATCATCTAGTTCTGTGCCTGGCACATAGTAGGTGCTTACTGAATCCCTACTTGATTATTTGATTATCTACAGGTTAAATTACTCCATCAGAGTTTTAGAACTAGACAGAGATATTACAAGTCATGGTACCCTGATCCCTAACTGTCTAGAAAAAAGGCCAAAGGAAGAAAAGCAATTTGTCTAGCTTGTTATTTTCACTAGAACTGAACACTTGATATATATCATTGTCCCTAGGAAATGTATTTTAGGACTAGCAAAAGGAATTCTATTTCTCATAGTCAAAGGGTCTCTTGACTTGTTACCTCTATGTCACAGCAGGTTGGGGAGAATATCTAATACATACTAGACTATAAACTCCCTGAGGGTAAGGCAAAATCCTAAACAGCTTCATATCTAACCTGAGTTAAACAAAGACATTGGCCAATAAATGTTTATTCTTAACGAGTAAATGTCAGGTAACTAAACAAATGGGGGTAAAGTTGACTTTAGATCATTGCCTTTTCACTCATTCCTGTTTTTCACATTCCTTTTTTATCCAGTTTAATAAATCGATTAGGCAACTAGGTTTCACAATGGATAGAACACTAGGCTTGGAGTTAAGAAGACTTGAATTCAAATACCTCCCCAGATACTTACTAGCTGTGTGATCCTGAACAAATCGCTTAATCTCTGACTCAGTTTCTTCAACTATAAAGCATAGACAGTAATAGCACCTAGCTTCCAGTGTTGTTGTGAGGATCAGATAAGATACTTGTAAAGTACCTAGCACACAGTAAGTACTTAATAAATGCTTGCTCCCTTCCCTTTTCCTTAGTCTTTATATTATACCCTCTTTTACCTTCTTCACAAAACACTTCCAAATCAACCCACTATTCATTCCCTCTCCTACTGTTAGTACAAATCAAATTTCCACCAAAATATTCTCTTTTAAAAGTGATTCTAAATTGAGGAAACATCAAAAACAAAAGCAAAACAAAATCCTAAGCACCCAGCTGACCTCAAATCAAAGATTTGTTTTTTCCTAGGTGATATGCTGGCTTTCTTAATAAGATTCAGGGTGGTCATGAGTAACTTGCACATAAAGCCAAGAGTTCATACACAGAAAAATATGAAGCCATAACATCATATTTAAGGGGGGAAATTCTTTCCTCTAAAAAAACCCAAGTAGACTAGGACATTGGAAGTTAGAATAATTTATAGGCAACGTGGGATCCAGGAACTTTCTGATTTGTGTTCAGGTGTGAAAATAGCTCATTACTCTTTACACTTACTCATATGAGTATGTTTGTTTTTCCTTCTTGTGGATATTTTTGTTAAAAATCTCATGAAATGACGTGTACTATCTACTGCTCGAGAAAGAACTGATATTGTTTGAATACAGACTGAATCATGGTATTTTTCACTTTTTTTCTTTCATTCTTTTTCTTTTATTCAGTCTTCTTGTACAAAATGACTAATATGGAAATATTTTCCATGATTGCCCATGTATAGCCTATATCTGATTGCTTATTGTCTTGGGGGAGGGGGAGGGATAGAATACAC
This sequence comes from Trichosurus vulpecula, assembly GCF_011100635.1. Classification (NCBI taxonomy): domain Eukaryota; kingdom Metazoa; phylum Chordata; class Mammalia; order Diprotodontia; family Phalangeridae; genus Trichosurus; species Trichosurus vulpecula. The sequence goes on along the minus strand of NC_050579.1, from coordinate 216,479,805 downwards.
CCCCACCCCCCACATTTTATAAATATATATATATATATATATATATATATATAATCAAAACATAAAGTCACTTGTCAAAAAATGAAGGTTCATTGTCAAGATGGATTTGCTATGGCTAGTGCAGAAAGACAGACTGGGGATCTAAGAAATCAGAGGAAGAGAACAAATTAGCAGGTATTGGCTCAAAGAAATCAACATTCACTTTCTTTGTGTTTGAAAATGTAAACCTCATTATAACTTTGAATACATAGACCACCTACTGTGTTTAAATGAGAACTCTTCATCAGAACTTCTAAAGAAGTTTGGACACTCAAACAGTGCCATGAATGTAGAGAGTTTTACACTGTAAAGTAATTGGTCAAAAAAAAGCAACTTATTTCAGACCAATTAAATGATTTTATGACAGTGAATAGAGTATTGAACTTGGAAACATGAAGAACTGAGTTCAAATCCAGCCTCAGACACTTAATAGTTTTGTGACTCTGGGCAAGTCACATAACTATTCTCAGCCTCAGTTTCCTCAATTGTTAAAAAAGCATAATAATAGAACCTATCTTTGGGGATTATTGAGAAAAATGAGATAATACTTACAAGGTGCTTCAAAAACCTGAAGATACACATACACACACACACACACACACACACACACACATATACATATGTATATGGATTATTTATTATTAGTAGTAATAAGATTTTATACTGAGCATTATATTAGTATATCTCATAATTACCATTACATATTGTACACACAGTATATATACATGTATATATATATATATATATTGTATACATGTGTCTTCACGATACCCTTTAATCCCAAATCCATTAGAATCCAGAGAGACATGGGGATAAAGTAGGTCTATTCCAGTTGTATTAAAAGTAACTATTGAAAAGCCCTAAATAATTATATTACAGTTTTTAAATAGGGGAAATTTAGTTGGAAAATGATTTTTATGTAGCCTATCTTTTTAATTGTTAGGAAAGCTCTTAAAATAAAGATATCCTGTGCGCTAGCCTAATTGACCTAATTGCTCTTTCCTATGTGGAACATTATGTCTCCCTCTTCTGTGCTTTTGCATGGGTAATCTGTCATGTCTGACTTTTCTTTTTCCTGACCTTCTTCTTTTGGAATCCTTAGCTCTATTCAAAGATTTAGTTGAAGTTTACCTCTGTGGGGAGGCAATTCTTGATTTCCTCTTCAATTACTAGCCTCTTCTCCAATTACTTTGTAGTAATTCTGTGCTTTACTCTTTTAAAAAATATTTATTTATTTAAAAAAAATGAGCTCCAAATTCTTTCCCTTCCTCTCACATTTCCCTGTTCCTTGAGAAGGCAAGCAATTTGATATCTCTTATACCTGTTAAGTCATGAAAAATATATTTAAATATTAACCATGTTGCAAAACAAAAAAGTAAAAATAAGAAAGTAGAAAAAATATGCCTCATTGTGCACTTGGAGTTCATCTGTTTTCTCTCTGGAGGTGGATATCATTTTACATCATGGGTCTTTTGGACTTGTCTTGGATCATTGTATTGAGCATAGCAACTAAGTCTTCCCATGGTTGGTTATTATTATAATATTTCTGTTACTATATAAAATGTTCTCTTGGTTCTGCTCACTTCACTTTGCATGAGTTCATATAAATCTTCCCAGGTTTTTCTGAAACCATTCTGCTCATCATATCTTATAGCACAACAGTATTCCTTCACAATCATATACCACAGTTTGTTCAGCTATTCCAAAATTGATGGACATTTCCTCAATTTCAAATTCTTTGCCACCACAAAATGAGCTACTATAAATATTTTTGTACATATAGGTCCTTTCCCCCTTATTTTGATCTTCTTTGGATACATACCTAGTAGTGATATTGCTGGGTTCAAGGCTATACAAAATTTTGTAGTTCTGTGGACGTAGTCCCAAATCATTCTCAAGAATGGTGGGACCAATCTATAACTCCAATGACACATTAGTATACCTATTTTTCCACCTTCCCTCCAGCATTTGTCATTTTTCTTTTCTGTCATATTAGTGAATCTGATAGGTGTGAGGTGGCATCTCAGAGGGGCTTTAATTTGCATTTCTCTAGTCAATAGGGATTTAGATAATTGTTCACATGACTGTTAATAGCTTAAATTTCTTCTGAAAACTGCCTGTTCACATCCTTTCACCATTTAAAAATTGGGTAATGGGGGGGCGGAGCCAAGATGGCAGCTGGTAAGCAGGGAATAGTGTGAGCTCCATACCGAGTCCATCCAAAAACTTATAAAAAATGGCTCTGAACCAATTCTAGAATGGCAGAACCCACAAAACAGCAGAGGGAAGCAGGGCTCCAGCCCAGGACAGCCTGAATGGTCTCTGGGTGAGGTCTATCCCACACGGAGCTGTGAGCTGTGAGCTGGGAGCTGGGAGCTGGGAGCTGGGAACAGAGTGGAGCAGGGAACAGAGTGGAGCAGAGCCCAGCCTGAGCGGCGTGGACTAACAAGACCAGCAACCGGGCAGAGCATGCCCTAGCGCCCTGAATCAGTGAGCTGCGGCAGTTACGAGACTTCTCAACCCACAAACACCAAAGACAACAGAGAAGGTTAGTGGGAAAAGCTGAGGGAGTGGAAGGAGTTCGCGGTTCAGCTTCCAGCCCCGGGGACAGCGGAGGTGGGGCAGCTACGGCTGTTGATGCTTTTGGCTCCAGGCCCACCTGGTGGAAGGAATTAAGTGGTGGATCAGAGCAGGGGTACACAGCCTGCTGAAGATCTAAGCCCAGTTCGGGTTGGGGGTTCTTGGGGAAGGAGCAGTGCTGGTGTGGAAGAGGTGGCACCTCCCCCACAAACGTGGAACATAGAACTCTGTAGTCTACAAGCAGTCATACCCCACTGAAAAACTCAAAGGTCAAGTTAGTTGGCTGGGAATATGGCCAGGCAGCGAAAACACACCGAGATTCAGTCTCAGACTTTGCATTCTTTCTTTGGTGACAAAGACCAAAACATGCAGACAGAAGAAATTAATAAAGTCAAAGAGCCTACAACAGAAACCTCCAAGAGAAACATGAACTGGTCCCAGGCCATGGAAGAGCTCAAAAAGGATTTGGAAAAGCAAGTTAGAGAAGTAGAGGAAAAATTGGGAAGAGAAATGAGAAGGATGTGAGAAAACCATGAAAAACAAGTCAATGACTTGCTAAAGGAGACCCAAAAAATACTGAAAAATACGCTGAAGAAAACAACACCTTAAAAAACAGACTAACTCAAATGGCAAAAGAGTTCCAAAAAGCCAATGAGGAGAAGAATGCCTTGAAAGGCAGAATTAGCCAAATGGAAAAGGAGGTCCAAAAGACCACTGAAGAAAATACGACTTTAAAAATTAGATTGTCGCAAGTGGAAACTAGTGACTTTATGAGGAATCAAGATATTATAAAACAGAACCAAAGGAATGAAAAAATGGAAGACAATGTGAAATATCTCATTGGAAAAACCACTCACCTGAAAAATGGATCCAGGAGAGATAATTTAAAAATTATTGGACTACCTGAAAGCCATGATCAAAAAAAGAGCCTAGATATCATCTTTCAAGAAATTATCAAGGAGAACTGCCCTGATATTCTAGAGCCACAGGGCAAAATAGAAATTGAAAGAATCCGTTGATCGCCTCCTCAAATAGATCCCAAAAAGAAATCTCCCAGGAATATTGTTGCCAAATTCCAGAGCTCCCAGATCAAGGAGAAAATACTGCAAGCAGCCAGAAAGAAACCATTTGAGTATTGTGGAAACCCAATCAGAATAATCCAAGATCTGGCAGTCTCTACATTAAGAGATCGAAGTGCTAGGAATATGATATTCTGGAGGTCAATGGAGCTAGGATTAAAACCTAGAATCACCTACCCAGCAAAACTGAGTATCATGCTCTAAGGCAAAATATGGATTTTCAATAAAATAGAGGACTTTCAAGCTTTCTCAGTGAAAAGACCAGAACTGAATAGAAAATTTGACTTTCAAACACATGAATCAAGAGAAGCATTAAAAGGTAATCAAGAAAAAGAACAAGAAAAAGAAATTGCAAGGAACTTAATAAAGGTGAACTGTTTTGTTAACATTCCTACATGGAAAGATGACGAGTATGATTCATAAGACCTCAGTATTAGGGTAGCTGAAGGGAATATGCATACATATATGTTTATGTATATATATGGGTGAATGTGTATGTATATATCTGTGTGTGTGTGTGTGTATATATATATATATATATATATATATATATATATATATATATATATATATGGAGAGAGAGAGAGAGAGAGAGAGAGGGAGAGTGAGAGAGAGAGAGCGGACACAGGGTGAGTTGAAGATGAAGGGAAGATATCTAAAAGAAATAAAATCAAATTAAGGGATGAGAGAGGAACATCCTGAGAGAGGGAGATAAGGAGAGATAGAATGGGGTGGATTATCTTGCATAAAGGAGGCAAGAGCAAGCAGTTCTGTGGGAGGAGGGGAGAGGGCGGATGGGGGGAAATGAGTGAACATTGCTCTCATCAGTTTTGGCCTAAGGAGGGAATACCATACATATCCAATGGGGAATCTTACCCCACAGGAAAGAAGAGGGAGGAAGATAAAAATAAATGGGGGGGGATGATGGAGGGGAGGGCTGATGGGGGTGGAGGTAGTCAAAAACAAACACTTTCGAAAGGGGACAGGGTCAAGGGAGAAAATTCAATAAAGGATGATGGGTTGGGAAGGAGTAAAATATAGTCTTTCACAACATGAGTATTGTGGAAGGGTTATACATAATGATACACATGTGGCCTATGTTGAATTGCTTGACTTCTTAGGGAGGGTGGGTGGGAAGGGAAGAGGGGAGAGAATTTGGAACTCAAAGTTTTAAAAACAGATGTTCAAAAACAAACAAAAATGTTTTTGCATACAACTGGAAAATAAGATACACAGACAATGGGGTGTAGAAATTTATCTTGCCCTACAAGAAAGGAATTGAAAAGGGGATGGGAGGGGAGTGGGGTGACAGAGGGGAGGGCTGACTGGGGAACAGGGCAACCAGAATATACGCCATCTTGGAGTGGGTGGGAGGGTAGAAATGGGGAGAAAATTTGTAATTCAAACTCTTGTGAAAATCAATGCTGAAAACTAGATATGATAAATAAATTAAAAAAATAAAATAATAAAAAAATAGAATAAGAAGAAAAAAAATTGGGTAATGGCTCTTGTTTCTATAAATTTGGCTTAGTTCCTTATATATTTGAGAAATGAGACCTTTATCAGAGAAACTTGCTATAGTTGTTCCCTCCTTTTCCAGGTTTCTTGCTTTCCTTCTAATTTTGGCTGCATTTGTTTTGCTTGTACAAAAGCTTTTAAATTTCTTGTAATAAAAATTACCTATCTTACTTCCTGTGTTTCTCTCTATATCTTGTTTGGTCATAAAATCTTTGCTTATCTATAGATCTGACAGGTAAATTTTTCCACACTTCCTTAATTGATAATTGATACTGATAATGAATGATACTGAATTGATGAATAATGAATTGATACTGATAATGCCCTGTATGTCCAAATCATGTTCCCAGTTTAAACTTATATTATTTCATGGTATGCTTGATATATGGTATATTGATATAGACCTAGTTTCTGCCAAATTATTTTCCAGTTTTCATAGCAAATTCTGTCAATGTTGAATTCTTGTCATGAATGCTAACATTTTTGGGTTTACCAAACAGATTAATCTGGTCATTTACAATGTATTTTGTACTCAACCTATTCCTGTGATCTCCCATTCTATTTTTATCTAGATCATCTTGATAATTGCCCAATTCATTGATCTGCTTATTCTCTCCTTTAGTTTTGCATTCATTTAGAGAGCTGAACATATCCCTAAATGCTGCCTTGGCTGCATCCCACAAATTTTGGAATGTTTTCTCATTGCTGTCATTCTCTTTAAAGAAATCATTTATTGTTTCTATGATTTGTTCTTTGACCCACTCATTCTTTAAGATAATTTAGTTCACAATTAATTATTAATTATTAATCTATGCTTCCAAGGTCTTCCAAGTATCTTTCTGCATTTGTAAGCTCTTTATGCCCCAATAAATGGATAATTTTGGTGATGACATCATGCACAACTAAGAAAATGGTATACCCTTTTATACCAATTTACATTTAGCTATCTCTGAACATGTTATTTCTCCCTCAAAGGAGGTAAGCCCATTGACACAAGTGACTTTTCTTTTCTCTTTGTATACCCAGCAATACCAATTATAGTAACTGGTTAAAGCATTAGTTTTGAAGGAACTGAATTTACAGTCTTCCTACTACATACTGGATACCAGTAACCACCCAGAACACAGCAGAAAAGCCAAACATTTAATAAGATGCATCCCTAATAAATAACAATGAAGCAAAAGAAGTATATGGATCTATAGCAACTTTAACCAGCTGATTTTTCTGTTTGTATATTTTTGCCTTGTGAAAAATTAAAATTTTATTTTTCACATTAAAAAGTTTTGCTTTTGTGGTGACTTGTTTCATTATTTTTTTCTTTCTATTAGAAAACATTTGCTTCCATTTTCCACTACTTTTCTTTATCAATCCACCACATGTGAGTATACCCAATGGAATACTATGCATTTTTGAAAATCTTTATAAATCTGCTTAGGATAATCTTATTACTTGTAAGAACCCAACTCTGGATTAGGAAAATACATGAATAAATAATTCAATAAAATATGATTAAATCAAAGACGAATGGTGAAATAATAATTGATATATGTTTAAAAAGATTATCTGGGGAGTTAAAAGACCTAGAAAAAAGAGTCTCATTCATCAGATAGACAGTCCATGTTGGATTTCTGGGAGCATAGGGATGAACATCAGATAAAGCAGGATGAGTTGTGATTTTTTCTTATGTAAGAAGCACTCACATCAATGAAATTATAGCTATGTTGAAGCATGGGCATATCCACTAAATAAAAACTGATTTCAGTTAGAATAAAAAACCCCACTTTTTGTTTGGTGATGCTAAAATATACTGCTAAAAGGATAAAGAGTGACCCTAAATACATAGGGATTAAGTTTAGAAACAACAGTTTTTGGAAATTCTTTGGAATATTCCTATCTCCAAAATAGTAATTAAATTTTCTAAATGCCTCATAATGTTTTTAATTTTTCCTTTTGGATTTATCCAGTTGACATATTTTAAAGCCATATATATGTAGAAAGTGGCCAAAATAAATCTATATACTGAAGAGGCACTTGAAATAAGGCAGTTGGCATCTTTGATGTTACGATATGATATAATATGAATCAGACACATGCATCAGAATAATAAACAGAGTAACCCTAAAAGAACATTAAAAACAATCAGTTGTTGTTGTGAGGATGTAATAATCTCCTTACATGTCTTTTCCAATGTACCCATTGCATACTTTCAGTAGAATAATTTAGATGGGAAAAAACACACAATGAAAATAAAGTTAACATGCAAGTCATTATTTTAAGATCCATTTCAATGTCCCTTAGTCAGGGAGTTCAATTATCTTACCCATTCATGGGACAGGGTCTTTGAGTAAACCTATAAATTCCTAGGGAGAAAATTTCCTCTTAGCTTAATACACACATTTGTAAATAAATCAAAATCTAGCCTGGTAGTGCTTATGCCTGGCTTGTCTTGATTATAGGTGTCCTTGCAGTGGACAGAGATCTTTAACCAGAAACTGCAAGACCTGAATTCAGATCTGGCCCCAGACAATAGCAGTATTACCCTGGGCAACTCACTTAACCTATCTGTCTGCTTCATCTTCCCCATGTGTAAAATGGAGATACTGATAGCCCCTATCTCCCAGGATTGTTGTGACGATAAAATGAGATTGTATTCATAAAGCATTTTGCAAACCTTCCAATGCAATAAAAATGCTAGCTATTATTATGGAAAGGTCAGCTTAAAGACTCAATGCCAACCACAAGAGTCAGAAACTTCATACACATTCTCTATCCATGAGATATCAGGCAAATTTATTAACACAGCCATTTTTTTGAAAAGACACAGTTCAAGTTGATCTTTAGCATCATAGACATAATGACCACTTGACTGACTTTTCATTAATCTTTTGGGAGATGATGTAGGGAGACCATAATGGGTAACTGGCAGATTCAATTTCCTTTTCCTCCTCCCCCCTAAAAGGTAAGACAATTTTTCTAACTATTAAATAAAACAACCAAAAAATCAATACCTGATTCATGCCAAAATGAAATGGAAAGCCTCCAAGAAACACAGTGCTGATTTCAGTCAGGGATTTCTTTGACAAGAGTTTGCTGGGTTCACTTGCTCTCATGGATCTCCCCAAAAAAGTCATTTCAGCTTCACAAGGCTCCATTGCTTGTCTGCATTCATTAAGAAAAGGAATATTTATGGCTATTGGATATATTGCATAAATATTTGTCTGAAGAATTAATTAAGCTATTACTGAAATAAGAAAGAAAGTAAATAGCTTATTTTCCAATAAAACCAATAAACACAACTGTTGATTAATATGTTCTTAAGTTAGCATATCTTTAGACCCTTAGTCCATGAAATTGAAGGCACATTCTAAACCAGAGCATTATAAATTGTGACAGTCACCTAATGAGATGAATAAGTAAACACACACAAAGGCATTTTTTTAACAATAGAGAGAAAAAAAATAAGTGCAGGCTACAAAGTAATGTTATCTCCACAAGACAGTCATTTAAAGCATTGACTTCTCTCTGTAGGTGAAAAACTTCTGAATGGATTTCCCTTTTTAAAAATGTTTCATTTTTCCATCAGTTTAAATATAGATATCAAACATGAATATTCTACATGAGGTCAAGGTAGAGAGAGAGATGTAATAGATAACAATATAATTAAAGATTCTAAAATGTGATGGACATTAATGCATTAATAAGAATCTAAGTTGATTGAAAAACAATGCAGTTGGAGTTCCCAGAGTAAACCATTTATATATGCTTTACCGATAAGAAACTCAGGCAAACCACTAATGAAAAGATGTAAGTTTTCCTTTTCTGACATTCCTATTCGATAACACTCTAATGTATTGATTTACTATCTAGACAAATGACTAATACATGTTCTTTATGATGGCTTTAAGGTACCTTCAAGTGCTAAATCTGGATCCTGCATTGGTAATTGCATTGTACAAGATTTAAAATAACCTTTCAATATTTGGTTGTCTGACGTTTCAGTTCTCCCCCCCTCCCCACATACATACATACATACACTGTATACTCTCTGTATGTGAAATATCAAAAACCAATTATCAAATTAAGATTTTTCTTGCTATTTCCTTATTCAGGGACCAGTCCTTGTAGGCCAGTCAGTCTCTGAAGGACATTGCTGAAAGATGAAATTGTCCAAATCCTCCTGGAACATGCTCCTTAATCTTGGGCAGGACCCCACCCAACCAGGAGAGCTTACTTCTGCTTGAAGTGCAAACAGAATCCAATCTAGGCGAATCCTTGCCCTTAGGAAGTAAGTCTATGCCCTTGCAACACTCCCTCTCCCACTGTGGTTTAGGGTAACCCACCTCATGAAAGAGAAAACCAACCACAGTGGTCTCGGTAGAGATATATTTCATTGTCCAGATCGCTGGAAGTGGCTGAGTCTCACAGTCAAGCTACATTCTCAGCAGGAGCAGCTGAAGGTTTTTAGCCTACCTCCTCATTTGAAAGCCTCTTCCCTTATTAATTGTTCACCAACCAGGGTTGATTTCTACTTGTTGGGGCACCTGCTTTCCCAAAGGTATTCAAACATTTGGTGATCTCCATGGTCTTGCCTGGTTGCTAAGAGAAACCACTGACCATCAATTTATTGATTATCAGCTAGCCTGATCAATAAATTGATTACTAATTACCTAGAAATTATTTCTTGAGCTTTTCATTCATCTCAGTAAGTATGTACATATACATATATAGTCTATATATATATATACACACACATATACATATATCTATTCATGCATGTGTATATATGCACTGAGAGGTGAAGTGACTTTGTCGTGGTCATACAGATATTAAGTATCAATGGAGTGATTTGAATATAGATCTCTCTAACTCCATGTCCACCACTCTATCCACCTCACCATACCAGATTTTTTTTAAACCCTCATTCTCATTTCTTCTTATATGATATTAGAAATGAGATTCTGGCAATGGAATTTGGGAATGTTTATAGTTCAGACTACTATTTAGTAGTTACATATCAAAGATTAAACAAAGTAAGTATTCCCCTTTGTGTTTTTTTTATCATTTAATGAATTGCTTCCTAAAAGCTGTATCCTGTTCAAGATATTTTTAAACATATAATTGTAAGACGTAATTAAACTTCTAAGTTCTAAATGTGGAGCTTTAGCATTTCACATGGTTTCCAAAAATAGCAAAACACATCATTCCACCTTTGTAAAAAAAAGTCCCTCACAAATGCACTCAGAATATATATGCATAAATAAATATATTATATACACATGCATATCTGTATACACATGTACATATTCATATATATGATCAGGGAAACTGCAGAAAATTATCTAGTGGGGGTGATTACATATATAATATAAGTCCCATATGTTATATAACAAATGACATACAATCATTCCTATGAGATGGTTGTCTTCAATTTCCCTCATATATATGTATATAAATGTATATGTTGTGAATATGCATATATATATAATTTGTGTGTTATATATACATATGCATACACATATATAAAATCTATTGGAGACTCTTTATTGTTACAGCCATCTTATAGGTGTACCTATTATACATATACATACACGTACATGGTTGGTTGGTTGTTGTCCTTTGTTCATAAAGAACACTGAAATGACATCACTACAATGGGGTAAAGGTACAGTGTGTCTGACTATGGCTGCTCAGAACAACATGAGCTTGGAAGACTCTACCACAGGTAGGGAATAAATAGTCCATATAAACATTTGGAGTGGAGATGTCTCTAAATGTGTACATCTCATCTTTCTTTGGAGCTACTGAAATTCTGCTGTGCATAGAGCACAGCACCTTCCTTTGATAGGGGCATGCCATGTAAGGCAGTTCTGTGCCAGCATCTCCCATGTCTCAAAATCAATTCCAAAGTTATGATTTTACAATTAAACAATATATCATATATATTTGTATAGTCATACCATAAAATGTTTCAGTATGTGTATATGTATAAACACATGTATACATGTATATTGTATATATATGCATGTATATATGTGTTTGCAGGTATATAAATATGACTGTGAGTATATGCATATGTGGTAGTATTCTGGTAAATGTTTAATAATTAGCTCTCTGAAAAAAATGTGTCAGCCACACACTTTTAAATTTTATCTGCTTTGCTAAAATGTTCTACATAACATTATTAATTCCATACAACTCTATACAATCACCATTTGTAATGTTGCAATTTGTAATGTTTACCAGTTTCTGAGGTGTAAATGTTCACGGTAAAAATCAGCAATCAACTCTGGACATGGAGTGTAAGACAATTTGTTACTAATGTTGGAATGATGTCTTGCCATATTTAGAGCTTAGGAAAATCTAAGACTGAATTCACATGTAGAATAAACTTAGAATAAATTAAAATATAAATTAAAAATACCTCAAATGATATATACCTTTCAGCCAGCAAATCTATTAAATTATAAAAACCAAAGAGTGGTGAAGCGCTCACGTTTCACTTAATATATAACCCCTGAAGAGTAATTTGAACTATAAACTTTCCTTAATAGTTTATACTTTACTCACAGATCTTATATCATATCAAAAGAAATGAGAGTAAGCACTTTATTTTTATCTAAGATGGTGCAGTGGCTAGAACTGTAATTGAATAGAAAAAGAAAGAATCCTCAGCAGGTAAGTGCAGCATTCCAAAGCAATACACTTTTTAAACTCTTCAATGATTTAACCATCTATGAATTGAATTTAAATAAAAGGCTATTGAGATGAATTAGTCTGATACTGTTTCACAATAATTATAAGTACTATTAACTCTTTCTGGGAAAAGAGTCCCCAAGACTTTCAATCCTTTGCAGAATCGTAAGCACATTGAATCATGGAAGATGAAAAAATTCCACCAGGTGTAGCCCAATGACAGACAACATGATGTTTGTAGAGAAGACTGAAAGTTATATGAAAATATTCATTGGGACTCTTTATATTGGTTTCAAAGGAGGATATGTTTAGCCACTTTTAGAACCCATGTAAAATTCTAAAGCTCTCCAATTAGAACCAGCCTAGAAGTGAAATTGGTTCTTATAATTATGCTATTAGCATCAATAATGAAGGTTTCAATAACTTTTCATAATTCTTTAAGATTTAAAAAGTAACATATATAAATTATCTCATTTGATCTTCATAGCAACCTCACAAAGAAGGTGCAACAACTATACTCATTTTACAGATGAGGAAATTGAGACTAAAAAATTAAGTAGTCCACCCGATGTCACAAAACAGGTAGGTGTTAGAGATGTGATTTGAACCCAGATATTCCTGACTCCTAATGCAACAGAATAGCCACTCTGCCATACTCACAGGAACTCTGTGAGGTACATGCTGCTATTTTCTCCATTTTACAGATGAAGAAACTAATCTCAAGAGAGGATAAGCAACTAGTCCAGGGTAACACAGATAATAAGCATTTGAAGTAGGGTTCAAACTCAGATCATCCAGATTCCAATTTGGACATTTTGCCCAGCATCTAGCTGTCTTGTTACTATTTCCTTCTAACCCAGGACAATAGAAGTCTGTCTCTCTCTCTCTGTTTCTCTCTCTCTCTCTCTCTCTCTCTCTCTCTCTCTCTGTTTCTCTGTTTCTCTCTCTCTCTCTCTCTATTTCTAGATAGGAAAACAGAATATATACATAGATATACACACATATGTATGTATATTATAAAGTCATAACTCATCAGAGTCCTAGAATTCCTGAATGAAACATGATATAGACAGATTTCTAGATCTCTAAACTATCAATAGCCACTACTTAAGACAAGATGCTTCTATCAAAAGATTTGGCCAATCCAAGAGTCAAGACAAACAGAATCTGGTAAAAAAAAAAAAAGATTCATTAGTAGACTTCAAAGACCAGCTCACATTGGCCTAAGAATGACAATGTCTAATCCTTGTACCTTTGAAATAGGAGAGGGAAAAATGAAAAGCTCAGGCATCCACGATATTTCTGGAGCTAGAATTACTGGTAGTAGTATCTCCATGACTTGTACAAGGGTACTATTATTACTCTACAAATCAATGAACTATCATAGCTTGTAGATCACAGAACTTTTCATCTAGACAATGTATTATCACCACAGATCTTTGAGGATTATATGGTTAGCAGTATCCTCAATGGCATGCTATTCAACAGTCATTGAGGATTCCAATCATTGTTGAGATGGGGAACACCTTGCCACCACCAACACCAACTACCATTGATGGGCATGTAAGCCTAAGAGTCCTGGAAGTGGTAGCAATCGTTCCCCAATCTGGGTCTTATCAAATGGTTCAATATCAGAAATGGAAGTGATTTGGTCAGTGGAAATGACATTAAAATAGAGACACTAAAATCTGTTTTGTTGCCACACTCTAAGGATGTCTGGACCTTTCCATCCGCCTTATAGCTGAGACATTTCCTCTCCCTGCATTAAAATGTGAGCTCCTCGAGGGTGGTGACCGAATTACTTTTCTGTTTTTGTCTCCAATACTAAACACAGTTTAGTTCTTAACCACAAGTTCTTAACAATAATAAACCAAAAGTTCTTAATAATTTTTAAATTTTATTCATTCACTAATAGACAACCAGAATCCCATGACCTCTGAAACAGGCTTGTCTGAGAGTATGAATAAGTGTTCACAAAATGTAGTCAGCTTGTGACCCATCCCAGTGCACAAAGACTCCCCTGAAGACACACAGCTAAGAGAAGCACAGACACTGGCACCCAGGAAAGTCTATCCAGAAACACAAGACCCCTGGGGCTGCACTAGATTACCAACATCGGGAACTGTGCATCTTAAATATAGTAATATAATCTAACCATTGTGCTAAAGTTTCAGGTTCTCCATATTATAATACAATCTTCAGGCATTCTTAGAGTGGGAGAAAGTTTGTATACTCATTAGAGCTATTATTAAAAAAAAAATCTTCCTTCCTGCCCTATAGATCAAATGCTTTTTCTCCTTGATTGCAATATTTGGCAGACAGAATGAAATGTTCCCTAAATCAGCAACATTCTTTTAAAAGTCAAATTTTGACTCAAACATTTATCATTACATAAGTTTTAAATGTAGACATTATACATGCATTTAAGTATGAAATGAAAATTTGATTGAATAGATTGACTGCTAAATGGATTGAAAATTAATAGGAAGTCATTTATGAACACATCTGCTACATAGTGAAAAAGACTTCATTGTACCCTCATCAATGAAGTATTATTCACATGGGCTAGCAGCTGGAACTTGGGATTAATTCTGTTATACTGAACTGGCTATTATAAAGGAATTTGTTAAACAGGGATCCTACCTCATATTCCCAAAATTATTGTACCATGCACCAAGTACCCACTAGCTTCTTTCCACACATAAAAAAAAATTTCATTGATTCCCAACTCTAATCTCAAGATAGATCACAACTACTGACTTCCCCATTAGGAAAAAAAATGTTCTGGACAAATGAAGATTCATTACAATATTATGGTTGAAAATTACATTTAGTTAAAGTTTCCTTCAAATTGCAGATTTCCCTTAGACTTTCCAAGTCTTATTCAACATGGTTTTATTATAATTCTTCTCATCAACAGAGAACAGAGATCTCATTGACTTCAAGAATATCATTATTCTTGGAATCACTCTGAGTGAAGTTACATGAAATCACATGTGGCCACAGGCTTTGTTGTTCTAACTTGCTGCTGTTTTGAAATCAAACATCTGTTATAATTTCTCTACTAATGTCTTATTTTAATGCCTCCAAGTGTCATATCAAGAGCTGGAATAGACTTCAAAGGTTACCTAGTCAACCCTCTCATTTTACAGATGAAGAAATTGATATGGTGAGGCTATGTGACCTGTCACAAAGTCGATAAGTACCAGAAAGGATTTAAAACACAATCCTCTGACTCCAGACCTTATTCACTACCTTCTAGCATTTAAAGGTGGTTATTAACTACAGAGACAGCATGGCAGAGGTTCTAGAAACATTAGGTAAAAGTTAGGAAGACTTTAGTTAAAGCCTTAATTCAGAACTTACTGGCTATCTAAGGCTGGGGATGTTATTTAACTCAGTGCCAGGTCTGGTCTGAATATATATGTATGCATACTTGTGTGTGTGTGTGTGTGTGTGTGTGTGTGTGTGATCTATCTATATGGTGTGGTGGATAGAGAATCATCTTTGAAGCATAGAAGACCAATTTTCAAGTCTCAGTACTGACATTCTGGCTACTTGGCCCTTATAAAGCCACTTAACTTTTGTGTAGATTCAACTCTTTAAGTTTATAAATACCAAAGAAGTTGAAAATCTGTATTGCTTGAGGGAGTTTGCTTGCCTGGGAATTCCTTATGCTAACAGATAGATTAGGACTGTGGTTTCATTAGAACAGGAAACTCCCAGGTAATAGAAAACAATGCAGATTCTCACCTTCTCTGCAACATGAGATAGATTTCATCACAATGAAATATAAACATGTAAAATATAGATACATGTATTTAGAAATCCATGAGGATGTATGACCACAGTAGTCAATGACTATAGCAATCTACTGTTTGATAAATCCAAAGACTCCAGCTTGTGGGATAAGAACTCACTATTTCAAAAAAGCTGATGGGAAAACTGGAAACTAGTATGGCAGATACTAGGCATAGACCAATACCTTACACTGTATACCAAAATAAAGTCAAAATGGGTTTACAATTTAGATATAAAGGCTGATACTGATATCAGCAAACCGGGAGAACAAAGAATAGTTTGCCTGTCAGATTTATGGAGAACAGAAGAATTTATGACCCAATAAGAGATAGAGAATATTATGAAATGCAAAATGGATAATTTTGAATACATTGAATTTTTTGTAAAAACAAAGCCAATGCAACCAAGATTAGGAGGGACACAGAAAACTGGGAAAGAATTTTTACAATCAGTGTCTCTAATAAGGCCTCATTTCTAAAATACATAGAGAACTGATTCTAATTTATAAGAAAAAAAATCATTCCTCAATTGATACATGGTCAAAGGATATGAACAGGTAGTTTTCAGAGAAAGAAATTAAAGATATCTATAGTCATATGAAAAAAGTCTCTAAATCACTATTGATTAGAGAGATGCAAATCAAGACAATTTTGAGGTACCACATCACACCTATGAGATTGGTTAATATGACAAAATGGGAAAATTATAAGTTCTGGAGAAGATATGGCAAAATTGGAACACTAATACATTGTTGGTAGAGTTGTGAACTGATCCAACAATTTTAGAGAGCAATTTGGAACTATGCCCAAAGGAATATAAAAATGTGTATACCCTGCAATGTGCATATGCTGCAATACCACTTCTAGGGCTGTATCCTAAAGAGGTCATACAAACGGGAAAAGGACCCACATGTACAAAAAATATTTATAGCAGCTTTTTTGTGGTGGCCAAGAACTAGAAATTGAGGGGATGCCCATCAATTGGGGAATGGCTGAAGAAGATGTGATATATGAATGTAATGGAATACCATTGTGCTATAAGAAATGATTAGCAGGTGGACTTCAGAAAAACCTGGAAAGACTTACATGAACTGATGCTGAGTGAGGGGAGCAGAACCAAGAGAAAACTGTATATGGTTACAGCTACATTGTGTGATGACTAACTTTGATAGACTTGGCTTTTCTCAGCAATGGAAGAAGCTTCTAAGATAACTCCAAAAAGTTCATGATAGAAAATGCTATCCATATCCAGAGAAAGAATTAGGGAGTCTGAATGCAGATTGAAGCATACTATTTGCTCTCTCTCTGTCTTTTTGTTTTGTTTCATTTTGTTTCTTCTTTCTTCTGGTTCATACCATTGGTTATAATTCTTCTTTGCAACATAACTAATGTGAAAATAGGTTTAATGTGAATGTATATGTACAGCCTATATCAGACTGTATGCCATCTTGGGGAGGGGGGAGGGAGACAGGTGGAGAAAATTTAAAACTCATAAGTTTGTGGAACTAAAAATAAATAAATTTAAAAAGCAAAATGAATGAAATATAAGCATAAAAATTATCAATAAAAATAAGATTAAAGAGTCTAAAGTCACTGACCTATACTCTGCTTAAAGACCTCCAAAAGATTCTGACTTCTGGGAGCCAAGATGGTGGATAAGCAGTAAGTTGCTCTCACTCTTCCTTATTTACCTTTAAAAACCCAGAAAATATCACCCCAGGAAAAATTCTAGAACAGTGGATCCAGCAGAAACCCAGGGTGCAGCCTTCTTTTACCCTGGGAGTCTTGGGAAATTAATAGGAAAGGTCTCTCTCACTCTGGTGGAAGGGGAGCAGCACATAATGGGAGGCATCTTGGCAAGCTAGTGGCAAGTCCTACCTCAGGAAAACAGCAGGAGATACTGAGTCTCAGGCTGGTAGAGCAGGCAAATGTCAACATCAGGACCCCTGAATATCTTGGCACAGTCAGGGGAACTGGCAGACTCTAGCTCAGAGAACTACCCTGTGCATGGGTAGGCAGGTGTCCTTTAGCAGCTGAACCCCTCTATGTTTCAGTGCAGCTCCAGGTAGGCAAGTGTCCTCCAGCAGCTTCAGCACAACCCTGGTGAGCAAACATCCTCCAGTGGCCAGATACGCCCCTTCCTCCCATAGCTTCAGTGTAACCCTGGGAAAATGCAGAAAAACTCCACCTGGCCTTAACACATGCCAGCCACCACCTCTAGGACTCCAGCTCAGCAAAGCTACCAAATCAGTACAGCCTCCAGCTGCCAGCACCTGAGGCCCCACTACACAAAGATAGTGACCAGGTCCTTGGCCCCAGCACAAGAGGCTTAGGAAAATGCTCCCTGTGCTCCATCAGGAGAGACCTTGGGAGTGTCCATGTATTGCTTCTTCTGACCATCACGTGAACACTTGTCCCATGTGAGCTCTCCGTAAAACAGTCTTTTTGGCAAGTGTATATTTTGCATTTGAACAATGTCACCAGTCCATCAGAGTTAAGCTCTCTGAAGAAGAGTTTGAATGCTTGGCAGTTTAGTTCAACTAATGACCTCAGTGTTTGGTACCTTGTCCTGCCAGGTGGTCTTCAGAATCTTCCTAAGACAGTTCAAATGGAAACGATAGTCAATTTAATAACTTTTCTCTGCCATACTTTGGAGCCTCCAGAACACTGAACTAGCTCTGACAATGCATGCTTTAATGTCATCATCAATATGTACATCCCTGGAAAGTACACTACACAGTTGCTAAACAATGTTTGAGAAGTTATGGGAACATTGGAACATTAATGCACTCTTGGTGGTATTGAGAACTGATCCAATCATTCTGGAGAGAAATTTGGAACTATGCGGCCGTAAAACTGTGTATACACTTTGACCCAGAAGTACCACTTCTAGGTCTGTATCCCAAAGAAATCATAAAAATGTGAAAGGGGCACATATGTACAAAAATATTTAAAGCAGCTCTTTTTGTGGCAGCAAATAATTGGAAATTGAGGGGATGCCCATTAATTGGAAAATGGCTAAACGAGTTGTGGTATATGAATGTGTCAGAAAAATAGTGTTCCAAAAGAAATGATTTGCAGGTAGATTTCAGAAAAACCTGGAAAGACTTCCATAACCTGATGCTGAGTGAAGTGAACAGAACCAGGAGAACTTTGTACACAGTAACAGCAACATTGTGCGATGCCTAACTTTGATGGACTTAGCTTCTTCTCAGCAATGCAAGGATCTAAAACAATTCCAAAAGACTCATAATGGAAAATGCTATCGCATCCGGGAAAGTAATTATGGAGTTATGGAGTCTAAATGCAGATCAAAGCAGAATATTTTGCTCTCTCTCTCTCTCTCTCTCTCTCTCAAAACTTCTTCTTTCTTGTGACTCTTCCCCTTGGTTCTATTTCTTCTTTACAATATGACTAATGTGAAAATATGTTTAATATGAATGTATAGATATGAATGTATATGAAAAGCCTTTATCAGATTGCACACTATCTTGAGGCAGGGAGGGAGGAGGAAAAATGTAGAACTCAAAATCTTATGGAAGTGAATGTTGAAAACAATAAATAAATGAATAAATAAATAAAAAGATGGATGGATGGATAGATGATAGATAGATGATAGACAGATAGATAGATAAAAGACCTCCAAAGGTGTGGGGGAACCCAACACCTCCAAATATAGCCCATTTTAGTTGTAGACAGTTGAAATTGTTAGGATTTCCCCCCTGAAAGTCAATTCTAAATTTGTCTCTAGACCCAAACAAAATAAATTGAATCCTTCTAAAGAGCAGCCATTCAAAAACTTGTAGACAATTATCCTTTCTGTCTTGACTAATTTCTTCTTAGTCAAACAATAAATCAGTCAACAAACACTGGCCATGTGTCAGTCATGCTAAACTTCTCCAATTAAACACTATCATTTGCTTCAATCATTGCTCATAGGATATAGATATGAAATTAAGGACTTCTGCCATCCTGTTTCTTCTTCTCAGGACAATCTCTAGTTTATCAACATTCTTTTAAAGTATGCTCCCCAAAATGAGCCAAGCACTCCAGATTAGGTCTTACAGAGGCACCATGTAAGTGGACCATCACCTCATTTTACCAGTAGTTCCAAGCATTTGGTTTCAACACTTTAAAATAAAAAAAAGATCATGTTTTCTGATCAACCCATTATACATTTTAAAATCTCATAAATGAGGCCTAGACCTTGTCAGGCCTCAATGTAGCCCAGGGCAAACAGGAATCCTCCAGGGTCCAGGCCTCCATGTACTTCAGTGTAACCCAAGGAAAACACAGAAAAACCCCACCTGGCCTAAGTACATGCCAGATAATACAACTATAACCTTATTTCAATACCAGGTAAGCTGCTAGACCCCTACAGCCTCCAGATGTGCTAGCCATCCCCAAACCCCACCCCCTCAACATAGCACCCCGTGGACTCAGGGCAATATCAGTACAGCACAAGGTAAACAGCCAGGGCCTACAGGCACAAGAAGCCTAAGACAGAGTCCCTTCCACTCTGGGAGCAGAGATCAAATTTAAAAGAAAAGAAAAAGCCCCCCCCCCCCAAAAAAAAAGAACAAAAAAAGAATCTGGCCATAGAAAGTGATTATGGTGACAGGGAAGACCAAGACACAAACTCAAAACACCTATCGGCAAAACTCAAAAGAAAAATAGGAAGTGGTCTCAAGCCCAGAAAAAAACTCATGGAAGAGCTCAAAAAGGAGCTTAAAAATCATATAACAGAGTAAGAAGAAAATTGGGAAAAGAAGTGATAGTGATGGAAGGGAATTATGGGAAAAAAAGAGTCAACAGCTTGGAAAACTACTTAAAAAGTAGAATTGGCCAAATGAGAAAGCAGATGCACAAATCCACTGAAGAAAACAACTCTTAAAATAGTACAATTGGCCAAATGGAAAAGAAAGTACAAAAGTTTGTTGAGGAAAATACCACCTTAAAAATGAGAATTGGGAAAGTGGAAGCTAATGACTCTATGAGACAGCAAGAATCAATCAAACAAATTCAAAAGAATGAAAAAAATAGAAGAAAATGTAAAATATCTCATGGGAAAAACAACTGACCTGGAAAATGGATCCAGGAGAGACAATGTCAGAATCATTGCACTTATATGAAAGATGTAATCAAAGGGAGGAAATGAACAGCATTTTCAAGAAATTATCAAGGAAAATTACCCCCATATCCTAGAACCAGAGGGCAAAATAAGCATTGAAAGAGTCCAACAATCACCTCAGGAAAGAGATCCTAAAATAAAAACTCCAAGGAACATTATAGCCCAATTTCAGAACTATTAAGTCAAGGAAAAAATAGTACAAGTGGCCAGAAAGAAACAATTCAAATATTAGGGAGTCACACTCAGGATCACACAGGACTTGGCAGCTGAAACATTAAAAGGATCCAGGGTCATGGAAGATGATATTGTGGACAGCAAAGGAGCTAAGATTACAACCAAGAATCACTTATCCCACAATTTTAAACATAATACATCAAGGGAAAAAATGGTTATTTGATGAAATAGAAGGATTTCAAGCAGTGGTGGGATTCAAATGAATTAACAACTGGTTCTCCATGGAAGTAGGCTGAGGTGCCACCCCTGCTGCTAACGTGGTGGTCACAGGTCCCACCTCTGCTAACAATCAGTACACCCAACTCAAAGTAAAATTAGCTACTGGTTCTACTGAACCAGTGCAAATTGGCTGAATCCCACCATTGATTTCAAGCCTTCATAAGAAGAAGACCAGAACTACACCAAAAATTTGACCTCCAATATCAAGACCCAAGAGAAGCATAAACAGGTAAAAAGGGAAAAGAAAACATGTAGAATTCAATAAAGCTAAATGGTTTACATTCCTACACAGGAAGATGATACTTCTATTAAAAATTGTATTATTAAAAGTACAGATAGAAGGAAAATACATAAATAGAGGTTATGAATATAAGGTAAGTTTGAGGGAATGACATAAAAAAAAGGAATGAGAAAGGGGAGTACAATGAGTTCACATGGAAGGGAGAGTAGAATGGAATAAATTATCTCACATGAAGAGGGGAGGAAGACCTATTATAGCAGAGGGAAAGATGGGAGAGGAGATGGCGGGCATTGCTTGAACTTTCCTCTCATCAATATTGGCTCAAAGAGAAAATAATATGCACAATCAGTTGAATACAGAAATATACCTTACCTGACAGGGAAGTAGGGGAGGACACCAAGTAAGGGGGGGGAGGACTGACAGAAGTGGGGGCAGATGGGGAGAGGTGGTTGTAACAACAATTTGGATAGCAGCTGCTGCAGGGGTGTAAAACCAACAACAACCAGCATACAGAAGGGCTGCTAACACAGGTTCTTTGATCTGCTTTACTAAGGAAAGCAATGTTAAGGGGTTAATAATCTCACTTTAATCCAACATACAAATATCATTAGCTTAGTTCAGGAGGACAAGCCAGCAACCTGAACTTCAGAGCAAATACAAACAAATTGCAAACATACATGATATAAACAGACCAGATCACAATTCATAGTTATCAGGAAAGTATCAACATGGGGGTGGACAAGCTGGGAGGCTCTTAGAGTGGCTGCCCAGAGTACCATGTCACTTGTCCTGTGGATGAGAACCCCCAGGAAGAACGTCAACCTCTGGGTTTATATATCTTGTTCAGGGTCAAGGGTGAGTCACATATGGGACTCACCCATGTGACCTAAAAGTATCACAAACGTGTCTTAAACCTATATGGTCTAGGCTTTCCCTTGGGGCAAGGAGGTCATCGAAAACTCCTGATTTAATTAAAGAAACAAAGGCAGAACTCATCAAGGGCACTTGATTAAATAAGTGCTAAAAGAGAAAACAGTAAAAAGGTCTCACCTTAATTAATATTACAGTGGTAGACAGAAGCAAAACACTGGTGAGGTGGGAAAGGGTGAAAAGAGAGAAAGAACAAACAGGAGGAAGAATGGGATGGAGGGAAATATACAGTAATAATTATAACTGTAATGTGAATGGGATGAACTCTCCCATAAAATGGAAGCAGAAAGCAGAGTGGAACAAAACCTGGAATCTTACAATGTCTTACTTACAGGAAACACACTTGAATCAGGGAGACATACACAGAGTAAAGCTAACGGATTGGAGCAGAACCTATTATGCTTCAGCTGAAATAAAAAAGCAGGGGTAGAAAACCTGATCTTAGACAAAGTAAAAGCAAAAATAAACCTAATTAAAAGAGATAAGGAAAGAAAGTACCTCTTGCTAAAAGGTAATGTGGACAATAAAGCAATCAAATTGGAAGAGTTAGAAATAGTCTACCTGTCAGATCCATGGTGAGAGGAAGAATTCATGACCAAACAAGAGATAGAGAGCATTATAAAATGTAGAATAGCTAATTTTTATCATATTAAATTGAAAAGCTTTTGTACAAACAAAACCAATGCAAACAAGATTTGAAGGAAAGCAGAAAGCTGTGAAACAATCTTTATAGCAAGTGCCTCTGATAAAGGCCTCATTTCTCAAATAGAGAATTTGGAACTATGCCCTAAGGGCAACAAAGCTATGCATACCTTTCAATCCAGTAATACTACTACTAGGTCTGTATCCAAAAGAGCTCATTAAAAAGGAAAAAAAAAAGACTTACATGTGCAAAAATATTCATAGCTACCCTATTTATGGTGGCAAAATTTTTGAAACTGAGGGGATGCCCATCAGTTGGGGAGTGGCTGAACAAGCTGTGGTATATTAATATAGTGGAATACGATTGTGCAATAAGAAATGATGAACGGGCATATTTCAGAAAAAACCTAGAAAGACTTGTGGAAACTGATGCAAAGCAAAATGAATAGGATCAGGAAAACAATGTACACAGAATCAGCAACATCCTGTGATGATCAACTATGAATGACTCAACTTTTCTCAGCAACACAATGATCCAAGACAAGTGCCAAAGATCAAGAAGGAAAAATACTATCTGTATCCTGATAAAGAACTGATAGACTCTTAAAGCAAATTGAAACATATTTTTAAAATTTACTTTATTCATTCTCATGTTTTTCCCCTTATGATCTCTTCCACGCCTGTGATGAATGTAGAAATATGTTTCATACGATAGCACATGTATAAACTATATCAAACTGTCTGCCATTTTCAGAAGGGGGAAGGGAGGCAGAAAAATGTGGAACTCAAAATCATGTAAAAAGGAATGCTAAAATTTTTCTTGCTATGTTATTTTGGGAAAAAAAAATACTATTTAAAGGAAAAAAAGTACCCCATTCCACCATTAAAAAATCCAATATGAAAGGAAAACAGTAAATATTAATAAAAAATATCCTAAAAGGAGGATTAAATAGCATTTTTGATGCCAGCATCATCTAGCAGAAAACATTAGCTTTGGAATCAAGGGACATAGGTTCAAATCATGCAGTTGATGTGTGATCATGCCTAGTGGTGTGATCATGGGCAAGCTGCTAAAGAAAATGATTGCCAAATAACAAATTATTTGGGAGATCCCTGACCTTTCCCCAAAATTTTGCCCACCTAGATTGTCTTATCTAGTTGGAATTTTTGCCCCACCCAACTAGAAAAACTTAAAGAATTTTATTTAAAGAGAACTCCAGCCTATTTTGTTCTACTCTAGCATGTTTGTGCATATGTGTAGATCCTTTTTCTAGATTGCCTAAGGCTGGAAGTGACATCGAAGTCATTACAATAAGGCCACCTCTCATTATAATATTCATTTTCTCTCGTTATTTGTTAACCAACCAGAGTTGACTGACACACTAAAAAAAAAAAAAACACTCTTCCAAGGGCATATAAGCATTGAATGGGTTCCATGAGGCATCGTTGGCATTCGAGAGTGTCATCGACCTCTTTTTTAAATTACATGCTAGCATGATTAATGAAATGACTAATTATTCAGAAACCATTGCCCTTGAACTTTTCATATATCACACCACTTAATTCTGTGCTTCTGTGTCTGCATCTATAAGGAAGAGGGCTGTACTAGATGGTCTCTGAGGTCAAGATCAAGATCTTGGATGATTTCGTGACAAAGGTTAGTTCTTGGGCTCTCTGTATATGGAAAGTGAAGTGGTAAATTCATACAAACATCTAGATAATCTGCTTCTGAAAATTTGTTCATTTCTTTCTTCTTTGATCCAAAATATGTTTAGTTTGCATTAATTTCCCAATAATTTATATATGTATAGACTTAGACATAAAATGGTTCATAAAACTTTATTTTGTATTTCTCATCACAAGAAGACATTTATTAAATTATCTTTGTGCTTGGAATTATGTTAAGTACTATTAAAAATAATCATATAAAATCCTTTCTATTAGTAATCAAATTCCTATAGTATCTGGCCACCAGACAGAGCTAATCACCTACGTATTTTTTCTTAAATTTACTCTTAAAAAATGCAGAAGTATACTCACACCTCTAATGTAAACTTTTCAATTAGCCTCTCCCAGGATCCCACTTTTTTATCTACAAAAATTAAATACAATCTCCTCTATCTGGCATTCAAAGCCTTCTGAAATCTTGCAGCACTTCACCAAGCCAGCCATATTACCTATTAATTCCCTACATGCAGCCTCTTATCCAGTATGCTTTCCACAAACCCTCACCTCAAATCATATTCTCATTTTATAGAGGAAGAAACTGAGACCCTAAACAATGACTTGCCAAGGTTACATGGATAGCAAGTTAGAGTCAAGATTTGAACCCAGATTTAGACTCTAATTCTAGTTCATCTTTGACTGTACTCTGCCACCTCTCATCATTATATTTATCTAGCTATTTGACAGTATTTTAAATCCAAATCACTCTGGTTCTCACTGATTGGTTAATAATAACGTCCCAGCCCAAGTCACTGTTTGGGTTTTAATGGCTTACAGTGAGTGTAAATAGCGATTGTTTCTGTTCTGGCTAGAAACTGTCAGAGTCTTCCCCTTCCAGTTTGATTTTCTTTTGAGCAGGCAAACTAGGCTTTCTTTTGCCTCATTTCTTACCTAACCTTAAATCACAAAATGGGTGTTGCTACAGACAAACTGAGATCTGGGAAATACCTTAGCATAAAAACATCAAGATCTTCCACTGTATCTGGGGGTCATCTCCAGTCATCCTGACCTAAATCTTTCCACTGGACTCAGACGGGATGACCCTGGAGGAGAGAGTGAGGCTGAGGACTACACAGCCAGGCAGGGATTAAATCTAATTCACTTGCAAGTCAAGACATCACCCAACTGATGTCATTGGTACTCTTCCAGAACCAAAGAAAACAATAATCTATGAGTAGTAGTAGCTGCCACAGTGGGGACCCAAGTAGAGAGTTCCAGTTGGACAATTCTCCCTCCCTTCCTCCTCCCTTCCTTCTCCTCCTTCCTTCTTTCCTTCCTCCTCTCCTGTCTGCATGGGGAATCATACTCTTACAATGGAATATAAATTTTGATCACTGAAACCTCAGAAGATATCTTGGGCATGGAGGCTATTTTTTTCTCTTTCCTACTTATTTATCTATCATCATGTAGTTTCATTTATGATTTCTTGAAATAGTACTCTGGAAAACCAGGCTTTGATGAAGGTCATTGGAATTCAAATGGAGCTACTTGACCATGATTTAAACCAAATCACTCTGGCTAATAATAAGTCCCAGTCCAAGTCTTACCTGGTCATTGTTTGGGTTTTGATGGCTCAGAGCGAGTGTAAATAGCAATTATTTCTGTTCTGGCCAGAAATTCTGAGGGTCTTTTCTTCTCGGTTCGATTTTGTTTTTGAGTATGCAAACTAGATCATTTTTTTGCCTCATTTCTCACCTAGTCTTAAATCACAGAATTGATGATGCCATGGAGATTAAAATTGTCCAACTTACAATAAAAAAGACTGAGCTAGAGCTCTAAGCCAAAGGC
The DNA here is from genome assembly GCF_011100635.1 of Trichosurus vulpecula. NCBI lineage: Eukaryota > Metazoa > Chordata > Mammalia > Diprotodontia > Phalangeridae > Trichosurus > Trichosurus vulpecula. The sequence continues at coordinate 216,453,186 of NC_050579.1, read as the reverse complement.
ACTTTATTAAAGGGTCCATGGTCCCCTCTAATGAAGTGGAACTCAGATATTCCTCATGATCTGAGATACCCACTTCTCCCTGGACCTTCTTTTTATAAGGTTTGATATCCAAATAAATGAAAGTGGCATGGTAAAATACAGAATCTCATTGGTTGACATATGACATATTACCTAAAATAAGCAAAAATGATCTGTCAGTAGGGTCATGAGTTGAGTGAAGCAAGGAATATCTCCAGTGACTAGGTGGTCATAAGATGGGTGGGCTCCTCCTTAGGTTAGGCAGGAGGAAATGGTATAAGCTATACATATACTCCAAGAACATATCTGGGTGACTTTTCTGTACCATGCCACCACCCATGCTTAGTTTGTTCATGGAATTTGAGCAAAACAAGATGGAAATATCTTTGTCAGCATTCTTGTGGTTGTGCAGGTGAGCTCCATAGCTGTTAAACAAGTATTGAATATTACTTTAAAGTTTGAGGCCTATTATAGGGCCTTTCTATTAGAATCTATTTTTCTATATAGAATCTATGTGATTTATACAAAGTATGGATTAACACATTGCTTATTATTATACCTATTATTAGGAGATTGACTAGATATGTATTATTAGATGAATATATTAAAATAATTAATAGCAGTCATTATCCCTTATGAAATCATAATGAACTAAAACTGATTAGAGTTTGAGTAGGAATCCTCAATGAATCAACTTTCTCATTGCCTCAGACAAACAGAGACGTGGGAAAGAATTTAACATGAAAAAGGTCAAGGTCTCCCACTGCATCTGGGATAATCTCCAGTTGTCTTAACCTATGTCTTGCCACTGGACTCAAATGACTCTGGGAGAGACAGTGAGGCTGATGACTTTGCATAGCCCTGCCTCACTTAAATCCAATTCACTTGAAAGTCAAGACATCACCCTGCTGATATCATTGGTCCTCTTCCAAAACCAAGGACAAACAACAATCTGTGAGTAGCAGTAGGTGCTCCACTGGGGACCCAACTGGCCAGTTCCACTTTTGCAATGC